>NC_137454.1:305243420-305575920 GCF_964235325.1 Thermobia domestica | reverse complement strand
GTTCCAAAGTGATTTATAATCAAAATTAATTCCATACCGTTTTGAAGTCCTACTGAAAACCTATGATCAGGAATATCCTTTACTTAACATATTCACTCAAAATAAAAATCTCGACATGACGGGAAGTAGTTTGAAATTTAAAATACTGCATTAAAGTAGAGAATAAAAATCCGTTCCACTTATGAAATAATCGCTTCCTTTATGTGAAAACACAAACAATGCGCGTTATTATGAAAACCCAGCATTAAAATTTGTAAACAAAAGAAGATCAATATACATTTCGACGCTGGGAGGATTGGTGTCAAGGCGAGTTGACTCATTTGTTGTCATCCACCTGATAAGCCTAATGAAGGGACTTGGTCAATGTCGCTTGAAAGAAGTGTTAATTTAGTGTTTCTTAAGAATAATTCATAAGAAGAAGCACATACATCAAAAATTATAATGTAGTACGTGAGAAATGCGCGTTGAAAGTAAAATGAGCACCAGACCAACACTCTAATTATGCAGTAGTGCTTTAAAAATATCTTAGTTAATTTACTATTTTCCAGTATTATATATATTTTTTTATATTACAAAATCATCTCAGTCTGTGAGTAACGCTAATTTCTAATGAAAAATAGCAAATATCCTCGCTATATTTATTGCAAGTGGAAAACAAAATTCGGCCTACATAAGTTTAGGAAAATGTTTTTTTCCGCTCCCAATATCCAAGACTATTATTTTCTTCTGAAAAATAGAAAAAACCTCTGAATTACTGAAATTGAAAAATGAAATGAAATCTTTGTTTTACGTTCCACCGTTATGCCGGTTGGGCTAAAGGAGACGGTGATGATGAGAGATGAGTGAAATGGTGGAATGAGGAAAGTGGGAGGAAACGGGAGAACCCGAGAAAACCCACGAGCAGGGCGTTTATCAACCACAAAATCCACACGGCACGACCTGGGATCGAACCAGGGACCCCAAGCATCGGAGGTGAACGCTGTACACTGAGCCACTGCACCAAACCCGAAAAACTCATCGCTGAGGGAAGTATAAGGTAAATACTTGAAAAAGGCCATATTCACTTTATGAAAGCATCTTTGACGTTGGTTTGGCTGCATTTATTTTCATCGAGATAAAGAATTCCTAACGATAATGGAGATCAAAATGTCAAACAAAATTTCAAATGCAAAGTTCTCACTTAGATTTGTATTTTTCTGTATCCATTCAGAAGCTTTAAAAATATTGGGTTTATGTCACTATTCAATTATTATCATTATTACTGCCGTTGTTATTATTATAATACTTAATACATTTTTTAAAACCCATGCGACGCAAGTGTTGTGTTCACCCACGTTTAATATAGCAAATATTTCCATTCGGCTAAAAATAACAGAACCTGACAACCGGTTCAGTGATTCTAGTTTCTCAAAAGTTTCGTCCAGACAATAAGTCACCGTTTGGTCGCAAACTGGAATATTTTATCAGTGCTGACAAATCTTATGTATTTGTCAAAGTTGTTTCAAAGTGCACAATTCAAATGATTGCAAATTGGAATATACCTTTTTTGACCCATGTTTATTAGAACTTTGTTTTTCCATCAGATATTATAACTCATTTCCCGGAACTTTATCACCTAATTTCTAAACATTATATATATATAATGAACTGTGCAGAACTCAGGCTTTATTGGCCCATTGTATGTAGACACACAAACACACAGATAAAATAGTCACAATGTTAATGTTACTGCCCCAAGTTTTGAAAAATTCAGCACCGTCGTTTCAAGCTCAAAATTGCTAAAACTTCACTGATATACGGAAAGAAAATATCAAATACGGCTATAAATTCCTAAGCATCAGCTCTCATCCATCAATAGACAGCAAATATGGCACCTTTTTTTTCCTTCAGCAAGAAAACTTCTGGATATCTGGTTCTTAAAACCTGAAACTATGACTTTCAAAATCCAACAACTTAATTAGCTCAAGATTTAAACAACGAACAACTTGGTGTATTGCACCATATTCATAGACTAAGCCGAAATTGTCTATTTAATTGAAGAGGTCCATCGTGGTTATATGGTTAGCGTGCGGAAGAGCCAGGTTCGTTGATGGGAGCTCATTTGGTTCGAATTTCGCATTAAGTTGTAGGTCCACGTCTCATACAACCTCGATGCTCAAAGGGACGCAAACTCCAATATCCAACCAATCGATTTAATGAAGCGTCATCTGTTGATTATTGTCCCATTTGGTTATATCCGAACGCCAAGAACATTAGCTGATCACATATATAAATATATACAGAGCTTCCAAGAGATTAATTTTCAAATGTATAGGACCAACTATCCCGGTTAAACTCATGAAACAGAATACTTCTGTTCTTGTTAAACTCATGGAATAGAATAAAGAGCTTCTCAGATCCAGTTTAACGTTTAGGCTGAGGAGGTTAAAGCCTAGGGTTGCATAATTGGCTCCCTCTCACCATCTTATATATTACAGAACAAATTAACTTATTGAATTAGAAATTTCCTATGTAACCGTTTCAATTTTACAGATTATATATGAGCTTACGTTTTCAGTTGATACTGTCGCTTTGGAGTGTCACTGTTGTCAATATTTGTAATCAGATTGGTGAATTTTATAATAAATTGTATCAAATGATTTTTGAACAAAACCTATTCATGTATTTTGTAGAATAAGAGTTCTTTTAAATGTGTTCAGTAATTTAATTTTTGTTAATAAAATATTAATAATGCAGTCTTTGTCAAGATTCCCTTTTTCCATGTTAAGAATCAAGTTCGTGGTTATGATATAATAATCCTCAAATATATTTCTTTCAATTTGAGGGATAGAATAATCCAAAATAGTGATGTTCTGAACCGTATGTTTTGATTTTATAGGTATTTAAAAAGTCCTGAAATAGCATCTTTGTCCTCCCTTGATTCCTTGGAGTGTTTTGTTTTAAAATTATGATGTTAATATTTCTTATTGTCAGGCCAATGTACGATTTCTATTACTTCAATATATTTAGAAAATGTTACTTAATGGATTTTTATCATTAAGTGGGACTTACCAAATATTGATCAATAAATTTGATTGAAATATCGATGATCTTTCGAAGATATTTTTTTATCTCCATTGAAACACTTCCAGGTCAGTATTAACAACCTCCTCGCGTCGTGCCTATTATTTTCGAGGATGAATGCTTTGTGACGCGGAGAAGCTGCTTCCACCCATTATCCGAAATGGGCAGGTTTTAATAAATCTACTATCTTAGCGAGAGGATAGTTATTAAATCAAAGAAACACTCCACTACATCTATCAAGTTTCATGTATTATAGGAAATTAGAGGTGTAGCGTGTAATTGTGTTGTTAGCGGATATGACTTAATGAATTCAGATCACATTACTCGAAAGTCTAGAGATTCAATCACAAGTAACGCTTATAGCTGAGGTACACATACCTTAAGATGATCTGGCTGTCTGGAGCGACCGATGTTCCAATCCCGGATTCCTCTCTCTGGACTGCGTTGGTAATATGTGAACAGTTGAAGGTCTTAGGTCTGGATGGTGACCATGGAAGAACTATCGTTGTATGTCAACCAACTATGTTAAACTGCTAGCGCTGATACTGGCGGATCGGCTTTTCAACGAATAGCCGACTATAAGCCCACCATCGTAAGATGGTAGTTACGAATATTTGTAGTCGTAGAATCTTAATACTGCAAGTTCTCGTATCAAAACCTGATCTCGAACTCTTCATGATCCAATCTAGATCTGGTTTTTATTCTCCTCTCCAGACGATGGAATTCGTCATTTCATGTCTCGACGTTGGTTACCTCAACTATTGGTCAAACTTTTGTTTGCAGACCTTGTCACATCGTGACCGAATTCCCAGACTGTCAATCTTAGCGAATCTGAATATTATGCCATATCCAAATTGTGTTTTTGTTAACAAAGCGGTTTCATTACATTTATCTGAAATTCAGGCTTGCAACATTTTTTCTTAATTTCTATTTACACCATACTAGCGTCTCGACAGTATTTTATGAACATTAGAACATAACCATGCGTAACTTGTTTACATAAAAAATAACAAACAATAACAATAACAGTAACACGTGCAATTCCAACACATCACAATTTCACATCTTTGTAGTTTCTTAACTCAGACTTGACTTTATTTAAATTATAATTATACCAATCACCAATAAATAACCTATAATCATTAATATTCTTTTCCATGTATCTACAGTATTGTGATAATATTAATGTGTGTCACTTAGTTCAGTTAGTAAAATAAATGCTTTACAGACTTAAAATTGAAGTAAGATATACAATAATTTAAGAATGAGATTTATCTAACTTAAGAATTAATATTATTAAACATCAAGAGGAATATGGGGTCCTGTTAGAAAATAAGTGTAAAACTCAATAAAATAATATAGTAAAAATAGATATAAAGAAACAGAATTACAATAAGACATTTGAATAAGTAATTAATTAAGACAAATTAATTAAGTAAGACAAAGTAATTAATAATAATTTTAAAAAATCGATTGCTTTTTCATTTCAAATTTCTGTAAATTTTTATTATAAACGCAATAACCATGCCTCATTGAAAAGTTGAACTGCTAATTTTTTATTATTTATTTATTTATTTATTTATTATTTTCTTTTGGCAAAACTAAATCCGAAATCTCGGAATTAGGAAAAGCAAATACATCAATAATTGATTTCGTGATTAAATTTAATAACAGAGATGAAACAACAGACGCGATGAAGTGCGTAGGACTCATATCTTTATAATTTTTTTGGGGTCATGTTTGTAGGAAATATTCTATTGCACTGATTGTACAATATACTAAACTCTTTAAAAGGAAGAAAATTATCAATTTTAAAAATGCCAGTAGCAACGGGATGACTGTTTTTGTTATTAATAGATGTTTACATGAAAAAATATGAACACGAACATTTAGATTTAGCAGAAAATAAATTCCGATTTTAGTACAGATATGTGGAGGACATTTTTGTCATATACAACATTGAAAAAACAATTACAAACGTTTTGAGGCATATTAATTGAATAATCATAGATTTGAATTTACAACAGAAAAAGAAAAAAATCATTTTTAGGCATAATGATATATAAGGACAGCAACGAAACTCTAGGTCACAAAGATACAGAAAATTTGCACATATATTCTTATGCCTTAATAGTGCTTTTCACCATCATTTTCCACTTAAATAAACTGGAAGATCATTAAAAATCGTAAATCAATTAAATAAATTAGAAATGTCATATGTTTTGGAGCGTCTGAAAGAAAATAATTACAGTAATAGAAACGAGTTATATAACAAGAACACCACATGAGCAAATGGCTACAAGAAACCAACTAAGTCTTGAAGAAAAAAACAGAACTCAATGTCATATGTAAGAGGATTAATCAATAAAATAAGCAACATATTGAAATATTTTTCCTCTTCTATAATTAAATCATCTCTTCTTTGGAAAAGCCATATAAACATACATTACTTTAAAAGTTATGCAAAAATAAGCAACATATTGAAATATTTTTCCTCTTCTATAATTAAATCATCTCTTCTTTGGAAAAGCCATATTAACATACATTACTTTAAAAGTTATGCAAAGTATATTTTTTGGAAGGTCTGATAGTTCGTTTCCATACATCTTATAAACAAGAGGATCTAACAATCTACAATCTTACATGAAGAGGAAAAGCTGCATGAACAGGAAGGTTAAGAAAATCAAAAAGTAATTCCTACTACATCTTCGCTAGTACTGAACATGTCAGAATTCGTAAGAAATCCTTTCTCATGTTTTATGTATATTTGACAAGATAATTCAAAGGCTTTACAGCCTTCTGAGCCAAAGAGTACTAGAATAGGAATATTACATATCCATTCGACATCAAAGAAGGGAAAACATGTTTGTCAAAACTCTCCTAGAAGCCTGTGTTTAAAAATAAGTGTGAGCTGAAACAAGTCCATTGCGTAGATATAAAAACGCATTTCTCTTACGCACAATTGATTGTTAAAACGTTTTATGACCTCGTCAATACTAAATGTCTCTTACAGAAATGTTTTACATTTAATCCAAAACTATTGCTACGAAAATGTTAACAGTAATAAAATAATTACATAAATAAAAATAATAATTAAATTATTTTAGCAGACCACAATTTGACGTGTATATGACAAATGAGAATTACATTCAAAAGTAAGAAGTCCTATATTACCCCTTAGCTACTCAAGAGGTATTGAGTCACAATCCTGTTGGCTCAATTTGACCCGCCTGTTAAAACAGAATTAAACTGTACTACATTTGTACATATCTGAAGAAAGATCACTTTTTTAAAATTACGTTTAAAAGGATGTACGGTACTATTGCGAAAGAGATTACAATAATCCCTTCTTTTGTTTCTCATTGTGTCAACAAACATAGCATAAAGAAAAATAGTTGGATCATATTAATCCGACCTAGCACTTACGAGTTACATGATAAGGCTAAGAGAGTAGCTGCAGAGAAGCACATCCACAAAGGGAGACCCGAGAAAATATAAAACTTGTTTGAAAATGAAAAGTTGCAAAACTCAGAATAAGCTTTTAAGAAAAATACTTTAGCAATTTAAGAAAATACACAGAAATGTAAATACATTTTGCTTACTTAAAGCGAATTACCTTTCTTTCTCTCTCTTATTTTGAAGCCGGGTCTTAAAACGACACTTTTTTCAGGAAAGTAGATAAAGAGTTTTGTAATTTAATTTCTGAAGACTTATTCAAAATAAACATAGAAACATGATGGGAAGAATCTTTAAAATTATGATTTTTTTTAAAAAAATAATGAGTTGTTCATTATTTCTACCTCTTGCATACAGGGTGCCTGGACTTTGTGGTGTACAAACACCGCAAACGTGGGTTTTCTCGAAGTTCTCGTTTCCTCTTACTTTTCTTTTCATTTCACATTGTCATCCATCTCATTATCACCGTCTTCTTTAGCGTTTAACGTCTTCAGTGCATAATCGTAAGACGTTAAACTAAAGACAATGTTTATCTATTTTTAAATTAGGGCTTGAAAAAACTATTTCGAGCTACATTGCATACAAATTATACCTTTTACCAGGAAGAATAATCTGAATCTTCAAAATGCAAAAATAATGTTGATGCTCATGTTTCATTTATGTTAAAGTAATTTTTTTCATATTTTAAATTAATACTACCCGATCACTGGAAAAAGATACGATTCTACTAAAAGGATTCTCCCTTAGAATTTTAGTACTTTATATTTATGTATATTGGATCATTTCTCACTTAATAACGATTAAAAACAACATAAATAAGAAACTTCGTACCATCGCTTCTGGTTCCTTTTCTTTCGTGAGGTAGACCCCTATTAAACAAAAGTCCACAATTGCATTCATGTTTAATAGTTACTTTTATTTGTTCAATTGTCTCAGACTGATCTATCTATACCTTTATATATATATATATCCTCGTATTATATAAAGGTGTATATATTGCACAACTTAGTACTCTGCATAAAAGATTTGATGTTAATATTTTCCGAGTTCGAATCATTCGAACTTATTATTTTAACATTCTTTTCTGTAACGAAATTATCTTATACGATATTTGCACTATATTACTAATTGTCTCTAAATATAGATTTGCATATTTATGAAGTAAACCTTTGAAAATAGCTTTACGAGAACGCGAATCGTGCACTTCACTTACGATTCTTCTACATGGATTAGAAAGGGAAGAGTAACATTCGTGAAAAAATAGTGTATATAGTAGTAAACTGCATGGAAAATACGAAAGTTATAAAACCCAAGATCACTGGTTCGAATCAAGCCTGCAAGATACGGAATTCTAGTAAAACTATGGAAAAGGATGATATTAAGGATTGATAGCAGTAAAAGAAACATTTCAGAATTACGTATCTACACCAAGAAATACCTGCTTCATGACAAAAGAAGTGTCTACATCAGAAACCAACAAATTGAGCCTTTCTTCTTTGTTCTTGCATCCAATTTCTCTTAAAGTATCCTTTACTAATCTTTTCTCACGCGAAATACAATTTCTCCGTTTTACTTGTTTTGTCTAACGGTTCTATGTACTCTATTTGCTCCTATAAAATATTTTTCCTTTGCCTGCGTACTTTATTTGCTTTCTTTTTCAATTCTTTAATTTTTCACTATTACTTCCGGTTTATTTTTTAGTACTTTTTGTCCTTGTCATTCTTTCGTTTAATTATACATTTCGACATTCTTGATCAAACTATTCTGTTCTGGTTATTATTTTATTTTTCCCCATTACTTCTGCTGAACTTATGAGGACTGTTTCTAACGTTGTATTATTTACTATCTAATGTTACATTGTCCTCTGTGGGGACTATTTCATCCATTTTTTAGTACATTTCTTGTCTATATTAAATCTTCGTAGTTACTGAGTTGAACTTTCCGCTTCCCCATTTCACTTTTCTTCCCTGTAGTTTCTGTTTTTTCTTCGACTTAATTTTGCTTTGACCATATAGTGATCTGTATCACAGTTGCGTCCTCTGTAGCTTCTAACTTCTATTATGGTTGATAAGTGTCTTCTACCTTTTAAGACATGATCGATTTGATTCGCTGTTCTACCGTCAGCCGATTTCCAAGTACCCTAGTGTATACTCTTCTGTGAAAAACAAATAATTTTGATTATAATCCTACTTCTTGTTGCAAATTCATTCAACGTTATCCCGTCCTCATTGGTCCTTCTTGATTAAATTTTTCTTTACCTATTTTACTTTCCATTTTTTAAAATTACGTCATATTTTGGTATTTTCTCGTTCTCTTTTTCTACCAATTCATAAAATGCTTCTTTTTCTCCTTTTTCCTTAGTCGGATAATATATTGAATTCTACTTTTTTGCTCTTAATCTACTTACCCTTCCATTTATCGGCTCAAAATCTATTATATTATCTTTTATCTTTCTCGTAAGAATAAATCCTGTATCTATACAATAATTTCCTGCTTCATTGTTTACCCCATAAAAACAGATATTTCTTCTTGTCAGTTCTCCCCTGTATTTCCATCTAGTCTTCTACAATGCTACTACATAAATATTATGTTATTCTATTGCTCATGCTACTTCTTGCATTTTTCCAGTAATTTTCATTGTCCCAACATTCCATGTCGTTACTTTCAGGTCTTGGACTGCTATTCCCTTTCCTTTGGCCTATTTCATCATCATTAAATCCATTAACATTCCGACGCTCTGGTGTTTTCTTAACATTCTCTGTTTCACAAGAAAGGGTTGTTGACCTTTGCTTAACTCCCATACTGGAGGACCAGGATTTTTCTGTGAAAGATATCTTCCCTTAGCCTTTGAAGACCCCTCCACTATCCCACAAGGCGGTCAGGCCGGTTTTCGTTCAGCCTGCTTTACCCGGTACGCATTACATCTTATGGCCTTTCCCATATCCATCACCTGAGAAGGCACCTGGTGAGACTTGAGCTTCTCCCGCCAAATCAAAAACAGATGTTTCAGGCAATTGGTTTAAATTATTTCGTTGTCATAAAAGAGCAAATATTGGTTTCATGTTTATTGATGAATTTCAAAACTATGCTTTGTAACACAAGCAAGAAATAGTGCTTACTTTCAACTACCAAAGATTATAATGGGAATATACGAAAGAAGAAAACTGTACAAAACTTTTTTTAAAATCTACCTCACACGACCCCATCAGGAAATCGCGGTCGAAAAGAGAGATTGCCGCCGTCGACGGTGGCGGGAATCCGGCACCCGTCCGCGGCGGCACGACGATCTACTTGTTCAAAGTTGCCGACCTTTTGCCGAGGCGGCAAGAGGTCGAAAATCGTAAAATAAAATGTTCTTTGCCGACTGTTGCCGACCGTCAGAGTCGGCAAAACAGTCGGAAAGGCCTTTTACCGACCCTCTGCCGACTCCTTATGCCGGCCTTTTTCGACGGCGGCGCCGGCGCATTGAATGCTCATTTCCGGCTCTTTGCCGACTGCTCGGAAAGGCAACTGCGGCGCCGGCAATCCGACCGCGGCACATGGTCGGCATAGACAAATTGTCCGACTGTAGGCGGCAGAATCTTGATGAGGAAATGACGTCAGTTATAAAATTTATAAGCAATCAGTACATGATGAGAAAAGAATAATTATAAGAGAATGAGGGTTCGATTACCGTGTGTCCTTTTTCGCCATAAGCCATATGTTAGAGGATATTGGGTTCCAGTCCCTGTTCGGGCGCCATATATGAGTATGAGGGTTCAATTTCCGTGTCACTGTTCGGGAGCCATATGAGTATTGGGGTTCAAATACCGTGTGTCCCTGTTCGGAATAAGCCATATATGAGGGTATTTGGGTTCGTTTCCTGTGGGCTACCGTTTGTATGAACAGATTTAATGGTATTGGGTTTGATTCCTGAACGTCCTTGTACTGATTCATGAAAGAAAACGGACTCTTGGACTAAAAAATACCAACCCACAAGTAAACACTAACCAGCTGAGAACAAAACTGATTAACTCAGGATTCGAACCATGGACTTTTAATATATACCGTGTTCGTGATTATTTCCCGCTTTCACCTCAGCTGAATCAGCTCATAGTTCCATTCGTGGTTACCCAGTGTACGGTTAGTGTTCGGGGAACGTTCGGTGCGATATATATTTCTTTCTCATGTATTCCGTGAAAAACAATACCAACCTGTTGCACTGCTGAAACTGTAAACATAATAAATAAAATACATGCACAATACTTATCCTCTAAAACAAAATATTATATAGCATGTAAACTTTTACGTTACTTGCATATCAATTAACTCACACAAAACATATAATTAATACGTATATTTTAAGCTTTTCAAATATTGTGGCACTTTACACTTTACAAGCACTAGAATACTTTTCAAATTGTAATGATGTGGCCCCGTATTACGCGGCGACAGAATATCTATATTATCGCGCACGTATTCTCGGTAACGAAAGTCGAAGAAAACGTAGGCGTAATCACTGCTCACTAGAATTGAAAATTTGATGCACAAATAGTTGAAATCCTTTCACTCCTTACGCATGCTGGTTCAATCATTAGTTTTATTTAACAAAAGTTGCTGTTTTATCTGTGTTGCACTATTTGATGGGCAGGTGGAATTTTTTGAGTATTTTAACGTCAAAAACTTTTGGTATGCCATTCTTCACATTAAGTAACTAGTGATGACGTGAATTTCATATGTTAACTTGATAATTTTTAGGTCATTATAGTTACCACACACATAGAATTAACTTGAAAATAATGTGAATTGCTCCATTCTCTATTTGCTATAGGAATTTTACTACTTATAGTAGGTTCACTTCACTATAATTGTAAAAGAAATTAAAGTCAAGTGGGAGGCAATACAAGATGATCCGTCTTCGCTCGAGGCTAGCATCCCACTCCCCGCCTCCTTGTGAGAGCCATTTTTTTTTTTTTGTCACAATGAAGGCGTATGAATACACTGATAACACGAAAGATAGTTCGTACATAACATTTAACTTTTAAGTGGTTACTTCACTAATAAGAATCCACTGATTAGTTACAAAGTTATTCAGAATATATTAATCACATCTAAACTCAAAGTAATGTAAATAATTAATGATTGGTGCAAAAATGCACATTATGACGTATAGTCCGACATTGCTTTGTAGCTTTGGAATTCAGCTTCCAAGGGTAGGGGGAAAAAGGCAACCTGTGCTGCATTTTTTGTCCGTATTAGGTCTTACGAAGAGAAGAGTAAGTGGGCAGACGCACACACACATAGAAACTTGTGAGCGAGAGAGTTTGCAGCATTTTGAATTCTGTCTTGGTGCGCACTCATTCCAAGAAGTCCTGTTCCGTATACAAGGGTTGATATATATATATATATATATATATATATATATATATATATATATATATATACATAACGATAGCGTTATATAATACTAATGTAGATAAAATGATATATAATTTTCTTAATATTTGAGTGAAATGCTCAGTGAATGTACTGGTTACATCGAAAAGGTATGATGATACATGAAAAATGAAATGAAATCTTTGAGTTTTACGTTCCACGATTATGCCGGCTAGGCTAAAAGAAACAATGATGATGAGAAATGAATAAAATGGTGGAATGAAGAAAGTGGGAGAACCCCAAGAAAACCCACGCATATGGTGTTTATCCACCACAAAGTTCACTTGGCGGGAGCTGGGATCGGACCTGGGACCCCATCGCCAGAGGTGAACGCTCTACCACTGCTCCACCGTGGCCCCGTATGATAAAAGTTGCTTGTATGTTTGTATGTTAAAGCATATTATGTCTCATGTATTCATCAGAAATTAGTAATTTCCATCTCTAAACTAAAAATTCATAACACACAACAAAAATCTAAACTCTCCCAAGAAAAGTACATAATTCTACACTGTTTTAGTTTTATTTCATACTAACTAAATAACCAGTCTTCACACGTGAATAAGGTTCAAGAAATGTAAAACCAAAAACTTCAATATTTTAGAAACTGTCCTCCTTCCTTTAGAAGTGGAATTTCGAGAACGTTGAAATAGTGTCCAACTATTTTTCAATGAGTTTATATACAAAGTTCAATCTCCCTAACTTGAAAAGCTCCTTAGGTAAATCTTATATTGGGCATAAAGTTTAAGCCACCCTTCCACCCCCTTAGGAAACGTATTTTAATTAAAACTTTGTTCCAAAAATAATGTTTCGACGGTGTAGATCTGTAACGAACATCCATGTATTCAGCTTTACGTGAGATTAAGAATTCATCAATAGGCTGTACATGAAAAATGTAGATTTGCACTAATTTATCGTTGATAGCTCAGTTAATAAAGTAATTTCATTACTTATGTTGTAGTTAGATTATATTATTATTATTCCTTCTTTTAATATCTTCTGTAAAATTTAACAATTGAAGTAGTATCAATTCTGCACTGACTTAGGATAACACAAGACTCAAAGTATGAAAAAACAAGTGATTTTAGACTTCCAAGCTACGCCAATTCAATACTAAAACCAGAAGTATTAGATTTATAACTTCCAGGTGCAATAGAGGTGTAAGGCCAGAAATGAAACCTGTTCTTTGAATGCTGAATCCCCTTTTAGAACAGTTTCAATGCCCGTTCTTCGCACGGGGAGAATATATTTCACTTTGGACATAAAGGGCACAAAACTGTCACAAATCAATTTAGGGGCCAAAAAACTATGAATTCGACACCGATATCGGTCATTTTCAATTATTTTTACGTCCCATCCCCCTTAGGAGTACTAATGAGCTTAATTTGGATTTAAACGGCATTGAAAGTCTCACTGTTCATTTCAGCGACCCCGAAAAATATGCAATCGAAAATATTGGTCATTTCTATCATTTTTAAATATCTTCCCCATCCCCCTAGTTGCACCGTCAAAGTGAAATGATAGAAATCATCCTAGGCCCGAACCTCATCTATGCTGAAAATTTCATCAAGATCGGTTGGATGGTTCAAGTTATTAAGTCACAAACACAGTCACTTTTATTTACATATATAGATAATTGTTATATAGGAATTCTAATTTCAGTAGAAGAGTAAGAACTGAAATTATACATATTCTTGGGATCCTGAATCCATATCAAAAAGCAGTTTGTCGCTTCCTATTATCGTTTTCGCTCAATGGGATTTAATACTGAAACCGGAAATGGTATTAGATTTGTAACACTTGCTGTAGAATAGAAGAATTTGGATATAGAACCCATTCTTCCTGCACTGCATCCATATCAGAAAAGTGCTTCTTCTTATGAACGTCTCTATCATGGTGACCAGTATTGAAACCGGAAAGAAGTTTTTTGCGCTTTCGGTTTGAATAAAGGGATAAAGGTCGAAATGACAGTTTTGGGTTACTGAATCCATATGAAAAAGCCATATGTCGCTACCTCTTACCATTTTTGCTCGATGGAGATAACTTGAAACCGAAAGTGGTAGTTCATTTCAACCATTTCTGGTTCAACAGAGTAATGAACTTGAAGACAAGAGCCTATTTTTAAACTGCAGAATCCATATCAGAAAATTGCTTCTACCTGTCTATTATCGTTTTCTTCTACGGTGATCAACATCGAAACCGGAAGTAGTAGTCATTTCTATCGCTTCCGATTTTATTCGAGAGGGATGGGTGAAAATGAAATCTATTAATTCTGAAAATTCTATTAATCTATTATTACTGGAACGACTAAAAAAAAAAAAAGCTTCTTATCTCTATAGTGATCAACATAGAAACCGAAAGTAATTTTCTCCCACTTCCGGTTTGAACAGAGAAAGATCGAGATGTCGCTTCGTTTTGGAACCTTGGATCCATGTTAAAAAGCCATTTCTACCTACCACTTACCGATTTTGCTCTCTATGGAGTTCAATATTAAAACAGGAGGTAACAACGGCTTAGTGTACCACTTCCAGTTTTAATAGATCCGGTTTGAATAGAGGGTCAGTGGAGGAGATTAAATATAGTTTTGGGACATAGAATCGATTTCATAAAACCACTACTCTAACTCTTACCTTCTTGCTTTGTTACTTGTCGGCAAACTGACATACAGAGGTTGATGCGTCTATATTGAGCCGAATATGAATGTGCTACTTACCTAGAAGAAGCAGTGCTTTCACTACCGACTGTATTCGATCTGCAGACCACATCTACTGACTATTGTCCGGTATCCGAGTTTCCATTGCAGCTGAATCGCGTGTATTACATCTCACTCCTCTTTACAGACCGGAGACTGTGAGGCCCCTTCGATGATAAACAGGCGCCGCTTGAGTCTGAAAACACAATAGTCCATAGTGCTGACATTTGGACTCTAGACAGGGATGCCAGGAAGGGAACTGCCGAAATTCCAGTTTTCTATTCCATACAATAGAATTAGAATTATGTGCTCACCGTGTGGCTGGATGCCTGGTGTTCGTGCAGTTCAACCTGGTTCACGTCTTCTCTGTACATGCTGGGGTTTCACGTTGGTCATTTTAGTCAGGACCGAGTCTTGTAGTACTTAGCATTGATTTTGACGTTTTGCTCCACTTTTTGGAGATGCAGTTTGCCCCTGTACGACAAACCGGACATAATCGTGAAACTTGGGGGGGAACATGCTTCGGCCCTTCGTTTCAACAGGTCTGTATGTAATTACACGAACTTTCGCACAGCCTGTGAGGTAAATCCGCGTCTCGTCAAGGATAACAACAAACTCCCATCGATCATAAGACGACGTTTATACAGTATCCTGCAGTTTCTTTTTCGCTTGTCACAGGATGATGGTTTCAGGGCGTGCATACTGCTATTGCGAATGACGTAAGGCGTAAGGTCAAGTGAATGGCGTGGTTGATTGTCGCCTGCGGCGGCATTTGCAACTCATCGCACGCTGTATGTAGATTATCAGAGGTCGCCATACGCCGAATCGCATGCAATAGCGGCGGGATTCTCCTCACGGGATGCTGGTTTCTAGGTGCTCGCGTCGGGCCCAGGACTCTGTGCTGCATATTTTCATATAATACTATTCAGAGTGGCACGAGCTACACGAAAATTACGCACTTGACATATTTCTACAATGCGTAACGCCATGAACTTAGCATCGGAAAGGACCACAATGAATCTCAACCCAGAATCTGTTCAGTTTTGGCGGCACCAGACTACACTCGATCACACTGCTCTACTCCGTTACTAACGAGATATTGTTGCTTCCTCGTAGCAATCTCACAGCGATAGATTGCGCATGTGCGGTACAGTTGCATATTGACTTCAGCTCAATATAAATGAATCAACCTCTGTAGCTGTTCTATAAGGCTTCCAATTCTTATGCATCGCATAATTTGGAAGTTAAAAAAAGAAAAAAACTCCAAGCAAAGAGAAAACGTCATTAATTGAGTTTATTATAGTATTCTGCTGTAACATTTACACAACACATGAAACATCACGTTAGGCCTTGTTAACATCATTTCATGAAAATATTTTGTAACTATTACAAAATTTAATATTTTAAGCAATAAAAACTTGATAGACAATTCAAATACATGTTTTCACGTTGAGAAAATAAAGGTGTAACATTTATCAATATTTATTTCAATATTTTTAACAGTCATAAAGCCTAACTCGTTGAGGAAGATTTCTATTTAAAAAAAAAATGTTTAGAATTCTTTTTAACGAAATTTGTAAATATAATCTTTCAAATATTATAAGATTAAAATTTCTAATATACATATAATATTTCGAAACAGAATGCATTAACTAATCTATACAATACGATGATAGATAAATAGAAAAATTTTCAGCAAATCTGAAACATTAACTGCATATTGAATACAATACAAATTATAATATCAATGTGTATGGGTTTCCTAAATTGTGAAAACTAACATTCAAACACATCAATTTTGACAATCTAAATCTTTAACTAAAGTGCAACATTTGTGACAAGTACAGTAACAACATAAACAGAGTACACAGTATTGAGCACGTAATTACTGCTGAGCTAACAAAAGTAATGAAGATATGAATCTTAGAACACTCAGAATGGTGTTATTCTGTAGAATGATCAGGAATCTTCAACCATATAAAGGAAGAATTATTTCTTTCACTGATTTCTTTTAAATAGAAATGAGTAGTACTGCAATTGCTACTTACCTATGTCAACTAAATTTAAGTACAACGGAAAATCGGTAGTAGCCCATATATATATATATATATATATATATATATATATATATATATATATATATATATATATATATATATATATATATATTTACATAAGAACAAAAGTAAAGTTACTCTATAACTCTTATTCTTCCTTTGTTCTTCTTTTCTCTAACTTTCAATTTAAGCCCTTTGTCATCATAGATAAATTACTTCCAGCTCATTCGTGGCTAAGCGGTTTGCGTACGCGCCTTTGGGGGTGGGAGACCCGGGTTCGATTCCCGGTGGGAGCTCATATAGTTCGGATTCCACGTTAATCAGTAGGTCCACGTCTCATATAGCCTCACTGCTAAACGGGATGTTAAACTCACAATCAACTCAACTTCTAGTGACTTAAAATGCAATAGTCAGCTCAAAATCAACAAAAGATGGCCTACCATCCTTTAACCTCCGCATAACCTTTATATCTGAAGCTTTAAAATCCTAACTTTGAACCAAGATGGACATTAAGAGTAACCAAGTAGTCAGTTAACTTAGATTTGTTTTAAAATATAGCATCCTTTTCCAATATTGAGGTTGTATAAGAAGCGAATCTAGTTTAAAATGGAATCAGAATCACCATAATGTGTTGATTTTTTTTAAAATGTTCTCCTGTCAGGAATCGTATCCGGGAGCACATGCATCAATGGCGCACGCACTAGCCATTAAATTAGCGGAGGAGGGCTTAAGTTAACCTAGACACCACAGTTAACAGATGCGACATACGTAGTCGCTACAGATACAATCTCTAAAATAATAAACACGATTTCAATATGTACTTTTAGTTTTATCGTCATGATCTTTAATATCTTATGAATGATACAGTCCCATGAATGATGAAGAGTCGTAGAGAAACAATCGGGAAAAGTATTTCAGAAAGAAAATATTCCCGATTAAAATGAACTAAATGAAGTTCAAGTTTTTCTGGGAAAATTTCCTCACGTTGTTCTTGATCATGAAATTTTAAAAAGCATTTTCTTTATTCAGTAACCTTAGGATTTTATCAATGTTACAATTAATTCATGACTAATAAACTTTTTTTTTATATATATATATATACCACGGGACGATTTGATATTCGCTACAAGCGCACTGAGCAATTAGTAGTTTGAAAATCCATTCATTAATATCAAAAAAATATATTTCAAGTTCTCTGTTTCCTTACAGGTAAGAAGTCACGGAAGATAATGTTTCACACTAAGCTTTCAAGTATGAAATAATTATTATAGTACGTTCAAGTCCGCAAGACTGCATCCATTAATAAATGAAAGGTTAAAAGTTACTCACCAATCTATGCGTTGATTTATTTACTTCGAGACAGTTCAGTCCATAAATATTACCGAAGTTTCTTTGAAACTCCTTTGTACCCAAAATTACCATGGAAATTACTACGGAGCAAAACATTTTTTTAAAATTATACTGAATTATGGTTTGACGCTTTTGGAACATAATATAAATAATGGTAGTATTATACTAGTAAAGGGGATCGTGAGTTTCCTTTCCTTCTTCTAATACATACAGATATTTAAGCAGTTCATTTTAAATTTGACGATGTAAATATCGCCAATGTAAACAGGCGCTAAAAATCCACGGTGTTAAATCAAAATCACACGTCATATATTAAGGATATTAGTACTTTCAAGAAATGTGATGAATACTTTTGGATTCAAACACACATCAATGAAGGACTAACGGAATGTTACAATCGGGTGGCCGAAACCATTGTCCCAAGTAAATAAATAATTAACTCGCAGATTGGTAAGCACTTTCATGATTTACTATTTTTTCTGGCGTATAGTAGGACGCCTTCGTATTCAAAAAGTGCCATAATCAAGTTCAATTATTTTGAATTAAATCTGCCACCACACAAGCGTACAGTTCATGATCTTTTTCCACTTTCTTTCGTATCTTTTATTCAATAATCGTTCCTTGCTAACGGAATAAATTATATAAAGAGAATATCAGCATAAAACTAATGTAAGTATAACACTAAGTCGGTACATATAATAAAACTAGGAACAACCATTTCTGCACAACTGTGCTGAAAACACCTGAACACCCTAAAGACGTAATTTTTACGCCTATTTTAGAATTTATGCTTAAACATTAAAATGACCGTACTTGCAGTTATAATCAAATTTAAGAGAGGTGTTTTGAACATGACTGAGCAATAACAAACTATAATTACTTATATATATTAGAAAATACATTTTTTTTTCATTTAACAAATCAATTAACTGTTAAAAGAGAAATTAATATCAATAGACTAAACGGTTGACAAAACCCACTGGGCAGATTTAGAAAAGAAAAAAATTGTAATTTGTATGTCATACTTCCAACATGTTTCTAAATATTTTCTCTCTCATAACATGAATTGTATGAAATATGATATTATCTGGCTTTAAACAAGTTAACAATAGTAACAATTTATATACAGAAACTGCATATTAAGTTGTAGTATTTAGTTAATTAGAGCATTTCAATTTCTTATCAAGATTTTACACAAAATTACGAAGAACATACATATCTTATTAAGAGAAAACAATATTCTCACATGAAAGAAAATATTCTACATTTGTTTCTGATAAGGCTATTCTAATACGAAACTAATTATATTTACATTAATATAAGTGTAAAATCTTGTAGATCTAATGTGTATTACAACACAAATATGTAAAAGAACGTAAACCATCTTCATATAACTCAACCAGTACACACAGTACTATATTAGTGAATTATTACATATAATTGTGATTGATGTTAATTTGTTGCATGGTACTTGAGATAACATTTGTACTTGAAAAAATCATAGAAATTAATTTCAAGAAAAAAAATGTGCACGAAATCCAAATAAACTTTATCAATAAATTACTTATTTCTATACTGAAATACAAAGAACATGAAACTAGAATTAGTTCATGCGAATATAGTTTCACCGAATATTTCCTTTCGTGAGAAATATTCTCTCTCCAAAAGTAACTACCATCAATATTGTGAGCAACTTTTTGTACGAAATATACACAAAAATCTCCTTTAATATTAACAAAATATTCCTCCACATTTTTTAAATTGAATTATAGTGTTTATTTTATCGCCCAATTTATTAAAATAGGAATATGTAACATATTTTTTTTATCAGTTTAAATCTATCACCATATGTAAGATTATTTACAATACAGAAAATAATTGAATCTGATCCCAAACGACAAATTTATCATATTCACTGGGAAAGTTCATGCTAAACATTTGTGATAAGTACTGTAAGCTCACTTCAATCGTAAAATCTGCTTCAGATACATTTCGTGAAAAATTTGTACTCAGAAGATTATGAATTAAGTCATATTACTTTTACATTCCCAAATATTTAAATCTAATGATTGTCTCGTTTAAGTAGTTTCATTTCCATACGTCTCCCGATTTAAATAATAAAAAAAACAAAACCAGACAATAGTGCAATTTAAATTGTTCTACTTTGCCACTTTTACAAACAAGTTTGAAGGCAATACTTAAAAATCATGTTTTGCACCATGAAACGATCCACCATTGAAATAGTTCTGTAAAAATGCAAAGTTGTGCTAAGACAAATTTCAGGCATCTAGAAATATTTGGTGTCTTTCTACTGGTGCTTGTAAATACTTAAAATAGATGTAACAACTAACCTGTGAACCTACTTACAATAGTTTGATATGAACATTAAAAGCAGCAACTAATAAAACGAATTATATGATTTCGTTCCCTATTTCCATAAGGTAGAGTCCCACACGGTACCACTTTCTTCTTGCATAATAAATTAAGGGAAATGACTAAACATATATGTAAATGCATGTAAGTTATAACTTAAAATTCACATAATTACGAAAAATTTTTCCTTACTCTCAATTGTTACGCAGTTCAATACTCGTTGTTGTATACATATTTATTCATTTCGTTATACTCAAATTACACAAACTACGATATAAATGACGCCAAGAGGGGCGCAGTGGCTCAGTGGTAGAGCGTTCATCTCCGGTGTTTGGAATCCCTGATTCGATCCCAGCTCGCGCCGTGTGGACTTTGTGGTGGGCAAACACCGTGCTCGTCGGTTTTCCCTGGTTCTCCCGTTTCCTCCCACTTTCTTCATTCCACCACTTCATTCATCTCTCATCATCACCGTCTCCTTTAGCCTAGCCGGCATAACCGTTGGACGTGAAACTTAAAGATTTCATTTCATTTTTAAATGACACCCAGCACTAACTCTTCACAAAGATGATACAATGATGAGAACATCGAAGTTGTGCATTCAGCAATAAAAAATAATTACAGCGTATCAGCTTTTAGACATGACGACTGTTAATAACCTCCAGACTCAGCAAGTAATCAAGCTCAAAACATGCCGGCTTCCCCACGCTTTAGGAAAAGAAAATTTACAGTTTTTAGCTTGTTACTTTGAAATAGGATACATTTAACACTAGCGCCAAAAATGGAAATCTTAAATATGTTCTTTTGTCTATTTTCAGTATGATTAAATCATATCGAGCATGATTTCCTTTATTCTCGCAAGACTGTACTTCTCTGTATGCACTTAAATTGGCCTATTCCTTACTTGAATGATTGATACAAGAATATAAGGTGTAGATATACATTTCTATTGGTATGACCATACACAAAAAACTTATTTAATTCAATTTTTATCAAATAACAGTTATTTCTAGATAGCTGAGTTGAGTTAATTTTGAGTTTAACGATCCTTTCAGCAGCGAGGCTATATGAGACATGGACCTACTGATTAACGTGGAATCCGAACCACCTGAGCTCCCGTCGGGAATCCAACCCGGGTCTCCCACGCCAAATTCTAGACAGTTAGTACATTTTCACGATCTTCTGATGAACTTTTCAGTTCATTAACTAGCAGATAAACTATTAAACAGTTAAGTCTGCCTTTACAATTTACTACTACAATCAATGGCAGAACAGAATTAAACCTTGCCCTCTTGTTAAAATTTCTCAAGGGCTCACTAGGAAATTGTAGAACTGGCCTTTACTGCAGCACGAAACAAACCTATATTACTAATTAAGTAGCTTTTCTTCTGCAGATGTTCATTTTACAATCAATGACATTATGCAGGCATTAGTGAAATACATATTTTGAATATTAAAAGTTTAACGAATTGAAAGAAAAACATATCAGAAAGCTCTTTATGATTTCTGTGTTCTGTACGGATTAACTAGGATTGGATAGGATCATACATGTTATCACGTGTTAAATAGCATGAATATATTATACTTTTGTTTGTCAGTGACTCTTGAGCATTGCACAATAAGTCCTCAACTCGTGAGAACTCAATCTGATGATCATTGGAGATTATTTTATTTATGCACTTACTTCTGGGTTTGTCAACTAAGTTTACTGATAATAGTCATTGGACGTTTGTAAAGTCGCAAGTGAATATTCATTCCATCTGCATGTTCTGTTACTTTTACTGAACGAATTTAAGTAGTTTTCGTCAACGTAAAAAACACAGCACTCTGTAATTAGTGAAAGATATGACAACTTACTGCATCCAAATCCACTTTAATTGCACTAAAGTATTTCAGCACCCTTCTATCACCCACAATAGTTCTAGGAAGCTCACACGAAGTGTTTCTATCTTCTCAGAATTTCCTTTCGCACTTTTTTCGTGTGCCTAGTTGAAAAATGATACATTACATTACCTATAAGAAGTGATCATAAATTTATTTACAACCACAACAATAAGTTCTAGTGTATAGTATTTAGTAGATCGTTCGAAAGAAAAGTTGTACAAGAGAATTACATTAACAAGAGTTAGAACCTCATTTTTCAACTAGGCACATTCAATAAAATCCATAATCAAATTCTGAGAAGTGGGAAAAACTTTCATAAGAGTTTCCCCGAGCTACTGGCGAAGTCAACTGTTTAGTGCAATTGAAGTGCCTTTAGATGGTTGTTATATCTGATACTAACTATATAAATATGCATCAAATTATATCAAGTAAGTATAATATTGCATAGTTTACCGAAAACCGCCTGTGTGTGGTACTCTTCTTGAGCAATTACTAACAAAAGAAATGCATGAAGAGGTATTACTTTTGCTGCTGAATGTATACAAAAGAATCACGATGCTATTTTCTCCATGGCTCCTCTATAAAATATTACACAGCACAAAAATCGGTCGTGTCTGGATTGTTTTTAAGTTTCAAAATAAGCAAGTTTCATTATTTAGAAATATTTCTGTCTCACAAAAAGTACAAACTTGGTTTTTTAGTTATTGACGCAGTGTTTATTTTCATTTTGACAGTGAAAGTATTTTACGTGTTAATAATCCAACTTCACGTACTCTTAACATTGTATGGAAGTTGATTAAATTGGAGTAACAGTAGGTGTTGTTATTTGAGCATTTATTTTTGATTGATATTAGACCTATGTATGAATACACTTTTGTTTACAAATAAAAATTTAGTTTATTCGTTACTTTATCAATACTATAATCAGTGTTAATTACTATCATCATTATGATTTTCTTCTTAAACACTTACTCTAGTTTAATACTTTGACTCATATCATTACAAGCGAACGGTAGTATATTTGCACTATCAGTATTAGGTAGCAAACTTGGATCAGAAGTTTAACAAATTGAACGGGCTGAAAATCTCTCTCTTTTGAGTGAAATATCTTATGACTAAAGTTATACTGACAAGAAAAAAATGTTTGAGAAAATTGTAAACAGACAGGCGGAAGAAATTATAACCCTTCATCTCTAAATTGAGCTTCAAAATGGAATTATATAACAATCATTTGAAATCTGTCCTATCTGAATTACGGCGAAAACCTGTGTTTGCTTAATCATTTTGCTTAAATTAAGATTTTTATTTTGAATTTTTTGCGATTTCACATCACACGCTGATTGTCTCGTTATATTCACTCCAGCAGCAAAATCACGATGTAGCACTTCAGGGAGTAAAATGTAATGCAGTTTATTATTATTATTATTATTATTATTATTATTATTATTATTATTATTATTATTATGTGTGCATTAGAGCTTTTACATCTTTCAAAATACCTATCTCATCACTGAGTGCAAAACACTGGCATACACCTACATGTAACTCAGAAGACCAATACTTTCTAGGATGTATACTTATATCTTGTATTACTACCTGCGAATTTCAAATTTCGGTTCGCTGTAATATAAACACAAATGTCGTAATTATATCCTACATGATTCTACAATCTTTCACACAAAAATATAGCTTAGAGATTTATAGTACTTGAACATCCTTGTAAGAAATGAAATACGCACAGTCGTAAAGCATCGTCCTTCATTCCATTCTTTTTTCTGTCTAAGGCTCATCTTTTACTATTTAAACAATATTTATTACTAATGGATGCTACAGGATACATATTGTTGATTAAAAATAGGTACTATCCTTGTATTCCAAAAGAATGCTTTTTTATATTATCTCTCTGGAATTTTTATAAACAACTTTTCTCTCGCTGCTATACTTTTTCTTGATTACCGGTACACATCCAACGGAGGAAAATTCTTGAACTACCAAAAATTAAGACTGAAGAAAAAAAATAATTTTTGGTGTAGTTTGTGTAGAGAAGAAATCAGTATCTCAGCAGGAGTAAGACAAGGAGACATACTATCGCCATACCTTTCATAATCTTAATGGACGACATCATAGAGATACAATTCAGAACTAGGAAAGTCCACGTAGGAAACTCGAACCTCTAACCCATAAAAATATCAGAGCTACTATACGCAGATGACAGTTCGTTTTGCATATACACAAGCTAATATACAAAGAAATTGGGATATTATAAACTACGGACTAAGTGAGTGAAATATGAAGATAAACAAGGAGAAAACGAAAGTAATAAGCATCAGTAGGACAAATAAACCATGCACAACACACCTAGAGGGAGAAGAACTAGAAAACAAGTTAACAAATTCAAATACCTCGGGGATGTCATTAACAGAAACGGAAATACAGGAAAACTGGACTGCAGAATAACAAATGCAAGCAAACTTTATGGCGCCATTCACAGATTATTCTTAAGCAACAAAGAAGTAAGCCAAGAAACAAAAATGGCAATCTACGCATCAGTGTACGTTCCTACACTTACTTATGGATGTGAGTCATGGGTACTAAGTGAGTAACAGAAACAAAGACTACAGGCAATAGAAATGAAATTTTTGAGGAGTTGCAAAAAAAAATAAATAAATAAATAAATAAAAAAGAATCAAACCATCAGGCAAACACTGAAAGTTAAAGCAATGTATTTGCATATTGAACAAGCTCAGCTTCGGTAGCTAGGGCATATCATCACGATGAAAGAGGAAAGGTTTCCAAAATAAATGTGGAAAGCAAGGTCAAAAGGGTTAGGGAAGTAAAGACCAAGGGAGCGGCCAATACAAACAGGAAAAAAATATAAAAGAGATTTCCAAGAGACATTTCATTGGAAAGAGTGAAGGATCTGGCGCAGGACAGAAGCAAGTGGCATGCTCTCTGGAAAACCTCGACACCCAAGTGGTAGAAGAGGACCAGATTAAGTAAGTTAGTTGTGTAGAGGTGTAGAACCTCACAGGTCTTCACGTTTGGGCATCTATACTTGAAAAGTAAATTATAAGCACTTAAATAATATAAATAATATTTACAAAGGACCACTAATAACGGTAGAAGATTTGTGCAAATATTCAAACAACTTCGCAAAAATACAACTTGGACTTGTGGTTCACGAATTTCCCCCACTTGGATGTATAAATATAATCAATAAAAAGTATAGCAGCGGGGAAAAAAAAAGTTGTTCATGAAAATCTCAAAGAGGGTTGAAATAATTTCCCATTAATCCAGGGGTAAGAAGTTTGTTACTTCGATATTCATTTATATACAAAGTTAGTATCGAAATATTGCACTATTTACAGATTACACGTTATTTTCATGTCATATTACAGATTTTTATATAGAGAGGATCAAAATTGTATGAATTATAATTTATGTCTATGTGCAAATACACTGCAACTGTTTACGTTATCTATTATCCAACATAACTTAATTTCAATATGCGGTACTTCACTTAACGGAAACTTTATATTTTCCATTTTTATGGAACCGATGAAATTAAATTTCAACCGTAACACTATAAGAGATTTTGGAGACACTATACAATACTATCATACAGTTGGCAACACAAACAGGTCTTATTAAATAAACACTCCTTATTAAATAAACTAATTCTATACCTGATAATGAATTCTGTTCTCTCTATATCAAACCAAACTGTAGCCAGACTGATATATTTATTTTGAAGTTTTCAAGAAATGAATGGATATTTGGCATTAACTACTAGTTTTTTTCATAATATTCAAAATGACTGTGACACACTCGACCTCTTGCTCCTCAACGACACTCCGTTCGAGACTTCAAAGCTGTCTTCATTTAGTGCCTTCAGTGTATTTGTGTCTTAAACAAATAAGTAACTTTTCGATTTATATTTAAAGTAAGATACATTTTTCGTAGTGAATATACGAACAACTTAAGTATCAGAACCATGCAAATTATAGGCCTATCAGCAGATAATTATTTTGTTTTATGTCTCTTGACACAAAATCCTGATTAATATTATCAGAACTATACAATTATAGGCCCACCAGCAGAAGTTTATTTTGCTTTACGTATCTTGACATCACATCCTGATTAATATTTTAATCGCATATACATTTTCTATAACGTAAACGTATTCGTGTATTGTTACCAACTATCGAAATGTACTGTAATTTAATACTGGTAACGATCGTCCTCCAATTACCTATGGAGAGAAAATTTATTAATTAACAAATGCAACGGTTCATTAATACTTAGGATGCTGATGCATTATCGTTTAAAACTCGTTGATTCAACTACGTGTGGAAGAGAAATCTTACCTTCAAAATGTTAATTAACAAATGGTATATTACATACAACAAATAAGGAATCATCAATATAGAAAAATATTTAATTAAGTGACTTATCTGGATTTTGTCTGTAGCTGGCGAAAACACATTGACAGATCTCCCATGCTATTACTATTATGACTATGTACGTCACTATGTTCATTTATTGTGTAATAATATAGTTTATAAGTAAGGATTTCGATGTAAAGGCTTACGGAAATCAAAATTTCTTCATGATAAACGGCAGAATCGGGTCAGAAAGTACTGCAAAGGTAATTTTCAAAATAAACAAATATAATGGACTGAAAATTAAAGAATTCCCAACATGATATCCTGTATGTCAAACTTTTGTATCCAAATATTAATACAAAAACATGAAAACGATCAAATTACTGTGTATTAAAAGACGACTACTTCGTGATATTAGACGTCACTGTTTACTATTTGTTTCTTTCTAACAAGGAGAGAAAAAAATCTTGAACCTTATACGAAATGAAATTAATTTTCTTTCATACGAATATGAGCTAGCCAAAACTGCTATCCTGTAATAAGCTATCGTTGTACCAGTATTAATTACGCTACACTGCTATATTAAAATGTTATATTAATACATTTCCTGTTTACTTGTAAAGGTGAGATCTTTTTCTCGAGGGTTAATTCATTATTATTGAATTAACTGCAGTTTGTCGTGACATCATAATTTTAGTTTGTACATCCATGTTCAAAAGGCTTTTCAACTCTGGTAATTTGAAAATCGTACTTTGATTTTTTTGGAAAATCTGAAAGTATTCTCAAAGCGTGGTTGCAGATAGGTCACTAATAAATTACAGATAAAAATTTTAAATTTTCTGAACAGCCTCATTAGTAGCTAGGAAACAAATATTTGATTTGTAAAAACAAGTTACTATTAAAATCTATATATCTGACGTAGAAGTCAGCCTTATTGACTAAGTTGTTAAAAGACGAATATAAGAATGAAGTAGAAAATACGACGAGTATAACATGTAGACTTTTAAAAATGTACCAATCTATGGCTTAACACATTTTTCAACATGAGTACACCTTAAACTTTACATATTATAGCCATCTGATTTGCGCCTTACGAATACACGATAATGTTCGATTCCAGTGGAATACTCTCCAATACGTTATGTACGTATATAGGTATCAATCAATGAATAATTTCGTGTTACTGTAAATTATATATATATATATATTATATAAAATAACAAATTAGGTAACTTTTTATGTGTGAACTTTTTCTGGTGATGTGTCATGAAACACAATAGTTTGAGAGGCATTGGTTTAACGTAGTAGGGCTTCATGGTATTACAATCCACGAAAAGAGCTAGCCAAGTTGTTAGCTATCAAGTGTGCTCCGTACATCGGCTACAGTGACTGCCATTCTTTTCACTTTCAATACCAAAGTCCAGGTACGGTCTTTTAACTCAAATGGTCTTATAATTCTCGGTCAGTATAAAAATGTGTGTGTCCACACACTACTTGTTTAATTCTCGTTTCAAATATACTTTTTTTGTCAGTGAAAAATGACTTGACAGTTGTATCTGCCGAACAACGTTAATGAATAAACAAACTGAAAACTACAGATAACTGTCACTCACAAAACAATACTCAGTGTCATTGCCTACCAGAAAAAGTGCACATACTTTCTTATATAACATATAAAAATACACACTCACACACTGTAAATAAAGTACAACGTGACACACAAATACATGCATCTATGGACACTGAAAACATGTTATTCTTTCAAGAATCTGGTCTAAGTGCATGGCTTTTTTTTCATAATCTACGTATTCAGCACAAGATATTGTTAGTATTATTTGCATCTTAATTGTTAATAGTAATTTACAGTTATGTGTTAATAGTGGTATCTCATCTAATTTAATTATGTGTTAATAGTGGTATCTTATGTACAGTTATAAGTTAATGCCGGGTTTTCTTTTAAAAGACAAATCAACTTCTATGTTCTATTTACTATTACATTGAAAAGACTAATTTTTCTACTTCTATTACAGAAAGGTTGATCTTGGAAAATTTATAGTGCTTATTACTTTTAAGTATGTGTTTCAATCAACACCGTTTAGATTTGATAAATTATTTATGCGAAGATTAAATGGAATGGTATTAAAAACAACACACATAATCACTTTCTTATTTTCAGTGAAATATTAAGATAGATAGATTTAATTTGGAAGAAAAAATGGCCGGGTCAAATGATCTTTTGTATTGCATCCCGAGTTATTTGTGAAGTAATAGTTTCTACCAATAGAAAGAGAAATGTTCGGCACAACATTTCCATCGAATTCATCGTCCCAATTTTATAAATATCACAGATAAAGAGTGCTGAAGGTAGTTCATCGCTGACCTAGAAATTTCCAGATAAAGCAATTTGTCATACAATTTTCCTTATACAATTCTTACATCTATCTTATTCGTACAATTTCTTTCGACTTTTCAAATACTTTATTATGCTGCATTAAATGCAATGGTAGCTATTACGAGTTACTTGTTACATACTAATGTATATTTGTTTTAATTATCAATTTATATTTCCGTCCTTTATCAGGTTAAATAGAACGAGACCTACAGTTAAAGATCTGAACCACTGTAGTGCATTTGATAATCTTCTACCGAGAATCAAATCTGAAATCTCGTGTACGAACCAAAGACTCCATGCACCTGAGGTGTACACTCTACCACTGAGCCACCGCAGCCATCTTAAGATACCGAGTTCATTTTTGTCAACATATTTCCTGCACTTATTCGGCAATACAGATATTTGGATCTTTCAAGTAAAAAAAATAAAAACTAACTAAAATAAAAAATAATGAATTAAACTTCTTGGTAGTAGTTGTTCATTGCATTTTAAGATAAAATAAATTATTTGTAAATCATTTTTAAAAACAAATTTTTCAGTTAAAGAATCAGGATGCAGTAAAGTCCACGCAAGGTAAGAATTGTGAGAACATTAATCTTTGTCTTAAATAAATAAATAAATAAATAAATAAGGTAGCTTGACTTGGATTTGTACACTTATTTCCAGGAACGAGAGTTTATGAGCATCTATAGTTTAACAATAGATCCGAACTAGCATCCTTGTACTAGGGATCGAACCTGGAAACATTCCACAGAAAAGCATGCGAATTAGCCACTTGTTATTTGGGAGTCCGATGCAAATTTCGCATTTTTTTTTAAACACCACTCTACATATTTAACTAACATATGGCCTAACGAAATTACTGAAGTTAAAAAAGAATGGATCGAGAAACGAACACGGATTACTGGCTTAAGTCACAACTACTACTATACTCACTTTCTTAGATTACTTCTACTTCTTTCTACTCCTGAGGTCGGTATTCAACACTCAGTCATATTCAATATTCAGTAACTGTTGTGCTTAGCCAATCCAGTGTTGACAGGTATATAGAGATTAACATCAACGATAGTTGTATTAAATATTTGTTTAAAAATGAAAGATATTTAATAATAAAAAGAATCTTTCAGCTTTCAGGTGTACGCTAAAGGAGGCGAGCTGATTAATGAAAATAAATTATTATGAAAAGAAAGGAACTGATGAAATGTGAATGTGAGAGGAAACGGGAAAATCCCGAGAAAACTCGCAGATATGATGTTGTTCATAACAAATTCAAATGGCCTGGGATCGGACCAGGGACCCTTGAAGCAGAGGTGAGCTATCTACCACTGAGCTACATGTCACCGAAAAATGTTCAAGACTAGTACATTTTACCACGAAACACTGTAAAAAGCAAAAAGTTAAAATTCTTTTACAAAGTATAGCAAAATATATATTGCAACTGCTATCTTTAAATGCAACAGAAGTATAATTATGTGTAACTAAAGAACTGGAATAGATAGCTGCATGCTTCGCTACTGTATAACAATAAATTTGACCTATAGTGCTGGTAAACCTGGTAGCTTCCAAATCTTCCCTTAGTACATTATTTAAAAAGCAGAGCAAATATATTATTCAGATGAGATACCTTAGAATATAAAAGAAAAGCAAGTCAAGAATGGACTCCAGGTGTAAAATTTTCGTTAAGTTCAAACTATATATATAAATCATCATTACAAATTTAATTTTAAACGGAAAAAAATTATACTACAGATACTTCAAAGTGGCTTTCACTCGTAGAAGTAGCAAATTTAAGATAAATCCTTCCAAATAATATTCCACACTTCGATTCTTTCTGTGAGACACTATAAAAACCCATAGCACGTTATATAAAACTGTAAAAGAATAAGGATCAGGAAAGCCACGAACCACCTTCAAATTAAAAGCATACAACGTTTGGCAAAACAAATATAGAACGCTGCATTTGTTCACTGAAATTTATTGCAGGTTTTGCAAACAAGCAGTAAGCAGACTAGACATTTTTATATTATAGAGAATTCACTTCACTGTTAGCATGCAGATTTTTATGAACTAAATCAAGCTTACAATATTCCGAGTCTTAATTTTCATTTTGAGCTGGCATACAATACATTTTATCACAGTAAAATAAATCCGAGCTATCTTTTTCTTTAAACTAAACTATACAAAAAATATTCTATTTTTTTTCTTTCTTTTAAAACCTGAAATGAAACAGTTTCCAGAACAACGACTGAAATTTACTTGTCCCAAAAATTCGTACAATATAATTTCAGTACGTACACAAAATACGTTGATTTCCAAGGTAACATTACGCACATTAATATCAGAATAATCTCTCCAGTTCGTTCACCAAACATTACTGTATCATCAAAAACAAAATACTCTCTTCTGCATATATATAAATATTTTATCAGTTATATTTTTAATCTTTCTCTTTATTCATATATATCAAAAATTACTGTAACTGTACATCCAAGTCAAAAACATTTTCAAAATACTGCTTTATTTACTTACTTTCAAAATAGACGTCCTATCACTTCTATCACGTTTACAGAAATAACAGCATGCACGAATTTATCTGCATAGTTTCTTGCATATAATAGTGTTACATAAATAGAAATCTTACTTTTTTTATATATCTTGTGATAAAAGACTTACAATTTAACGAAAACCGACAATTTTTTTTATTTATTCAGTGAACCTTTTCTTCACTACTCTACTAAAAACAGATTAAATATTCTTTACATTTTTAGCTGCCGTAAAAATATTTGAGGAAAACAGTTAATTTAATTACATGTCCTTATTAAAGTGTTTTATCTAATATAATAAAGGGCACGTCTTTTTTCTGCTTATCATAATTTCTATGCATTTTATTCGTCAAAGTGCATTATAAAATAAAACTTTTGTTTAAAAATATAACATTTCCATAGGTGACATTCTATTTCTTAAATCGCAATCAATTTGTTGCTAAAAACTACTGTCAGCTAAAGATACGGTATAAAACACTGAGTAGTAGAGGGTTTCCAACAATCTGTTAAGACCTACACAAAAATACATCACATCATCTTCAATTCTTTTCATACTGCTTTGGAACCAAAATAATTAATGTTATATTTATTTATTTTAAAGCAAAAAAAAAAAAAAAAACTACTCATTCATTTTAGATTTACACTAAAATGTTACAGCAGGATATTTGAAATTATGTGCTGGATGTTCAACAAAATTAAACAAACAAGTAAGGAAATTATTTATACCTGGACAAGAAGGACCACCGACATTACAACCAGAAAACAAAACAGTCAGTGTTATCAGTCAAATATTTTCCTTGTACGTCAATAAAACATAACTTTGAAGGTATACCAATGGCAGTGATGAAACTGGTCCGCAAATTAAAAAAAAAAAAAAAAGAGAAAAGGGAGATAACACTTTCACTTGCCTGGCAACACATTGGAAGATAAATATTGTATTCAATATTATAACTTCATTAATGTCAATATACCGAAGTTTCATTTAAAACTTCGAAAATCTCATCACGCCAGGCCTTCTTTAGGCAAAGATATGTCTTCCGCTTCCAAAACAGCACCAACGACCAACACTAGTAAGTGTAGCTGTCCTGTCTCCATTTACAACTTCTGTATGAGACTCTCTACACCGCTTCTTCAACACAAGCCAGGTCCACATAAACTCCAAACTTTGTAACCACCAAGGGTTTCACTGTGACTGGGATTAGAAGGGTAACAGCAAAAGTTGGGAAGTTTATGATATATATTCACTGAGCCTTCTTTGCACCTCGAGCTTTCCATGCTTTCAATAAATTCCACGAAAAATATAAGGAAAACAGGTGAACCTGTACCGCCAAAATAATGAAAGCATACCAGAGAACTGCATATGGATATCCCTGAAAATAGAAAATAAAAAGAAAATAGATCTAAGGAAAACAATTTTCGACTGAATTTAAATACTAATGAATTTGCTGATACGATAAGATGCACATTTACTAAAAGTAAATTAAGTACTCTCATATTTCAAAACACAAATAAATAATAATAAAAATTCATAAAATTTCGCGGAACTCGTCACTTTTTGTTGTTGGTGGTGAATCTAAAGAAAAACTTGTTTCTACATAAAATAATGATGTATGAAATACTCTGTTCATCCTGTTGAATAAAAATGATAAGTTTAAAAACGATAGTCTTTTCTTTTTTTCTAAAAAAAAAAAGAAGAAGAAGCGGTGTGGAAAAAAATAGAAACTTTTTCACAGGTGTAGAATAGGTTGTAAAATTATTTCCCTTGCTTCGTAGAATCTTTCAACAACAGTAAATTAGGTTTGTCATTCACAGAACTTTAGGAGCAACAGAGATCAGAAATGAAGAAAGAAAATTCAAGACAAAGTACAGGGTTCCCGTATTCTGGAATGTCAGGAAAATCATGCATTTTGCATAAAATGTCATGGAAAGTCAGAGAATGTAAATGTGCAAAACAATTCATGAAGTGTAAATTATGTTTCTTCAAAACTGTCACAGCAGAGTGTAAACTAGGAAATTCCGAAGTCCTGAGCCATTTGTTTGTTTCCTGCACTCAGATCTTCTATTTCTCTTAAGGAATCTAATAAGTCGTTGTGTCAAACAAAGCAGAGAAGCTTCTTGCTTTGGATTTAACTGCAAATGAAAATGTACTAGAAATAAGAAAAGTAAACATTGGTTTTAAGATAGAAGAACTACTGAAAGAACTGAAATCATCAAATAAAGATACACTAGCTTTCAGGCTTGACTGTCGAAACTTTTTGCTGGACATAATCAAGAAGACTGTGGAAAGGAGCCTTTCTGAAGTACAAACTAGTACGTGCACTTTTAGCTTTTGGACACCAGCCTACAAAAGAAAACTTGCTCAGACTAAGATGAAACGCATCCTACAAACTCTGCATGAGCATAACAGAATAACTGTTTCTGTATCTGAGAAAGCAAAGTGTCAATTTATGTCTTTCTGTACTGAAATTCAGGGATCTCTTGCAGTTGACTTCAGAGGATACAAAGATGGGCAGAATCAGGTTAAATTACTTTTTTGCGATGTCCAAGAAACAAGAATATTCCAATTTGTGGCATGTTGTGAAAATATGTGTCATTTTATCTCACGGCAGTGCCTCAGTGGAGGGCAGGTTTTCAGTCAATAACATACTTATTGTAAAAAACCAAATCGAAGATTCTCTGGTAGCACAGAGGCGGGTGCATGATGCAATTATGTACTATGGAGGTGAGGAATTATTTTTCTATTAATCGAAGAATGTTTCTCTCAGTTCGTTCAGCTCGGAGACGCTATGATGAATATCTTAGACGAATCCAAAGTGCAGAGGAAAGTAAAATCAAAGGTGAAAGATGAAAACTAAGTGTTCACGTTAAGAAATTGGAAGAAGGAAGAAAAATGAAATTATGTTACAAACAAGAACAAGATGCTCTCGTAGAACAAATTCAAGAACTGAAACCAAAACTAAATTCTATTTTAATTATGTAAATGTGAGGATTAGCATGTCTCCAAGTTGGTAATACGTATTAGGACTGATAGTATTAGCTCAGGGAGAGTTGACAATATATTCTTGACTGGTTTTTATTGTTTTTTCAAGCAGAAAAAAAAATGTAATTTGCAATGTCAAAGTGTGTGTTACTATATCATACATATATTATTATATATTTACATGTTAAATAACAATTACTCATATTAAACATAAATATGTATATGATAATTAAAGGTGTGTGTTGGACGGCTATGGGGATGAAGGAGACCGTTAAAAATATGTATGATAGAACTTACCCTTATCTTCCCATTTATATTGAAGAATTTGTCAGGGAAAACAATAATTTGTGTCAGGGAAATCGATCTTCATTTTTTGTGGGAACCCTGAATTAACTGCAAGCACAATCACTCAAAATGGGTTTAAGATGTGTTAGGATAAAAACACACTATGCTTTCTTGTTGAAGTAGTATAACTACCAGATCAGAGAGAGAAAAGCTCAAGTACATATAGCATTAGTTACACTATAGTAAGTGCGAAGATCATTTGCAGTTTGTTATTGACATCTATATGTTGAATTCACAGTCTGTAAATTATTAATATTGCAGCACGACTTCTTCCTTGCAATTTCCGAACTTGATATGTACAAATTTTGCGCAAAGAATAAACACATAATATTTCTTTAATTCATTTGACGAGGTAAAAGCAGAACAAAAAATCTGAAACATTGATTTCCTCATACATATGCTGCTCGGCTGTTCTTCAAGCAAGATCTTTACTGTTTTGTTTCCTTGCCTCATCCAAGTTAAACATGATGAAAGGTGAAACAGGACTAATCAAAGATGCCGTCATTTTGCGTTTTTTTCGATTTTAGGCGTTTACGTTGTTTTGAATATCTCAGCATACATTTGTCTTACCAAATTGAAAATTGCTGGACGTCTCCAACTCGTGCAGAGCTAAAACTTTGATCTCTTAACATTCTTGCCTAAAATCACTTGAAAAGGGTGAAATCAGGGTCTACAGTAGCAATACTTTTGGACATTGAAGATATGTTTGGGAAGAAGAAACAACTGACGCAGAGGTCTGAATTTGTGTGTGCATGTAGTCCGGGGTCATATGTTAATACACAAAAATTTACAGGCCTGTAGCTGCTCCCAAAGGCCTGAAAAAAAAATCGTGAAGTTGGGGAATTATGCCAATTTAGCATGTTTCACTGTCCAATATCTTCAATGGGCATAGATAAAAAAAAATCTGAAATTTTGGGAATAGTTAGTCCTTTAATATACCATACACAACAAAGTGCGTTTTGTGTTTTTGAGCAGAAGGAGGTCAAAGAATTAAGTAATGATGTCATACTATAGGAGGTGTTTTGTTCACAAATTCAATTGGAAATTCGATGTTGTGAAGTAAAATAAAGTATGATGAATGGTTAATCCCGTCAAGGCTCTCAAGCTCGTTTCTTTCCTCTAGTTGAAACACTCTTATCACACCCACAGCAGCACTGGTGAAGAAAGCAGCTATCAGCAGAAGGCGAGGAAAGTTAAAATGCACACTTAACAAAAAAGTCCGTGCTCTTGCTGCTTGCTATATCAATGATATCCAATCATGTTTATTCTTGTTTTAACTGTCAACTCATGCAGAAGATTGTTGTCCTTTCGTTTGATCTACATTTCGCAGTCAAGTGTTTACAGCGAGTAAGTGTTCACTGACTTCAGAACGTATTCACTCATTCATTCGTGTGATGTACAATTCAGATTTCGGGCCGGAGCTCAAGTGGTTCAGATCCCACGTTAAGATGTTGATCTCTTCCATACAACCTAAGCGTTGAAAGTAACCCTAACTCAAAATTTAAAAAATAATTTTGATATTTATATCAAGATCGGGCCAGGTTTTTATCATGTCATTTTCATTAAAATGCGTATCCTAATGAGGGGAGGGAACTTCAACAGGTACGCCGAAAATCAAGTATCTCATGATTCTCTCATGTTAAGGAGATGGAACTCTTCATTGAATGTAAGTTGTCACGTGCACCAAAAACAGTTGAACCATTTAACATTATTTTTAAACACAATTAGCACTTGGGTTGTCTTGGGTATTATCATTAGTCCTATACTTTGATTGAAATGCGTTTCCTAAGGATAAGAGGGGGTGTGATAAATGTTTCGCAAACAATAACGGCTGCATCATTTGAAATGACTTTTTTAAAAAAGATATCGGTAGAGCTGGGTTTTTAATATTTCACTTGGATTCAAATACACATCCGAAGGAGTGGGGAAGGGTGGTTCAAATATGCCTTTCAAATTTTTGCCATAAACCTATTCTTGCCGTTCTAAGAACGAGCATTTCAGCTAGTTGTTAATAAATAGAATATTAAAATATTTTAATAAAAATATTAGGAAAATAACCCATTTTTGATTAGAAACATCTTATTACTAAAATATCTTACATATTGTGCTATTATCTTAGTCATACTGAGTACAGATAACTCGAAATCAAATATTTATATTAAAAAAAAAAATCATGCTGATCTGCAAGTTCACATTGAATAATTTTACAACTTTAAAGCAAAGGATACTACCATAATATTCATGGTTAGAGAGTTATGACAAGGAGTATAAACAAGAATTTGAGGAATGATCTAAAAAAAAAAATCAAAAGATTGCGTGGCCAATTTTTTTTGACTAGATGACAACATTTTTGAACGGTCCCTAAATTGAGATCCTAAACTGCATATTTTCTACGGAATAAGCACATCATACTGAGTTAACTGATAGTTTGGATTTGGGTATACTATATGTAGTTCTCCAGATATAAGGCCTGCAAGAAAATTTTTGATTGAAATATATTGGACCTTTTGATCCAAAATTGTATACAATTTATAAGTATAACATTTGGAAATGCTACATACTCACTGTATAGTGCTATGAAAAGTTTTTGCAATTTGCAAAATGGTTTCTACACTGCATACAGTGATTCCTATACATATTCTACACTGCATATTTTACTTCGGTTGTTTATGATTAAGATGCTTAAAAAGAAAATTTAAGATTACCATACATTATCTTCCTTTTGTCCAATCATTTTGAATTGAATTCGCAATATCACGATTATTTGTTTGCTCTCATTTATTTTATTTATACGTATTTCTGGGCATTACCGGTATCTACATTCTCAAGCCCGTCACGTATGGGGAATGATGTCCCTTGGGGAGCACACTGTCCGGGGAAGGGAGAAGTAAGAAGCAGCCTGGAATCTGTATGTTAGGTACCATCCCGACACTTGCCTGGTGTGAGTGAGGAAAAGCTAGGGAAACCTTACTCAGAATTACCTTACCTTATTACACTTTTTCGACAGTGTCCCCACCGGGAATCGAATCCAAGGCAAGGGCGTTAGCGACTACGCTACGCAGGGCTACCATGCCTGCTCTTAGATGCTGAGTTAACAATATTGTACTGCTACTGAGTAACTGTCGTGTGAGAAACACCTCGTAAAAAACATATATATCGGAAAATTCATGATTCCGCTTTATTCTAACATCACTCAATAAAGAAACCTAAAACCCCCGTAATTACCAATTAAGAAAAATAACATTATTTAAATTTCATGTTTTTAAATCAAGTACAAGTGATTTAAATTTAAACATCAACAAAAATTATTTTTTTGAACAAAATCGTATATTTTTCAACCCTGAAGAACACTCAGAAAATAGCAGGCCAACGACCAAAGTGAATACCAAGTAGAACAAGTCGGGTTGGCCTGGCAAAATGGGGACTCGCGATATTCTGCTTGAAAATTGTGTACTGCACAGTATCTCCATGAGATCGTAGAATAGGAATGGCGTCATGAAGGTGCAAGACACTATTCATACTTCCCTGAAGGAAGATCAAAACCAAGTGGGTTATGAGTCTTAGAACTTCTCATAGTAGAATGCCAGTTGTGGGTACTGAATGGCAACGTTCGGCCCGGCCACGCATATTGCCGTCACAGTGTCCGGAACTGAAGCAACTTTCCACACATTAATAACACTACCAACAAATTTTCGGTAACGACCGCGCCAGAGAAGTGCATGAACGCAAACTTGCCTCCATCAATCAATTGTATAATACCATAAATCAATTGTATGATGTTCATGCTTATATAAACTACGGTGGTTCTCACGGTACTGTGGTGCTGACAGCTAAGGGTAAAGTTGGGTCGGGCTGAATGATCTTTCTGTCCAGCGATGCATGTTCTGGGAAGGGCAAGTATTCTGTGATAGTCCTCTGGCTTACATCGTGTACACCAATAGTTCCCAACCGGTATGTAGCGAAATTTTAGATCTTAAAAATCATGAAACATTTAATTAGTTAAAATTGATTTTCAGACTGACTACCTACCAGTCAATTCCCTCAGCGCCAGCAACAGCGGTCAGTGCAACAGAGGTACTACTTTATAGAAACTCGAACTATTATACAAGGTGTTACAAAAATGTGGAAACATCCTAATAAGTGGTAAGCTCTGTAAAATATAACTAAAGTAATAAGGTAAGTGCGGAATAAGGATGAGGGAAAATGTTTAAGAATATATCACAATGACGTCCGCCATTTTGAATTTGCAATTATTGTCTTAAACAGGAACCATACGAGTGATGCCATTTTAATAGCAAATTTTCGTCGAAATTGAATGGCACTAATTTTTGCTCTAGCGCTAATCATTGCAAAGTTATGAATGTTTCTTTGTTAACCCAAACAAAGCAGGTTAGTTATACGACAAGGACCACTCATTGTTATAGAATGTGTTCCCCATTCCGGTTAATTGTCAGATGGATTCTGAATTCCCAATCACGCAAGACCTTGTGTTAAGTGTCAGCTGTGTTGGAACTTGCGACCACAATCAGTTCCTTGAGATGCTGAACATCCTTAATTTTTGCCGCATACACAGCAGACTTGACATGATCCAGTGGGTTAGGTCAGCGGAACGAACTGGCTATTCTGCAGCACCTCGCCGACCAATCCATTCATTAAGAAACTGTTGATCGAGATACTCACGGACACGAGTACCGTAATGGGTAGGACGCTATTGTACTGGAAAAAGTTACGGAATGACTCACCCTCCGACAGCAGTGATGACAATATTTCTAACATGCGCCGAGAACCATTTTCTCTTTGTTAACCTCGTCCAACATATTCCTTCCTCATCAGTAAACAATGTGTCAGAGAATGTGAAGCTTTGTTGTAGTTGCTCTGAGGCCCATTGAGCAAATTCCAGACGACGATTTGTTGGTGACGTTGCAGCTTAGAAGGATACCACTTTTTCCCTAGACGTAATATATGTGATTGTGGTCCCACTACGTATTTTCACGGGCTACACTACGCGTGTTCTCTTGAAACTTTCATTAAATGATGCAAATACTGCCAGTTGTTGCCTGTTTGTCGCTGTGCGTGGTCTACCAGTCTTCGGTGTATTTGCTACAGATCCGGTTTCTTGGAATTTCTTCAGCACTTTGGACATAGTACCATTGTTGATGAAAGATCTGTTCGGATGACGGCGGTTAATATCGTCTGCAATCACCCTGGTACTTCGTTCTCAATAGATCATCACGATCTTAATACGTTCTGCATGCATCAAGGTTATCTTCTGGTAGTTAGACATCTGCAACAACGATAACTTTGTAATAGTAAGCGCAAGAGCAAAAATAACAGTGCCATTAAATTTCTACGAAAATTTGCTATTAAGATAGCATATCAAATGCCATGGTGTCCATTTAAGACAACTGCAGAAAATTCAAGATTGAGGACTTCATTGTGATGTGCCCTCATAACATTTCTTCCATCCCTATTCCCCACCATATTTTTACTTTGCTTATATCTTGCAGCATTTACCACTTACTAAGGTATTTTCAAACTTTTGGACCATCCTGGAATTCATATTATTATTATTTTTAAAAAATCAAACAAATTCACGATGTCATAGGCAAAATTTCGTCAGTGAAAAAAGGCTGTGAACCCACTTGCGTACATCATAGTTGGACCAAGGATACGTCACAATTATGGGAAGAGAGCGTAAGACCTCTTGTGATCCCAGTCGAAATAATTTATTTATACGAAATCCGTCTCACTGGCATTATCTTGTTATTAACGACACGAAGTGTGATCCCAACAAACTCGCCGACGTTCAATTAATATCAGCTTGCATTCTACAGACAATAGGATCAGTGCTGAGATTAGCATGACTTCTACAGACACACTCTATGATGCGATTTTCGTTCGAATAGGAAGGTGTATACGTGGCGTTCTTGAGTTTTCGCAAGAACATATATATCCTAAATGACAATAATTTGGAACGAACAATTTGATATTTTACCTGCCAAACGAAGACTTCATCCTTTTCTCCAGTACTGATATACTTCCAAGCTTCACTGAAGTAATAGATTGCAGCATAGAGCACAGGAATGAGGCCGAAAATAACAATACCACCCATATACTTTTGCATTGTTTGAATCTTATTTTTGCGAACTGCAGACAGTCCCCAGAAGGACAAGACTAGACTAACACACCATGCGTATTCCCACCACAATGGCTGAAAAAAGTAAAAATAATTAATGAATCATCAATAATAAAATAATGAATCTTAGATTCCAATATTTCTCTTACGAAATACAGATCTCACCATTATTTTGACAGATGATAATTGTTTTGATATATATTACAAGGAGCTTTGGAAATATTCACATTACTAATAAACCAAAACTTACCAAAGCACCAAATATATACAAAATAAACACTTCTATAACAATTTCGGCAATATTATATCACCTAATAACGAGATACCATATCTGATAGAGGCGATGTTACATTGTCGAAACTGTTATAGAAGTATTTATATACGAGGGTAAGTCAACTGAAAACCATAAAAGTAGAAATAAAAATCCGCATATGGCGCCAGTGAGCTGTAAGTTGGCATGCCTGTTTACGATAGTATGCCGGATGTCTCATAAGTGGCAGCAGCCGGCAGATGCACAAACACCGGCACAACAACAGTTCCAAAATGGCAGCCCCACTAGCCACATGCACCAGCGAGGAGCAGCGTTCTGTGATTCGGTTTTTGCGAAGTGAAGGTGTGAAACCGATTGACATTTTTAGGCGAATGAAGGTTCAGTATGGAGATGCGTGTTTGTCACAGCCACAAATCTATGAATGGTGCCGGAAATTTGCAAATGGTGTTACGTCTGTGGCTTCAACGGCTGCAATGGTCTCTGGAGTCACTACGCACCGAGCCTGGCCGGGGCGTGAAGCATCGGCCACAGACGTAACACCATTTGCAAATTTCCATACTGAACCTTCATTCGCCTAAAAATGTCAATCGGTTTCACACTTTCACTTCGCAAAAACCGAATCACAGAACGCTGCTCCTCGCTGGTGCATGTGGCTAGTGGGGCTGCCATTTTGGAACTGTTGTTGCGCCGGTGTTTGTGCATCTGCCGGCTGCTGCCACCTAGGAGACATCCGGCATACTATCGTAAACAGGCATGTCAACTTACAGCTCACTGGCGCCATATGCGGATTTTTATTTCTACTTTTATGGTTTTCATTTGACTCCCCCTCGTATATATATTTGGTGCTTTGGTCAGTTCTGGTTTATTAATACTATATGGATATACAGTTATATTCAACGAAATACGTCTAATTACCACTGAAAATCGTTGTACTTCTATCCACAGGTATAATTATACTAAAAAGGGCAAGTTTTCTTTTTTTCAGATGTTTGTGAAATCCTTAATGTTACAATATACACGATACGGTCAGTCAATAAATAATCCACAATGCCTCCTAGCAAAAAACTAATAAATATATAATCATACAATGAATGTAGCTGATAGAAACACCATGCCTCTTTTCAAATCTGTAATCAGAATTATTTTCTTTTATTATTCATATATAGGGCCTGAAGTAAACATCAGAATCAGACCACGGTCGGTGATCGAGTTCCTATTTATGTCCGAAGACATTTGAGCTACAGGTATTCATTCCAAACTGCAACCTGTGTATAGAAACGAAACCTTGAATAGAAGCACAATACAGAGATGAATTCAGTGCTTTCAGACTCGCGGTTTTGATATCAGTGACAAAGAGGCCAGATAAATCATCCTCTGCAGCAACAGACCAAAATTTGGCTCCTATGGAAGAAATGGTTAAGAACAACCAGACAACGACTTATCAATCGACAGAGATTGTCAATGTCGAAAGGAAATTTTAAAAAATGAAATTAAGTTTTACGTCCCACAGTTATGACGGCAGTCTAAAGGAGACGGTGATGATGAGAAATGAATGAAATGGTGGAATGAAGAAAGTGGGAGGAAACGGGAAAACCCCGAGAAAACTCCGCGCTCACGGTTTGTCCACTTGGCGCGAGCTGGGATCGAACCAAGGACACCCCATGCACAAGAGGTGAACGCTTAACCACTGAGCCATCGCGGCCCCCTCGAAAGGAAATGTTCTTAAGCTTCTTTCAGATTCTGGACATCGAAAAATTGTGCTCGAAATGGGTGCCCAAACTTCTAAGAGAAATGATGCAATCTCAGAAAAAAATTTGTTTACTTATCGAATCTTTCCCAGGAGCATCAACTGATGAGTTTAAAAGCATAATAACGTCTCATGAGACTTGGGCCATCATTATGATCATTCCTCGAAGTATCAATCAATGTAATGGACCATACAACGTCGTTAGTCAAGAAAAAAAACTAAGTCTTTCCCCTCCAAAGACAAAACCATGGTTACCGATTAGGGATGAAGATGGGCTTACTTTCATGGACATTTTTGAAAATATGATTGCGTCAATAAGGAAAGATATTGTAAAATCTTTAGAAAAGCTACAGACAATTACAACAAGACCGGGCCTAAAATACACTGAAATTTTATCAAGATAATGCAAGATGGCATACTGCATATCAGATGCTGGCCCGAATTGCAAAATATGGGTGGACTCTGATGTCTCACCCACCTTACAGTTCCGACCTAGCACCCTCAAATTTCTACCTGTTCGGTAGATTGAAGAATTTTCTATGTGAGACAGCATTTTAAATATACTCCAAGAGATTAGAGAGTGGTTTCGAAAGCAAGATGTAGCATTTCACAAAGCTGCCTTTGTGGAAAGAACGCTGGACTGAGTGTGAAGAGGGAAATGTTGGAGTTGTTACAGTAAGAACATGAAATTCGTTAAAACTAGTTTTTACGAGGTGAAATCAGAAACTCCGATTCCCCGTAAGAAGCACCTAGAATATATCACTTTAAGTAGTAAAAAGTTCGTTTATCTGTTAGTATATTGTAGTTCTTGCAACAAATCCAATTAAGACATTTTTCAAGACATACACACACATGATAGTATTTACTTATGTATCTTTATCAACATGAAGCATTGATCCGAAGATAGTACGTATTATTCTTATTGGTACAAAAGCATCGAATACAAGATTTCTGGTATTAGTTTTACTAAAAGCATTACATACAATATTGGAGGCAGAACATTATGAGTTTGCCACCTACACAAAACAAAATTATGCAAACTTCGAAATATTTTGAATAATGTGTGCTGACTTTCACTTGAGATTTTTTTCAGAGTATATAAGGTGCAACATTAATGCTCCAGCAATCTTTCTCCTTTTTATTTTTTCAAAATCTTTTTGAGACAAATTATGACGTAAGTAACTTTCAATATTCACGTGGTGCAAAACTCTCGCTTTGTAATGAGTATATTTCACAAACTTATTACACGAAAATACTAGAAAAGAACAAATTTGGAACAAGTTAACCATTACATTTGGAACTTAAGTGAAAAAGATACTAACAATTAAGGTTAACTATTTGTTGTTACGTAAAGTGCTCTTATAAAATTCTGAATTACATAATTTGTTCCTTTTCTAGCACAAAAACACATTTTTGAACCACAATATTTTGTATAACTGTATTAAACAAATCCTTGTCCGCGAACAAGAGCAGAAAGAGCCGCTGCAGACCTGAGAGAGAAAGTTATTCACATCAGTGATACTGCTGAAATTTTCTTTACATGGATCAAACTCTGATCTAGAGTACAGTCTTTACAAGACGTCTTCCCCTGTCCCAAGTCTGTCCCTGTCATCTTCCATTCTGCTTAGAATTTTGGCCTTTCAATGTCTAGAATGGAAAAAAATACGTTTTGTCCACCGCAAGCTGATTGATGACTTTCATTGCTAATCATCTTCATTCTCATTATTTTTGCACTAGACTAATACTTGCTAGATGTCTTTCTGCTTCTATTTTGGTTTGTTTACAGACTTTGTCGCACAAGGTTCCTGCACGTTTCTAGAACAGATTGAATCGGATTGCTGTGGATCGTTGGTAGAATTGCTTTTAACAAATGTACTTTTATTTACGATTGTGAAATTACTGTCTGAAACTACACTTTAATTTCTTAATCTTCCTTTTGCTGCAAATTTGATATTACATCTGAAGGTAATGAAGACGTCGATAGATGTACTAGGGGCTCAATCCCAAACATTGCTTTGTATGGACTTCAATTTATTCCTGAATGTCAAGCTCTGTTCTTTATAAATTGAATAAAGGCAAATCTTCAGCCCATTGCGTGCTGTTGTTGTCTTTCATTCAAGTTTCTACGTCGCACGATTAGGCTAGAAGAAACGGATGGGTTACTGAAAATGAACGACTGAAAAAAAAATAAGAATGAGAATGTGGGAGGAAACTTGAGAACCCCGAGAAAACTCATGGATGTGATGCTGTCTACCACACATAACATGGCCGGGAATTTAGTCATGGACCCCTCGCACCAGTGGTCAGCGCTCAAACACTAAACTACCATGCCCCCACTGATCTTAGAAATAGATGGCAACACACGTATAATTTCATTCTGCTTGTATGCATCATCTTTTATTGTTTCCTTTTATCCTATTTTACTCTGAATAATAATAAATGCTTCTTCTTAATCATAATCATCATCATCATCATCACTATTAGAGCTATCATTCCATCATCACTCAAGTTTTCATTATTTCACTACTATTCTATACCTATCTTTATATATTTTCTAACATTTATTCTTTCTTTTTATTTTTATCCCACCCTTTTTTTTTCACTTTTGTTACCACTTGTCCATTCCAGTTCTTCCTTCATTATTTTACATTACAGCTTATTTATCTACAATTCTAAGTAGTGATTTACTATGTCTCATGACCCCAGCCACACCCACGCTTTTCTCTAGTGTCTTACACATTTACTTAGATCTTGAACTGTCACAGATTCTTGAACTGTAACAGATTATACATGTTAGCAGTACTTCAAACATGAATGACCGCGATTCTCAACCAAATATGCTTACTAAAATCCTTTTCTTCTTTAATCAATGGCCTGACAATGAAATGGAAATCTCGAAAGCTCAATAGTTTCTGGTTGACTGAAATTTCCCAGTAAAGTCAGCGGCGTGGCTACACATCCCCGTCACGGCAGCGGCGTGGCTACACAAGCCTAATGGCGGATACATGCTAATCATAAAATTAAAAATAAATAAAAATAAAACTTCTGAAATACAAATTTAAAAAGATTTCGACGGAATACACAATAAAACAAACAAAAAATCTACCAAAGCCTAGGACAGAGATCGTGAGAAAGGTAAACTAATAATTAAAACCCAAAGCAAATTCAAAGAATAAGATTAACAGTGAAACACAGTAGTTAAAATCTAAAAAGAAAATCTCAGAACGTTAATAACCCAATTCACACGAATAAATACGATAATACAATCAGTAGAAACAACCGTTATCTCCCCAAGATCTGACTAAAATTATTAGGCAATCCTAACTCTCTCTGAGGTCTGTGTACTTCAAACATTTTACAAGAAACACTCGATGGGAAGATACAGTCCGAAAGCTGATAATGTTATTTGGTCCTTTCACAGCATAAGTATGAAAACCTTTTATTTTTGTTTCTATTGCCTTATACATTGTACTACCTGAAATACCCATTCTTCGCATGGGGGGAATACTTGGAAGTCAACACCTGTGGGACTATCACCATTCATCCATTCATCTTAGCGACCGAGAAAACTATGGATCTGACACTAATATCGGTAATTTTGGATTATTTTTACAGGTCTCGGTAACATCCTCCCGGCAGGTGACCCCAGGCTCACATACAATATTAGCTAAATTTGAAAGTTATCGCAAATGAAAGTATCAACATTGAACTCAGCGACCGCGAAAACTATGGATTTGACACTAATTATCGGTCATTTAGGATTATTTTCACATGTCTCGGTATCCCCCCCCCCCCCCCCAGCCTGGTGACCAACTAGCAGCCGAATGGGGTGAATTTGGAAGTTAATGCGATCGGAGTTTCACCATTGATCTTAGCGATCGCGAAAACTGAATTCATTTTCTACTACTTTTACATGTCCCGGCAACCCCCTCTCCATTCCTCCAAAGATCCTCCTGGTTCGAATTTAAAAAAAAATGCTTCGTCTTGGTCTGGGGCCTGGACCAAGGTACCCCTGACCAAAATTTGGTAACTCTCGGTCCACTCGTCTGATCCCCAGGCTGCATACAGACAGACACACACACACACACACTCACAAACAAACTCTTTATTAGATTAGATTATTATATTTAGTTGGAATATTTGAGAAGGATCAAAATTCACACTTAAATTGCACTTATCTGCTACCGGTATTACCTTTGGAACTTCTAATTCTTCTATTTCAAGAATAAATATATCCAATCGATCCAGTATATCTGCTGATAACTTCGCAAGCATTACGAAGAACAACAAATAATGGAAGAATATACAGTACTTCAGGCGAGATTTATTCAAAGAGCTGGAAGAAAAAAGTGAAAAATTAGTCCATACTAATATAAATACATAAAACGCAATACGCGCCGTATACTCTCTGCTTAATCTTAGTCATTGGAGTGTACCTTCTGCTTTAAAGCGTATAAACCCTTGAACACGTGGCTTCAATATCACCGTGCTGCAAATGACAATTTTGTGAAGAATCAAAAGATGCGCTTCGGAGTGTTTTTAAGTAAACTGGTATATATAGCTCTAAAGAAAACTGTAATGTTGAAGGTAAAGAATAAGATCCTTAAGATAACGTTATTTTGTTGAAGCTTCTAAAAATCTTTTACCAATGTTATTTAATTATTAAGAGTTTTCATGTGATAAGTGTGGAGTAGGTTCAAATTAAGAGATGTGAATAGCTTCAGAGGAGGAATTTATTCTTCCAGAGGAAGTTAATGGTGGGTGTTAAAACTACTTTGTTCAAGTTGTCTATGTTTCGTGTTGTTATTAGTGATACTTAAAGTATTTAAAAAAAGTGTTCTAGTGACAAGTGTGAGGACAAGAAAAAGTTTTATTGAGAAAACGGATGCAAGTAGCTTCCGAAGAAAATGTTATCAAGTTTAGTGTCACGTGAAAATTTTATACAAAGTTTTCATTGTTACTATTGTTACTAGTTACTATTATTTGGATGTTATTATACAGGAAGGAACCAAAACACGAAATTCTTAGTTTTAGGATAAGGGGATAGATCGATGCAAAATGGCGCAGTTTTGTTCTGAGAGGATTTCCAAGCGTTTTGAAGATCGATGGCTGTGATATTTCAATTGCTTAAAACCTTGTTCTTTGCTGAAAAGAACCAAACTTGTTCGATATTTTTAAACTAAGGGATAAATATTTTCAATATTACGCCAATGTTAATACATAACTGAGCAACACAGAACCTATTAATTAAAAAAAAATATGTATTAATGATTTTATAGAGATAAATTTGGGCACATTTTATTAATTCTGGTGCATCGGGCTCGATTTTTTCGGTTCCTTCTCCATACCTACACTCATTTATGTTGTTAATGGTGTGATTTAAGTAAAGATTGTCATCAAGGAAATAGGTTGAAATGCTTTTAAAGCATAAAACAGTAATGTATCCTTTATATTTTAATTGAACTAATATACATGCATTTTTTATTGTTTATTTAAAATGCCTTCTATGTTTTTTATGGCAATCATATGATCATAAAACAGCGTATACCCTCTGAAAATTTTAGGACTACAGCACTGAATACACGATTAAATTCTGCGCAGAAATTACTGCACTACGTAAAATATTTTGTAATACTTTATGCATACACAGTAAGATACATTTGTTACAAATTCCACTGTGATGCACCGTCTTTTCAAAAGACACTTGGACACACACTTAAATAAATCAAGGAAATGTGAACCTTTTTGAAGGGTATAAAGTGATACATATTTCTAGTACTTTGTAAACGTGCTCTTTTAGTTACTGTGTCTAATTTTTAATATATTATTAACTAATGTGTTTTAACATTACCTGACACCTTTTTTTAGCAGGCCAGGGCAACTCACACAGAACTCATCTAAATTCTTACAATTTTATCTTGCACTATTTTGTGTGCGGGGAAACCAAAGATAAAAAAGAAAATATGAATTCCTTGTGTTAGAACACTGTTCTCTCGAAAGAATTATTGGTATGAAAAGAGGACTATTCTAGTACAAAGAATTTTTATTTTTTTCCGAATATAAGCCGTGTCCTAAACTTTGAATGAGTGCAAATGAAAAGAAAATGACATCCAAATAATTATAAGTCCAGGAAAGGAAAGAAAATACCAATAACCATTTACTGGCAAATTCAGGGAAATATACGGAACTACGCGTATTCTATGCTTAATAATACTTCCTTCTTTATACGATCATTTATAGTAGCAAGAAACCAATATATTAACTTTAGTAAAAATGAATACTGTTATGAGCTTAAAGAACAAACACAACGTTATCAAGAATGTTGAGTTTCGATAATGGTATTGTTGGATAACACTACGGTATGCAGAATGCGGCCAGTTTCTACAATGTTATTGTTGAATTATCGTTATTTCAGAATGAGAAATCAGCACATTTTAACAGCATACGACATGGCGAAATGTCATAATCTTTGCAAGGTCGTGAATATAGGACGCATCCTAATTTCTCCCAATTGAAATTTGAGTAAAATGTACGGTTTACATTCGAGCCAATACGGTACTTTTTTTTTTTTTTCTCATTACCGTTTACCGTGCACATGAATAGTGCAAGATATAATTCTAAGTAAGATGAGTTCCAAGTAGCAAATCGAACACTGCACGCAGTAAATAAAGGAGTACGTTTACAAATTACATGTGAACCTTCAAGTCAGAATACTAAATTATCTTATGTATGGTTGCGGTAATAGTCGTTGGGTTGCCAGTTCTTTTTAAACAGCAATAGATTTGTTGAGGATTAACGTCCGTTTTCAGCAGTGAAGCCATGAGACTGTTTTTTATAACAAGATTACACAAAAACTAACTTATTTCACTGTGGACGTTCAATGTTCTTCCATGATAAATATTTTAAATTGGATTTGTTTTATTTATTTACTTGATTGATTGTTTTAATACCATTTAACATCTTTCTCTTCAGCAATGGAATTATGCACTACCAATCTGAAAACAAAACATATTTATGTGAAATGTTGCTTTGTACTAGTCAGATGTTTTCTATGTAATTAGTTGAACTGACTAGTAACTACCTCACAAATTCTTTTACAACTTCTGAATTTGCGGAACTGTTTTGGTTGCACCTTCACCAGAAACTAAGTGAACTTAAAAGCAGAAGTAGATAATGGTCAAGTGCAACGTCACTACCAGCACAAAAACATCGTACGTGATGGTTATTTTATTCATCTATGTGCCTGGAAAAATCTATGAAACCGTTATATTTCAAAATTCAGACTGATCCTATGATCACGACGAAAGTCAAAAAAGGGTTATTCTTATTTATTTACATCTTATTGAACATCTGCTGCAGCCTTTGGTGTGAATGGTCTCGGGTTCAATTCCCGGTGGGGACGCTCGATTGAAGTTTAAAAGCTTTTACAGGCTAGCTATCCTGAATGAGATTTTCTTCATCCACACCAAGCAAATGCCGGGATGATACCCACCATAATGGTCCCAAACAGCTTTCTTCCTTTCTTATTTCTTTCTTCCTCTCCAATTTCCCGGGTAGTGGGATCACCAAAGAATTCATTCTTCATACATGACATGCTAACATGGGCATAGATGCTCAGAAATCTAATGCTAATCTTCTACTACCGCAATATACACATTAAAGAGAAATGCACTAAAATTGTTGGTTCTTGTCTACCGGCATGAATTTTAAAGTAACCGTTAAATCTTTAGTCACAAATTTGTTACGTTATCTGTCTTATGAATTATACTCAATCTGGAAACTATTTCTACAATTAGTACTTCTAAGCTCAACACACAGTTCATCATAACACCATCTTTCTTATACACTTTTATTCCGTACATCGTGTACAATTCGCTATAAAATCTTGGTACTTCACAATTCGTTCAACCATTGTAGGCTCTTAAAATTTAAAATACTCCAACATGATACCAGCTCTGGTATTCATCCCTAATAATTTACTTACAATAAACATTCGAATATTTTATATCTAAACGTTTTACAGGATGCCTTACTATTTCAGACAAATAAAATTTCCTGACTTTTCGAGGTTTTCCAGACCAAAACAAAATTTTCCTGACTACATTTTCGTGAAGTTAAGTAAACGCTATTCTCTAAACACTTGTAGTTTTAAAATATTTGTTCTCCTACTAGAGACAGCTGAATTATAAAAATACGAACAATGCGAAAATAAGTACCTATTTATTTCTGGCAAGAACAATATTATTAAATACAATGTATTTTTGATGACCTTCCATTATAGCCACCCCTCCCCGCTCCTAGTTTCAATACTGTATATTTCGTCTTCTCAGATTTAATTATCAAAAAGAAAGAAGAGGGTACGAAGCATTCCTGTTCTTGATGTTCACTTTCATACTAATAACAACACTTTCCTGATCACTTTTCTCTTTTTACATGTATTCCTTATTAAGGTTTGCAGATCTGTATCCAATTTTACCTTTCTTCTACCCTCGCATCTGAAACTACAGTGATTCACTTACACGGTTTCAGTGTAGTGTCCCACTTTCTTCACTTTTAAAATTGCTAAATTGGATGCATTCTTGGGTTTATCCTTCCCTGTGGAACTCTTCCGGAAAATGTAGGGAAACATTAATCCTCAGTATTACAGTAAAACACATGAATTTGCGTAAAAGTAACACGTTGTTTCTAGTTTCCGAGGATTTTTGTTGTCTTGTCTTGCTTTTAAGATAATTATCATGAAAGAAGAAACCTAACAATGCGCCCAGTTTAGCAGTTTTAAGATGTTACTGAACAAAGTGCCACAACACACTCAAGCTTCCTAAATGAATTTCTGTAATTTGAGATACATGGTAAGACCTGTATATTGTCACAATACTGACCTGAAAAGCGACCAAAATTCTTCAAATGATCATCTATATTTCGAGCACGTTTCTCGAGTACTCTTCGTCAGAATGGTTTTAAAGTTTATAGTTATGTTATGTTAAGCAGTTAGCTGATTACATGCTATGTGGTAGTATTCAGCGGTGATACAGTAATCATAAAGATCTATTGCTATTTGCTGCTATTTTATTCACATGCTTTTATCGATAGGCTGCTTGGATGATTCTTAGATGGTGCTTGTAGTTTTCGACACAGTGGTCATGCAGTTTGAAGAATTACATAAAATCTTCAAGGAAGGAGTACGGAATTTAATCATTGGCTAGATAGCACATTAATCTGTCATTAATAAACAATTGAAGTTTGAAATAAGTGTTAGAAAACATCTATAAGGAGTTTCCGTTGTTTTATTAACGTATTAGTATTTAATACACCACAGCTGAAGTATAAGCACATAGCATGTAATCAGCTAGCTGCGTAACATGATATATAAGCTTTTAAACCATCCTGACACACTTCACAAAATGCTTGAAATATAGGTGATCATTCAAAGAATTCTCGTCGCTACAGAAATACTTTCAGATCAATATAGTGCAGTGCCGTAACAAAACTCTTCAGGGCCCCGATACAAGAGGATATTTGGGGGCCCCACAAGTGAACGTATTATTTCAGTATAATAGTAAAAGCAGCAAACACGTATTACACACACACACACACACACATACACAGAAATATCTTCCTACAAAGTAAGCTTAAATAATGGAATAGCATAAGATATGGGTATACTTACACACCAGAGCATTTCACAATTTACGATAATTTTATAGAGCTTTTAAAAAGAACAGTATCATATTCATCGTCTTTTATATATTAGTCAAAATGAAAAAGTTATTAATCACGCTATATATATAACAGGGTGTCTATTAAAATTCCAAAATGAAATTTCGTAACCTTTTCTTTGCCAAATCATAAAATTTCGTCTCTCTCTCAAGAGCGAATTTGAGTGCGAATTAAGTCGAATTTCCATCCATGCGATAGAAGCGTCGTTTGCTTGCGATTTGATTGCGTCTAATGCCGACCATAGACTTTTTAATGATGAATTTTGTTGACGTTTTATAGAACAAAATTGTCCAATCTGTACTTACATTTGTACAGATAAAAAAATCGTGACCCAAAAGCTAAATTTCTTGACTTTCATGACCATTTCCTGATTTCGTGACCGATAGACACCCCGTATAAGAAATGATGTTATTCATAGTATACCATAGTTATACATATGTTAATTACAGAAAAGAACATGATCAAGAAATAAAAAGGGGATTTCAGAAATGTTGTACAACTGCTGAAACAATATCAAAATAAACTTATTCTAATGGATTCAATACCATAAAATGCAACAAAAATTTAAAGTAGTTTCAATCCCATGTGCAAGACGTAGTCGGACCGATCACAAACCGCGGCGGCCTGCCGTCGAAAATTTGACGGGCAGATAGCGGCGGTACCGTTACGAAATTATACAAATGCCGCAATTTTATCGTTATGTCGGTAATAAGGCGGCATCCGCAGTTTCTCCTCGTCTGAACTGCTAGTGCCGGCTTGAAATCACCAGTACCGCCATTAAACCGTCACATGGCCGCTTCGTAACCGCCAGTGCCACACGCTGGACGAAATGCGCAATCTAGCTGTGCAAACGTCCGAAATGAAGTTGCTTGGAATTGCACGCATTGTACCTGTAATGAGCCATACAGAAACCACAGATAAGAACAGTAGAAAAATATTACGTCCTGCAGCGAAATGAGTTTGCACTATAAAAGACGGGTTGTGATATAGCAGCAGGCATAACTAATAATAATAATAATCAGATTTAGAGGTTCAAAGTTAACCTATCGTGCTCAACATTTGCTCAACTGTTAGGAATAAAGAACTGATACATTGGCTGCTGCAGGTATGTATTGTGATTGAAATCCAAATTGACTGAAAATTTAAACGAATTTACAAGTAGCACGCGTACAATATCGGAAGTTGCTGTTCGTATAAAAAAGTATGTGATATTGAATTTTAATGGAAAATAGTAAAGATATCCACCTATATCCACCTTGAAATATTTTTATATGCAATTAATGAATATTCTTGTATGCAATAATAGTGATTTTAGCTGCTGCAAACTGCAATCTGATGATGTGTGATATTGATTCATTTCAGATATGATATATGTATCCCGGAGAAAGCTGTTTCAAATTTGACGTGAAGAAAGAACCCTAACTACCAAAAATGATACAGTTGCAAACTGGAACAAACTGGGACTGGAGAAGACAAACAGACGAAAACGAGTACATTCAGCAGCAAATAATCAATTTTAATAGCAAATTGTATTTAAAATGGCAGAAATCGAATCGTGTACTGAAGGCATTTTTATCTGAGAACGTAAGTGGCTGGATAACAATGTCAGCTTTGTGCCTCAACAGCAACAAGACGATCCAGAAGCAGGGTCATCATCCTGCAGCACATTCGGAAGACCACCAAAGGAATTTGAACAATCGTCTGTATCAGCGAAGAAGAGAAACTGCTCGTTAGGGAAAACACATTCAACAGAAAAATCAGCAAACTTGTGAGGTATTGTTTCAGAGACCTCATCTTGTTGTTGTTGAGGCACAAAACTGACATAGTTATCCAGTCACTTACTTTGTCATGATAAAAATGCCTTCAGTACAGGCTTCGATTTCTGCCATTCTTGATACACTTTGCTATTAAAAATGTTTACTTGCTGCTGAATGTAATCGTTTTTGTCTGTGTTTGTCTTCTCCAGACATAATGTTGCAACTGCACCATTTTTGGTAGTTAGGGTTCATTCTTCACGCCAAATTTGAAATAGCTTTCTCCGGGATAAAGATATCGTATCTGAAATAATTAAACACATCATCAGATTGCAGATTGCTGCAGCTAAATTCACTATTATTGCATACAAGAACATTCATTAATTGCACATAAACATATTTCGAGGTGAATATCTCTATTATTTTCCATTAAAATTCAATATCACATAACTTTTTTTTTTATATAGGAACAGCAACCTCCGATATTGTACGCGTGCTACTTGTGGTAAACTCGTTTAATTTTTCAGTTAATTTATATTTCAATCACAATACATACCTGCAGCAGCAAATGCAACAATTCTCAATTCCTAACAGTCAAGCAAATATTGAGTACGATGGGTTAACTTTGATCCTCTAAATCTGACCACTATTAGTAATGCCTCCTACTGCATCACAACCCGTCTTTTGTAGTGCAAACCCATTTTCCTACAGAACGTCATATTTTTTCTACTGTTGTTCTTGTTATTTGTGGTTTCTTTGTGACTCATTACAAGTACAATGGGTGCAATTCCAAGCAACTTCATTTTGGACTTTTGCACAGCTAAAATGTGCATTTCGTTCACTGTGTGCCGGCTTAAAACCACCAGTCTTCCTCAGATGCAGACAGCAATGTTGCTGGGGTGAGAAAAGAAAACTATTAAGCACTACAGTCATTCTGTGGAAACGGGTACTAAGTTGTGACACAATACAATCCAGAATAGGATAAAATACAGTGACACGAAGTATATCTTCCGATACATCTAGTCTACTATCCGTAGCCAGTTCATCAACATATATATCTTTGCAAACCACCTGGGTTTCTCTTGAAATGTTTTTGAAATACTCAATTTCAAGCACAGGTCTTTTGAGGATTTTTCAAGCTCGTCACGCTTTCCCCGAAGATGTTAAATTTACTGAAGTGATTTCGATTTTTCTCTGCTATTTGCAGATCAATATCAGAAGACTGCAAACTTTTGGAAGTTACATATATGGACAGGATCTTTTCTCATATGACTAGAATCAACACAAATTCAAATGTGTGTGTCTTCTTTAATACCTCAGCTACTCTCAACTTGTCTGGTTTCTTATTTGTCAGAGAAATCGCAGTAAGGAACTTTTTAACATCAGCAATTCTCTCTTTCATGCAGCTAACAGCACTATGTTTTGTTTCCCACCTAGTTATACATGTTTTAGTTTTCTTCTTTAATTTTGAAGCCATTTTATCAAAAAGAGCTAAAAGTGACCTTCTAGGAGTACTAAAACTTAAAATAGGAAAATATCTTGAAGAACAAAAAAATTGGAAACGTATGTGGAGACTTTTACAGGCCTCCCAGCAGGACATTGAAAATATATGACACTTTGGTTTATACAAAGGAATAGTATGCTCTGAAGAACAAAAAAAAAAAAAAATGTATTTTAAGAAAAGGCCACCCTTCATCCCAATGGACAAGTATTTGTTATTCAAAATAGTAAAGAAAAATTAAAAAACGCAGCTCCAATATCTTTAGCATTAGAACATATTTGCACTACCTCAGAAGAAATAGTTAACTCTTATTTATAGGATTACCATGACATTTAACACTTTTAACATGCCGTTATTCATATATAATTTTGAATACGTAAGTTTAATTAATGCATGCAAAATATTAACTATTTCTCTATCTTCCTACTATCCTTACAGTTCTTTTATTTACAGATGAACTTTATTTTGGCATTATTTTTCATTACTTCATATTTTCTAATGGAAAAAGAAATAAATAACTTAGCAGCATTTCATTTATCATAGCTCTGCATATATATATATATACTTCTAACAACTGTTATATAACAAATTTTAGGACATTTCCAGTTCATAAATAATTTCCAGGATTTTCACCATTTAACTCTTCCAAAGCGTTTCCATGACACACTTTTATTTCCAGGTTTTTCAGGACGCGTATTATGTACAGCAATATTAGAAGGCATATAGAAATCAAAGATGGAGGGAAAAAGTGGCCATGGAAGGATAGGAAAAACCAAACTTAAAAAAAAAAAAAAGTGAGGATTAGTGACTGTCTCTCAGAAAAATAATGCTAAGACACATTTAAGCATATTGCTAATATGTAGCAATTTAAATCATCACTAGAACTGCTCTTGGTATGCACTTTTAAATAATTCAATCACTGAAAAATATAGGAAATATAGGACAAGATTAAAATATAGGACAAATAAACACAAATTTTCAGAATATAGGAAAAAATAGGGAAATAGGTCAGCTGGGAGCACTGCTTTTGCAGCATCGGCAATAACAAGATTCAGCTTATGCGCACAGCAATGAAAGTACGGAGCGTTTGGAGTAGTATTACTAATTCTTGCTTGTAAACCACTATAAACTCCGCTCATCACTGATGCTCTATCACAGCCCTGCCCTCTGCACCGTTGTATGTCGATTTGGTTGCTGAGTAAGAAGTTTATAGTTCTCAGCCCCATGCTTATCTAATGCAAAAAATCCTACGAAACTTTTAATTTCTAATGTGGCTTCTTTAAAGTTCACAACAACGTAGCGAAGAATGGCACTGACCTGATCAGTTTTTATTATGTTAAATGTTGTATCCACGATTATTGAAAGAAAAATAAATAAATAAACTTTCGAACATCTTCAGAAATAACTTCATGATTGCTTCTTCCAAATGAATAAATAACGGAATATTCAGTACCGAGTAATAAACGGGTTTAGCGGGTTACCCGGGGTTTGAGAACTCCAAGAACGAAAAAAAAAAAAAGTTACGAAAGTTACTAGTAATCTAGAATTTCACCACAATGATTATTTCTCATACATAAGATATGGCCCTATAGGCTTGGGGGCTCCCTCAAAAAATGTTACTAAAATTGCTGCCAATTTTAACATTGACAATGACTGTTTCCCATACATAAGAAGTGAATAACAATATAAGTATTCAGTACCGAGTAGTAAACGGGTTCAGCGAGTCCTCTAGGCTTGCCCACCCTCTTCCCCCCCCCCCAAAAAAAAAAAAAACTAAAATCGCTGGCAATTTTAAAAGTGACAATGATTTTTTCTTGCACATAAGAAATTAATAATAAAATCAGTAGCCTACTGAGTAATTACCGGGTTCGACGGGCCCCCCTAGGCTTGGGGACCCCGGTGCGCTGCACCGCCCATTGTTACAGCACTGATATAGTGACATAATTAATATAGGTTCCTTAGGTTTTATTAGCAAGAACTTCAAATTTTTGGTGGTGTTTCCTGGCACCTTACACACAAAACATTCACCTGCAAATACTCAATGCCTTATCATCATTATGCCTGTACAACAACTGTATTAGTTCAGGTATATTTTCCACCCAACAGTAATTTATTGACTAGAAATTATTCTTCGACCGCTAGCATTAGCTTAATTTTTACAAGTTTTCACAAATGTTCGTGTTCTTCATTGTCGTCAAGAAAACACATTCATTCATGTCTTACCTGGTTACAATTTTAGAAAACTCTAAATTTTGAAGTTCCTAGATAAGATTATTATTATTTAATATTCCCAGCAAGTTCATAGACACTAATGGAAAATGTACGGAATTAGTCTAAAAAAGAAAACTCCTGATTTGTCATACACAGTGTGAATTTTAAATGATATATGAATCTAATGAAGAAAGTCATCCTATAGTTTCATATTACAGGACTTCTAGAATGCAGCGACAGGCCGTAAATTGCAGGTCTTGTTTCTCAGATCCCATTATTAACATTTCTTAACGATGAAATATTTGCTTCGTTACATCAAAGCTTAGTCTGTGAATTTTAGAACTATAGAGAAGCCACCAAGAGAAGGTCTCCGAGAGCTCGCAGTGGCGTTGACATTACTCACATGTCAAGATCTTTTTCGGTGCATATATAACAGCAATTTAATTAACGGTGTAAGACAGAGTGACCGTTGTAGGTAACACTAGTACCAAAGTAGGGGCTGCGTTTTCCCTCCGTATGTAGTAAGAAACTTCAGAGACCATCTCTTGCTGGCGCTGCTATAGTTTTATGTATCGAATAAGGACTCATACTAATCTAATAGCATCAGAAGATAAATGAAATGAAATGTTTCAGTTTAACGACCCACGATTACGCCCTTTAGTCTAAGGGAAATTAAAGCAAGTGAATGACAATGGAAGAATCGGTGGCATAATATGGAAAAAAAGAGTAGTATGCAGAGAAAACTCACGTACTCAGAAAGTAAAGGGAATATTGGTCCTGATATTTGAAATTTGTGCAGGAAGGAGTTTTACGTCCAATGAATATGTCCTGCAGTCTAAAGGAAACGCATGATTAATGATTGTGAAAGAACAGGAGAAAGGCATTTAGGATTTAGATTTCTGGGCTTTCGGCATCTAAGGCCATTTAGCCCGTCACGATTTGAGGGATGACGTCCCTCGGCGAGCACACAATCCGGGGAAAGGGAAGGAAGGAAGCGGCCTGGGACCTATAAGTTAGGTACCACATCGGCATTTGCCTGGTGTGAATGAGGAACACCCAGGAAAACATCATTCAGGGTGGCTGGAATGAAAAAGCGTGTTACACTTTTTCGACCGAGTGACCCCACCGGGAATCAAACCCGGGACCGCTCGCATCGAAGGCGAGAGCGTTAGCAACTACGCTACGCGGGGCCACACAGAACTGGAGAAAGAAGAACATGGGAGGCAACGGGGAGTATCCCAGAAAATCCACGGACATCACAATGCCCACCACAAACTCACATGGCAATGATCCAATCAGGAAGTCCTTGCACATGTAGTGGGTGCTCTACCACTTAGCTACCGTGCCCCCAAAGGAGGACTAAGATTAAATACAGACTCATTTAGAAAGCCAATTTTCACTTCAGAACAACTCACGTGGTTCTTTAGATTTTCTACAAGTGTTGTCTCGAATCTTGAAAAAATTTGTTATATCCTGACTCTTCCCTACCATTATATTCCGAGAAACTATAATTAACGGATGATACTACAGGTGAAAGTATTTAATTCATGCTTCATTAACCTATCCTACCATACGCATACGAGACATGCTCCACAACAAAAAAGGAAAGAAGAGGAACAGTTGTAACATTTGTAACAGTTTTATGTTTCGGAGAACGTACGATGCAGTACATAACTTTTGTTTTTTCCAACCCTTTTTCGACGCCACCCAGCTACCTTACTTTGCCCTACTTTTTTTTTCTAGAGTAAATTTTTTAAATCCATTATTTTGTATGGCATTCGATAGTTTCCCAGTCCCACCGACCTTAAGCGATTCGATGTTACAAACCTAACTATATCCGGGTTTTTGATTATGTCATTTATTTCTTTATTACATAAAGAAATCCGAAGAATTAGAAGTATGATTAATCCATAAAATTTTCTTGTTTATTTTTAGAAATTTAATTTTTCCCAATTCCTTATGTTGGCGGCCGTATTTCAGAACCACCTGCTATTCAAAGCGCAGGAACAGCATATTCAATATCTTACCATAAACACATACTAAAAGAAAAAAATGGATTACGTTACGTTTGGGTAACAAATCATTACTTTATAAAGAAAGTTCCTTAAAAAAAAACACGACCAACTGGGAAGCTATGTACAAATTGGAAGCGCATAGAGTAATTCCAGAAGACATTCAGAAGAGCAACCGATACAAACTATCATGACTTACAGACAGAACAATTTAGCTGTTGGGTGGACGTAGAAATGTTCCACTGCGTTTATGATTATGATTAGTGATGAGTAGTTCCGGAACGGTTGGTTCCAAAACAACGAATCGTTCAGTGAAGTGCTTCGAAAGAAACCAGACTGACTCACTGAATTAGGCCACAGAACGAAACCCACGAGTGGACCCACTTCATGGATTGATATAGATGGAATCGGACAAGCACAATCACAGAACAGAGGGACATCACATGACAGAGAAACGAATAAACTTGTGGTATGTCCCAAAACAACCAAACCTTTCTTTTTCGTTTCTGTGTCCCTTCTTTGCATACACACGCAACAGCTAGAAATCTTGAACAAGTAGAACTTTCTGTGCACATCTCGAAATATGAGTCTTTCCTTGTAGACTTCTCTTTATTTCCACCCCTCCAGTCTCCTCCCAAAACTAACTTTGCGATAACTTTTCAGTTGATAAAAGTGATTTAACTTGTTTAGCTGGAAGGTAAAATCATATGGAAACCGTGTAGCAGTTCGGATGCCAGACCCAGCCCTTCATAACCCCGCTGTTGCATAAGGACATTAAGGTCAAACGAACTTACCTCTATCAATATGTAAACTAAATAAATAAAACGAATTTATTTAAACCAAAAAAAAAAACTTTTTAAAAATAAAAACCATGGATTCTGTAATTCCTACATATATTCTCGATAGATGTTACGTTATCCAAACAGTGAGACCAGCAGCCGGAGATGAAACCCAAGTTCCAACATACTGTTTTGGTATGGTAACAACTAGCCTGCCCATTCCGTCCTCCGATCGGCTACTTACTTTCACTCTTCAGGTCTGTGTTCCGACAATCCAAACTACAAAAAACGTACCACAATTATGCTGTGTCCAGGGCCGCATCCACGCGGAGGGTCCATCGGGTCAGGATTCCTTTGAATCTTCGTAACTCGACATACATTTCTACACTTTCTTAACAAAACTAGACTTGTTGAACAGACAAATGACTGATGTAGCACAGAGATTTATTTTACATTTCATCTATACGCTTTCTTCTCGAGTTTACTCGAAAAGATGGTCCTACTAATCAGAAAATTTATAGGTAAAATTAGACCCGTATTTAAGTGCTATTATGTGCTCGTGCACAGTACAGCAGAATTCATAAGGTAATATTTAAAACTAGCAACCATTGAGTCCCGCGCAAGCGCAAGGAAGTATGTTAATGTGTATAATTCGCTCTAATTACAGTAGTTACTAATTAGCTAGCTTATCTGATTATTTTTAAAATTCATCCACCCGCACCCCAAGGGGTGAGGATGAAGAACGCAAGGTTTAATATGTAGGAGATTGCAAGACAGTATCCACTATTATGTGGCAAAAAATAAGTACTGATGTTGTCTCTAATAAGTATACATGTGCGCAAAGCGCACATAAGCCATGTATATGATTGTTAAGGGTACACGTAGGAATACCGGTATAGTGGTTTTTTTTTTTTTTTTTTTTTTTTAAATAAAAATAATACCCGTTGAATTAAGTATGTGTTGGTGACAGGTGTCTGCTGTAAAGGGAAGTAAATTCCTCAAAACTAGTTTTCTAGAAGTTGACACAGTTCATGGCAAAGTCATGTCCGGGGGCCTGGTGGCGGAGACCCCAGCGAGCTTAAGCGAGTTCAACTCTAATATCGGGCGTTTTTTTAAAATGCCCCCATGTTATTCTTATGGGATCTTTGCACCCCCATACCTCATCTCAGGTGTGACCTAGACAGACACTTCGAACAGGTCATTTGGACCATTTCCCTGAGTTTTAAAACCTTAAAATTTCGCGTTTCTATCTAATTTTGTTCTCGAGTTGAAAAACGCTACAGACAGATAGCTTAATGTATTATTAACATAGATGCAATTAAACCATTTCTGACGGTGAATAAAGTAAACAATTACTTTTCTTATCGGTTATCACCAATAATTGTTGGTGTCTTACAAACGTCCACCAATGGTCTCCTATATTCGGCTCGTTTTCTTCTTTTAGACAAGTTCGTGGGGAAGGGGGGGGGGGTATTATGTAGAGCACAATATACAAATACGGGCCTGGGTAAAACATTTTTCGTGACGGAATGAGAGTGTGAATGTAAGTAATTACTGTCAGTACACGGCATATTGAAATTAATTTTGAGTGATAGTGAAAGTATTGTATGTGCACGTGTGCTCGGATGGCACTTTGCCTCTCTCACCCAACTCGTTTCATGGCTCCATAACCGAGTACTTCATTTTTATCTAAATTGTAATAAATGTAAAAAAACAACGAGCCCTGCGGGTCTTCTAATCCCCTCCTCTGGCTCAGCTATGTTTTGTGAAGTAAATAACGCTAGAGATCTTACATGTGCAAGATTGGAGAAAAACTAAATATCAGCCGTGTGCTTTTTCACTATCATCCTTTCTGCGTACATACCCCCGTTGCTAACGCGCATGCTTCCTACTGACGCACTACAACGTTAGTGCTCCGCCCCCCCCTGCTGCGCTCCTGCCCTTACTCGGTTAGATAGCATTCGTGCTTTTTAGTGGCCACCTAGCACAAGTTGGTTCGTGTTTTATGCATTGTAGTTTTTATGCTATATGTCTACACTGCATTTATACTAAGCCTTCTTGAAGTTAATCTGCAAGCAGTAATGAAGCTCCTCATTTAGTGCATGCTCTGTTAAAAGAAACACAAAGCTCTAATCTAACCTGAAAAAAGTGAGAAATTTGGTAGAACAGTCTGCTCGAGTAATGCTTTTCGTCTTCTAGAAACAATCCAGTTCGGGAAGGTTCTAGAATACAGATCCCCCTACATAGATTAGTAGCTAGGTTGGATCCTTTTTGTACCAGTTTTAATATTTAATTCTATAGTATTGCCGAGCGAGCGTCAGCGAGTGAAGACGGGTTAGAGCCCCGTTTAGCACGTTGTTTTCTGTCTTTATCACAGCTAAACGGGAAGGGGGACCTGTATTCTAGAACCTTGCCATCTAGGTCTATGAATTTTTTAAGAATACACTTGAGTACTTAAATTATTTGAAGTCTTCAAGCGCAGAACAACATCGGTTCAAAACTACGGTACCTGTGTTATAGTATGGGAACCCTCCCAAACAAAAATTTGTTTGCGCATTTGGCTGTGTTGATAACTCAGTGAGTGTTAAATTAGATATTACGTGAGGAACTGATAAAAGCACATCTATGCGAATACTTCGAAAATAACAATGAAAAAGCACACAGACTGGATAACAAGCCCGAATTCACGCTTTATAGTACTGGTGCCTAACCCACTACTACATACCTGGTCCGTTCATAAACTAGTTTGACCTTTGTGCCGCCTAGTTGGTACAGGATGTTAAGACATAGGTTACCTTAGGTTAAGTTAGTTTAGGTCTCATATTCCTTGACCTATTCCGCAGCTCTTAAGCAAATTGTAATTTTTCAATAGTTACTTTTGGTGGCCTCATTGAACTTCATCTACAGTATACTAAGAGTGATACTGTCATATCTCCAAGTGCAAATCTTTTGGAGAGCAATAAAGAAATTAGTGAATTATCGTATAATTTTCAACAATTATTTCGAGTGATGTGCCAAACTTGACCTGAACGGAAATCTCTAATGTAAATATTTAATAACTGAAAAATTATATTGTTATAAAATTAAAAATTGTTATTTTATAACTGAAAAATTACAACCAAATGACCCTAATATTTCCGAAACACGTGCTAATTTAGTTAAACTTTTAGTCTTAAATTGATTCACTAAATTTAAGAAATGATTATACAAAACTGCTGTTTTTTACAGATTTCATTATTTAAAATATTTTCGAAGCTCAGTAATCAAAAAAATACCTATTTCAATCTGGACCTACGATATTTTGGCACAAATCTCATCTGCCCTTGAGTACCTGAGCAATAGAAATACTCATTCTTAACTTATTTTTTAGAGATCACTTATCAACCATTTGTATTTCCAGTTTAGAATGGAAATTTAGCAATATGCTCTTTATTTTGTTTTCCACATGTCGTGGGAGAATTTACACAACAAAATAGAAAACAATCCTGTTTAGTAGACCATCATATAGTTTACCTAGACGACACATACCATACATCTTCCCATTACCTTATCATATATTGAGAAGCAACACGTTGTCGATGCATAAAATCTGTCCCATCTGTGCCAGTTACTATGGGTCCTCCTTTGGAAGCCATTCTGTATTCTTATATAAGAAGCACAAACTTAAAATCTGTTATAATTCGTTAGTCGATTCCAACACAATTGCCTTCTAGCAGAAAACACGGCATAAGACAGTAAGTAGGTGCTGCCACCACAAGAATATGTTCGAAGTACAAGGATAAAATGGCTGGGTATTTTTATTCGCTTCTAGCTTCGGGTAGTGTCGAACCGTAAACACTGTAAAATAATGTTTACTTTTCAAGAAAAGAATTTATTTTTTCATGAACAACAGGCGATATAACTTGTGGAGACAATCTATGATAAAAATGTAAAGTACTAAGATATGATGTATGACTTAGGGTTTTTTGCACCTTCAGCCATTATAGAAGATTGCGCAAACTCTCTGTTAATACAGGATTCACATTATAGGCCTATGTTACAAAGTGTCCTATTCTGTAGAATATTTAGTACAGCGACTTTAATATAAATACAGTAGTATAAATGCATACGTGAACAATACATTGAAGATTCTGAAGTATGACTATGGCAGTAGCAACCTATTAGATGTCCCATTCGCCTCAAATTTCCGTTTTCAAAAATTGTAAGCCACAACATAAAAACATGAACCTTGGAGAAAACCTACTCAATACTTTTCAGCAAATTATAAATTTATTTTAGGCACTTATATTTTATGGAAATAAAAATGTACATTTATTTAATTCCCCTCCCAAGGACTATATGGTGTATCAGAAATTCAAGAAATTTTCCCATATGCAGTCGATTGTCATCGTAGGGAAAGGTGTGGGGTTGAGAGGGCAGCTTCATTCATCATCAATAATTGAACAACTTCATTTGCATGTTTTTTGGCTGCCCTCTGTTGTGAATACCGCTACCGGACTCGTTGCTGGTAGGAATACTTGATAGTAGATTTTGTTTGTTGCTTGTTTTGGGTTTATAAGTGTTTACGTTCTTAATTCATATTTTTTCTTTTTTGTATTGGATATTATTATCATTCCAGGACCATGTGCTTTCGTTAACGGGGATGTTGGTTTTCTTGCCTCTGCCATTCTCCTTGAACACGTTGTCTCCTCGCTAATCTTTCATTGAGTGACTGTCTACAGGATTGCAAGGCGAGTAGAGGAGTGTTAGTTCTCATGTGCGCCTCCCAGTGGTGATGCGGCGACCACACACAATTTTCATTTATAAAGGTTAAAAATAAAACACTTGTAGACTTTCAAAAATCTTTAACTTCAGGTCCGGGCTCACTTTCTCCTAAAAAGCCCAAATCTGATGCGAACGAGACCGAAACTCAACCAAGTGTAGAGAACAGGGAAAAGAGTACCATGGTTCCTGTATGCGCTACCTTGTAATTAAAGAAAGGAATGCTAATAATGCGAGTACTGAATCTAATTGTCCGGATAGTATTAAGAGTCTGTTCCCTTTTCTTATAAAGTACCATCTATAGAATCAGTTATAGGATCCGAGTATCTGTTCCCTTTTGTTATAAACTATCAGTGGCGGCGTTTGGACGTTAAAAGTGGGGGGGCAAGACACGATCTGAATATTTGTATATCAATGTTAATATACAAATTTCCCTGGTTTAAACTACATACATTAATAGGCCATTTCAGAAAAGTGGGGGGGGGCAACTGCCCCCCTTTGCCCCCCCTAATCGCCGCCCATGTAAACTATCATCTACTGAGACAGATAAAAGCATTCGAAAACTGCGAAGCTATTAAAATTGAATATCATTGAATCGGTTCTTGTATCAGTAGAACCTCATCGTCTACTGAATGTCATTCGGGAAGTGATTCCATGTTGACCTTAAGCAGTCGAGTAATTCGTTGCTACTCAGTCACTGATTCTCACTTTCAGTTTGCCTATTCTTCCGGAATTAGTGAAAGTTGAATATTCCTCTTCGCTCCCTTATATATCGGAATTATGGGTATATCAACATGTGTCATACGATTGTTGCTATTTATGCTAAGAAAAGTCATAGTGTGGTGCCCTGTGTAGCGACCAAACCCTACTGAATTAATTGTTTAGTAATTACACTCCGCTTGGTCTAGGAATTGTCCAGCTTTTCAAAATGAGAAACGAATCCGAGAGCTCATGGTAGTTGAAAAGTTGACCTCTGCTAATACAAAACGTCTCATTAAGGAGAGCGTACCAACTTTACTACCCTTCCGTTTGCATCCGTAGTGGCAACTTCCCGAAGATCTGTTTCAACCCAAATATCTAAGGCCACATCCAGAGATGATTTTAAGTGTGATTAGCGTCGTACTGAAGATTTGGCTAACACGTAATTATGGGCCTTTATGCATTCGTTCTCACGTGTGATTTGTGCCATATTAAAGAGTTCGATTAACATTTGTTTCCTGCAGTAGGCAGGCCTTTAGTATGACGCTAATCATACCTCTTAACGACTCTGCATAGGGCCTTATATTTTTTTCATTCAGAAGAACGTTTTCTATATTATCTGTAACTTTTATCTGAAGACCCAAGCCACGAATTTTCCTTAGGGTTGTTCTTGTTAAAATATATTAAGAGATGAAAAGATAACTTAAGACAGAATATTCTCTCCCATCTTTTTTTCTCTTAATCTGTTTGAACAGGTCTGAGAAAAGGTAGTAGTTTGTCTCGTACTCAAGTATATGCCTTAGTCAAATTCTCAGTACAAAGCTAATCACATAAAATCGTCTCTAAATATGGCCCCTGATGTTTGTACCCCAAAAACAATGTCTACTGAATATGAGAGTGTAGAACCAAAAAACTCCAGTCGCTTCCTCGCTGTAGCTTATTACTATGCGCGTCGGTGACGTAACTAAGGGGGAGGAAGCAAACGAGGCTTGTGCCTCGGGGGTCAGATTAGGGAGCGCAAAATTAGCAAATATTTATTTTTACTATAAGGCAAGGAGAGGAGTAACGACTCACCAACCTTAGGATCATATCCATAGAGCAGAAGTTAGCTTCAAAGCTATCTTTTGAGGACAAATGTAAATCCTTTGCAGCCAAAAGAAACCGGAAAATTAAATTTTAGTTTCAGCTTTTTGTGTTTTCATTTAACTTACATCGATTTAAGAGATCTCTAAAATGACCGGTTATAATACTCGAGACAATAGCTTGACTGTTTGTCATAATTAAACATTCTATTCTAAAGCAACAAACTGCTGACTGATTCTACACATATACACATCCCGATATAGTTCCAAAAACATTGTGATTTGCAGTTATTATGATAAGACTATAAGAATATGTCAAGCATGCTATTCTCACATTATTTGGTAATCAAATATTAATTAGTTTAGTATTTTATCTTGTACTAAAAATTAAAATATGAACTGCAATTTTGAAATCAAGCTTTACCACTTGAAGAAAAATGGAATAGGGGAATTACTGAGTGATGTCAATACCAGGTGTAGTCGTAGTCGGGGAGCGTTTTGGTTTAGTCGGTTAGGGTGGAGCGTTAAGGCGAGTTCTTGTCCCGGGCGACAATTAACCTGGTTGCTTTGCTGATGCGCGTGTTGCTCGTGGCGATGTCTTAAAACTGATGCCTACATCACCATCACCCGCCATACATTGCTAGCATCAAATTAAACCAACACATTAATCGTCGCCTTAGTCACCCTAGCCTCTCTCATAGGTAGCCGAAATCCTCATGATGTCATCAGTGATTTACTGAAATCTGATGTGGTAGAAGAGAATCTCTAGGTAGTGAGGAATAGTAATTGGCCCACGAGGCAAGGTTCGTTTCAAATGTTAATCTTCCCAACTGTGGTGCATCTACCGGGACCCACAGACAGGCTTTAGGGCGCAAATTGTGTCCATGGGATTACTTGAAGGGACATTCTTTTTTTTATTATTGCAAATGGTACAATCAGACCTGAGAATGGTAATTTTGGGAGGAAAAGGTACATTTAGGGGAAAGAATGGTAAAATTTTTGAGGTTGTGCCCAAGACCAGGGAGGATGGTCACCCCTGCACTTCTTTAATAGAATCTTAACGGCTTCAGCAGTTGCCTTGAAGAATTAAAGAAATTAATCTCCGACCATTCACTGGAAATTGTCGGTTTGCAAGAAACTCATTTTCAGCCTACATAGTCATCTATTTTAATTTGTTACAAGTGTGATAAGCATGCTGATGATCGCACTGCCGGCATAGCCATCGCTGAACTCAATAAGTTTCTTTCCCGGTATATATATTATTGTACACTCGAATCCTGCAAGTATAGTTGTGGTGCGAGCTTTCTTCCCCCGTCAAATAACCATCTGTCCATTGTATATTCCTCGTGTTGAAGCTTTTTGCCAGCCGATCTGATTCAGCTTTACAATCAATTTGAACCACCTATGTTGATTGTAGAAGATTTGATGCGTACCGTCGTCTATCCCCTATGGGGCTCTATTCGATCGTTGTTGCCACGTAACGGAGTTCATTAATAATATTGAGATGTTCTCACTAGTGACGAAAATCCTACTCAATTTTCTACTGCACACTGTATCTACTTCGTGCATTAATCTTTGCTTCTTAAGGTGTAGTGCTTCCCTTGCGACTTCCTTCACATGGAGAGTGTATCCTGATTTCTCTCATAGTGATCACTGGGGTATGACTATTAGTAGTAAGTATCATCTTTGACGCTTCAACTTGAAGCGTACAGATTGGCCATTATTTCGGGAGCTCAGCGAGTTTCATCATGTTGACGACTTCCGTATATATCTGTGTGCTACTGTAGACCTATTTGAGTACACTGTTGTCGACGCTAACCATGGCTCTATCCCAGAATGCTGACAATGATCCACGACGACGACTAGCATGGTTATCTCCTGAAATCCGTGTAGTTATCCTGCGTTACTTTTGCCACTTTTATTCGGCTTCCAATGGCTAAGAATCCAACAATTTCGCATACTCCGTACTCGTGCTAGATACCTACAAGATTTGCGAAGCGACAAATTTGGAAAGATTACATCTCTCAGTAGTTCAACTCCCATGAATACTGTTTGATGTCGAGTTCGCTCCGTAAATGACCACTGTTCTACTACTAGTGTGCCTGCAATATCAACATATGGGGTCCTGGAGATTAACTCCACAGAGATAGCTAACATATTGGGTAAATACTTTCCGTCTGTCTCTGACGGCACAAACGAAACACTTTAAACTCGCTGTGGCAGTAACGAAGGTGAACGGAAAGCGTTTTATTATTCTGGACGTTTTACAAAACTGTGACAGAACGATATGGTCTTCATAATACGAACGGTTAGACCACGCACCAGGTAAGAATATATTAGATTACAATAAGAATATATTGTAAACACTAAATAAGAATATACTAACAAGGTACAATTACTTTATCTCTGCTTCCAGTATGCGACTCATCTGCCTATTGCCCAAAATAGTTTATTTTCATTTCCCTTATTCAATCTACTTGCCAGTAAGAACGCATCCGTTAAACGAAATAGCTGCGAAGACTTAAAAACCCTCCAAAAATATTTCAGGATTACTGTTCTGTCTAAAGGCCTGTCATATAGCACTATTTACGCTTTGATATCAGTAGCTATTCTAAAATTTGGAGGACAGTGAAAAATTACTTATGCTGTATTTGATTATGAAAGAGTAAATCCACTGGTTAACTCACTGATTCACTCATCATCAGATCTCCGAAATTCGACGCATAGAACCTTCAAATTTTATGGAAATGTTCTCCTTGCATCCTAGGCTTAAAATAGGCAAGGTATTTGAAATTACACATCCTAAAAGAGGACAGGGGGTCTTGAATTATTTTTGATCTCCGGAACTATAAGGCGTAGAAATATTTCCTTTGAACCGTAGACTGCAAATAAGACGGGGTTTTGAGTACTGCATATAATAAGCGGGTGAGGGTTTAACTGATCTTTCTGACGTTCGCCAAATCTCAGAAACCATAAGGCATAGAACCTTGAAATTTTGTATAAATATTCTCCTTGCACTCTAGACCGCAAATAAGACGAAGTTACAGGAATTGCATAGCCTAAGGGAAATGGGGCACTTGAACAATTGCTGACGTTCCCCATATCTCCGAAACTATTAGGGGTGTAAACTTGAAGTTTTGTATAAATGTTCTCCTAACATCCTAGGCTGCAAATAAAGCAATGTTTTGAGAATTATGTTTTCCAAGAGAGAACGAGAGGCTTAAATATGTTTTGCTGTTCACCATTTCTCTGAAACTATACGGTGGAAGCTTGGAAATTTCTATAAATATCTCCTCACATCCTAGAATTGGATTAGATGGGATTTCTTAAATGTGAACCCTAAAAGGGAACGATTTTTTAAAAGTAGATCACCAAAATTATTGTGCGCAGAAGCACGAAATTGTGTTTGTGTTATTCATTTCCTTTCAATAGCGAAGACAAGGAGGAATGGAACGCAAAGAGAGAGAGGGGAGGGAGAAATGAAAATATATTATCCTCTCTAAGAGCAGGAGTATACGCTAGTTACCTACTAAATAAATATTAATTTCAGCTTCATTTCCCCAAGAAAAAAGGAGAAAGAAAAATCTCAGGACCTACATTGTAAGACGATTTTATCCTTTTGTGCTCCACTAAAATACAAAAATCTGAAATATGGCCATAGAAAACAGATAAAACTAAAGTAACTAAAGTAATTATAGCAAAATTTCACAAAAATGGACCAACTGCTCTTTCAGCGTCAGTGAATGATTTTGTCACCTATGATCATGGGCGAAGTTATGGAGGGAATAGGAGGCATTGCCAACCTAACTTTTTGGCAAAAAATAAAAATGCCACTTAAAAGATTCTATAATTCTCATTTGTATTCACCGTGCCTCCCAGCAGACAATTCCTACGCCGCCTATGCCCATGATTCTACATGACTGAAGCAAGTATTACAAAGGTAATCCCAAAAGTACCTGACCTAACAAAGAAAACAAAAGAAATGGGGGTAAATTATCCCTTATTTCTCAACATAAGTAGTCTCCTTTCAGCTAGATACATTTTTCCCAGCGATGTTCGATAGCTTCGATATCCTCTGTTTATAGTTTGAATCGTCGAGCTCCTCAAAATACCCATTAACTGCAGACTCCACCTCCTCATTGTTGACAAATATTTTACCACCAAGCCATTTTTTTCAAGTTCCAGTAGACTCGCAGAGAGAAATTCGATCGAGTAAATGCTTATGAGTCGATCATGTGCACCCAAACGTTGAGTTCCTTTTTATGGAACTTTCTTCAAATGGATTAACACTATTTGGTGATAAATGTTTAGGTTATTGGCAATATCATGGCTGCTTATATGCCAGTCTTGTTCCATTTTTGCCAGAATATCATTCATTGTTTTAGTGGTTCGTCGCCTACAGCGAGGAGCATCCCCCAGACATCGAAATTTTCAGAACGAAAGCAAACTGAACCATCCTTTGGCTGGTGTTTTTCGATAACGTATTTTGCCCGTAAGCAACACAAATTTCTTCTTGAGCCTGCGAAGCGCAGCGTTTGCAACCCTTTTCGAAATAAAATTGCAAAATGTAGCGTAATTTGGTGAAAGTTCACTCGTCATCGCGGAACAATAGTTTGCGTCTGATTGTAAGATTTCCAGCACTTATTGAACATCTATTGGCTTTACCTGTCAGCTGTCAAACTGCGTTAGACCTGTGCTTGTGACCCACGTACTCTTAGCTTTGGAAGACTAATATCCATCTCGTGCGCTAGATTACCTGATATTTTTACTATTCGATGTTCTAGATACTTAATGTCCCAATTTAAAGTCTCGCAAATAGAAAAACATATTCTTGCATATACAATAATTTTTCTTAGTTTAACAAATACAAATTTACGTATACTAATGTTAACGTAAAAGAAAAAACACCTGAGTCACATTTTAGAACGTTTTGCTATCAGTGATTTTTTTATCAGTGAGTTATCTGTGTAAGAGATACATCACTCTTTCGATGTGAGGGGCCGCGGTGGCTCAGTGGTAGAGGTCCCGGGTTCGACCCCAGCCCCCGTGAAGTGACTTTGTGGTGGACAAACACCATGTGCGTGGGTTTTCTCGGGTTTCTTCCATTTCCTCCCACTTTCCTTATTCCACCATTTCATTCATTACTCATCATCACCGTTTCCTTTAGCCTAACCGGCATAACCGTGGGACGTAAAACTCAAAGATTTCTTTCGATATGGTTAAATATCTTGCAGCCGAGCTTTCAGTGTTGAAACATACTAAATTCGCAAACAAATCAATGTGAGAATAGCAAGAAAGCAGCAGCTGTAGAAGTTTTAATCCACTAAAGAAGGTATTAACAGTTCAAATGAACAATAAGCTTATATAAATTTGAGAAACTTTCCAGAATGTTTAAAAGTTCTGAATTTAATTTTTCAACTTCATACAAAACATTGAACTCCCTAAATTTCCTGTCTAAGATTTTTATTTATTTATTTATTATTTTTTGGAAGGAGCGAGAGAATTGAACGCCAATTTATTTTGAATTTACTACATGAACTCAGGCCTAGAACATTATTACGTTTATCGTGCGGGTCCTAACGATATTCACTTATTTTTAAATTACTAAACCATAAAATGTGAACCTCCTGTAGTCTACAAACTCCATTTATTTTCAGATAACTGTCCAAGACAGAACAAAAATGACACAATTTGCCGGCTCTGTCTTGGAATACCTTGGACTCTGTCTTGAACTTCTCTCTGATTCTGTAAAATATAAGATAGTACTTCAGTTCTTTCCACTTCAAGAACATTCTTAACAGCCATGTGACAGAAAGTTTGCAACAATGCACTTCATCGTATGAATGTATCAACAAGTTATGAAAACATTTTCAACTCCTCACAGAAATTTCCTAACAATGTTACATTCACAGATAGAGTTTTTTGGAAAGGTTTTTCAAAATATGATGATCTCTAAACTATAATAGAGGAGGGACGAGGGTGTCTTTAGAAACCACTATATTGCCTAGAAATAACAGGGAAGCATTTCAGATTTCGATGTACTATTATTTGTAATATACGTAAAAGAGAAGTAAAAAGTGCTAGGTACCAATTTTATACTTCGTCTAGAAATGTTCAAATGCAGTGAAACCTTCCTTAACAGATGCTTTTAATAGCGAACATCTCCATAATACGACAGATTTTTTGTTCCGGCAAAAACATAAGTACTATTATAGGAGAGAACAAGACACACTCAAATACAGACACGGATTCTCAAATAGCATTCTTTAAGCCCTAACGTTTTAATAATCTATCCGTAGTAGACAGGAATGTATCTCAGCAGGCCGGTAGCCACGCCAAAAATGTAGGGGGGCCCGGCTGAAGTTAGGGGGGCCCGATCCAACCATATTGTAGTTCATTTGCAAGACTACCTTGAAAATTTTAGGGAGGCCAGCAAAAATTTAGGGGGTGGCTCCCTCTAGACGCCTCTGGATACGGGCCTGTTTCCCAGTTCATATGTATTTCGCTTGTCGTAACTTAAAAATAAATCTTTAAATGATTCTAATTAATTCACAAGCTCCAAGCAAATTTTGATCGGAAACAAGTATCCGCAGAGGTGGTCCCGAATTCGATTCCCGGTGGGGACATTCAGTTGGGAAGGTAAAAAACCGTCTCAAGCCAGCCATCCTGACTGGTATTTCTCCTGGATTTTCCTCATTGACAACAGACAAATGCCAGGATGGTACCTAACTTACAAATCTCAGGCCGTTTCCTTCCTTCTCCACTTCTTCGAATTATGTGATCCACGAAGGACGCCATCTCTCATACGTGACTGATTTAAAATGTCCAAAAACATATTTCCTAATTTCTAATGTTCACAAAATTACATTGTAGACAGCTACTGCAAACTTTTATCCAAAGAATTCATAAACTTCCATCATTGGTAGCAGTAGTAATCGCATGACTTGGTCTCACTTTGGACTTTGACCCCGACCTTTGTGACGTCATAGGTCAAAGGTCAATGACCTTGGCCCGGGGTCAATGACCTAGGGGTACCTAGGACCACCCCCTCTAAATTTTGGCAGGGGTACCTTGGCCCACCCCCTAAATTTTGGCAGGGGTACATAGGACCACCCCCCTTAAATTTCGGAAATTGCCAAATTTAAAAATTGGGTGTGGTAGCCTAGGACCATAGTATGTACCTCTATCAGTATTGGGTGTCTATGTCGTTCCCTTTTATGGGTAAAAAATTGCCAAAAATTTAAATTTCGGGGGTTTTTGACCTAATTTATCCCCTTTGATGAGGTATTATTACCCTATATAGTTATATGGGCGTATACAGGGGTCCATTACCTTTCATAACATATGGGTATATTAATGCACCCCTTGAAAAATTTGGGAGGAGGTACGTTGGCCCACCCCTTAAATTTTGGAAATTGCCCAATTTAAACATTTGGTATTATAGTACCGGACCCTAATATGTATCATGATAAATTTGGGTGGTCCACCTCATTCCCTTCTAGGGGTACCAAATTGCCAAAATATAAACGTAAGCAATACGTTGTACCACGTGTTTGGTTTTCGACCTAATTTATCCCCTTTGATGAGGTGTTATTATCCTATATAGTTATATGGTCATGTATAGGGGTCCATTACCTTTCATAAGACATGGGTATATTAATGCACCCCTTTAAATTTTTGGTAGGGGTACCTTGGCCCACCCCTTCATTTTTAGAAATTGCCCAATTTAAACATTTGGTATTATAGTATAGGACGCTAATATGGATCACTATAAATTTGGGTGGTCCACCTCGTCCCCTTTTAGGGGTACAAAATTGCCAAAAATATAAACGTAAGCAATACGTTATACCACGTGTTTGGTTTTCGGCCTAATTTATCTCCTTGGATGAGGTCCTATTACCTTATATAGTTATATGGGCGTATACAAGGGTCCATTCCCTTTCATAAGACATAGGTATATTAATGCACCCCTTGAAAAATTTGGGAGGGGTACCGTGGCCCACCCCTTAAATTTTGGAAATTGCCAAATCTAAAAATTGGGTGTGGTAGCCTAGGACCATAGTATGTACCTCTATCAGTATTGGGGGTCTATGTCGTTCCCTTTCATGTGTAAAAAAATTGCCAAAAATTCAAATTTCGGGGGTTTTTGACCTAATTTATCCCCTTTGATGAGGTGTTATTACCTTATATGGTTATATGGGCGTATACAGGGGTCCATTCCCTTTCATAACATATGGGTATATTAATGCACCCCTTGAAAAATTTGGGAGGGGTACCTTGGCCCACCCCTTAAATTTTGGAAATTGCCCATTTTCAACATTGGGTATTATAGTACAGGACTCTAATATGTATCATGATAAATTTGGGTGCTCCACCTCGTTTCCTTCTGGGGGTACAAAATTGCCAAAATATAAACGTAAGCAATACGTTATATCACGTGTTTGGTTTTTGGTCGATTTTATCCCCTTTGATGATGTGTTATTATTCTATATTGTTATATGGTCATGTATAGGGGTCCATTACCTTTCATAAGATATGGGTATATTTGCGCACTTTTTTAAAAATTTGGGAGGGGTACTTTGGCCCACCCCATTAAATTTTGGAAATTGCCCAATTTAAAACATTTGGTATTATAGTACCGGACCCTAACATGTATTATGATAAATTTGGGTGGTCCACCTCGTTCCCTTTTAGGGGTACAAATTGCCAAAATATAAACGTAAGCAATACGTTGTACAACGTGTTTGGTTTGACCTAAGTTATCCCCTTGGATGAGGTTCTATTACCTTATATGGTTATATGGTTATGTATAGGGGTCTATTCCCTATCATAAGACATAGGTACATTTGTGCACTCCTTTAAAAATTTGGGAGGGGTACTTTGGCCCACCCCTTTAATTTTGGAAATTGCCCCTTTTACATGTTTGGTATTATAGTATAGAACCCTAATATATATTATTATAAATTTGGGTGGTTCACCACGTTTCCTTTGATGGGTACGAAATTGCCAAATTTTAGTACAACCACGTGTTTGGTTTTGGCTCAATTTATCCCCGTGGATGAGGTCCTATTACCTTATATGGTTATATGATCATGTATAGGGGTCCATTTCATATCCCCTTAAATTTTGGAAATTTTCCAATTTAAGCATTCGGTATCATAGTACATGACCTCAACATGTATCATGATACATTTGGGTGGTCCATCTTGTTCCCTTTCATGGGTAAAAATTACTAAAATATAAACATAAGCAATATGTTGTACCATGCGTTTGGTTTTTGGCCCAATTTCTTCCCTTTGATGGGGTTCTATTACCTTATATGGTTATATGGTCATGTATATGGGTTCATTTCCTATCATAAGACATGGGTACATTGACGCACCCCTTGAAAAATTTGGGAGGGGTATCTTGGCTTATCCACTCGGTTTTTAGAAATTGTTTTAATATAAGCATTTGGTATCATAGTACAGGACTTCAATATGTACCACTATAAATTTGGATGGTCCACATCGTTCCCTTTCATGGGTAAAGAACTACCAAAAATCGAATTTCGGAGGTTATTGACACCTATTTAGCACGTTATATGGTTTATTACCTTTATATGTTTATGTTCCCTTTTAAATTTGGGAATTATCAAATAACAAAATTCGGTAAACGTTTTCTAGGACCCATTGGTGTTCCTCTTATGGCCAAATATTCAAAATTTAAATGTTATTGACCGGCTTTATTATTGAATAAGTACAGGATTTATTACTTTTTTCATAAGACACAGGTGTATTTGTGTACCAATCTTAAATTTTGGAAGGGGTACATTTCTTATTGTCGTATCAATAATTGGTAATTGTTCTTAAAATTGGATAGTATCTCATTCATTGGGTAAATCATTATGATCACGTGATCGGTTATTGACCTATGATGGGATTAGGAGTCCAGGACATTGGTACATTGAAACTTTGTAGGATAATTTGATAATGCGTCATTGGTTTTGATTATTCCCGCCAAATATAAACGTAAGCAAGACGTTGTACCACGTGATTGTCCTTGATGAGGTAGTGTACAGGGATTCATTTCCTTTGTTGTGGTACTTCTTAAGTTTGAGTACACACACACTTCTAGAAAACAGTTGGTTCTACTCAGGTAAACAATTGACGGACATTATTGACATTATTGAACATATAATGATATGATTAACTCTAAGACTTAGGTATATCAAGAGAAGTATTCTTTAAATTTGGGAATGGTGATAAACAGAATTTTAACATAAGGTGCGAAATTTGAAACAATACATTGAACTTTAGTCACAGCTCATAGTCTAAGATCATTGGTGGTGATTGATTTGAAATCTGATAGCTAACCTTATTGAATCTTATGACTCATAGACGAAAGGCAATACATGCTACAACACTGGCAAAGTTATTGTTAATGCAATTTGATTGGTTGATCACTATCTTTCCTGCAATCTGATTGGTTGATCACTATCTTTCGTGCAATCTGATTGGTTGTTGATTTTCAAATCTTTGCTGTATTCAGTTTTAAGTTTTGTTTAACATTTAAAAATCTTGGTTTCGTTCAACATTTTGCACTATGATCTTTCACTATGCACTATGTTTCAAAGATTTTTGTTTCAAAGTTTGGTTTCACATTTTTTAAGTTTGGTAAAGAACCTGAACTGTTTAGAACTAAAACCTCTGGCAACGTTGTGGTGCACGTCAGAACATGATAATGCAACGTCATCAGTTTTGCATCATCGTTCGAGTTAGTATTCATAATAACGTCATCATGGCCACTTGTCTGCAGTTTCTAAACACGCGTGACGTGATGAAATCATTTACCAAGATTACTGATTTACAACAGAATGTACCTTATAGAATCTTAGCTAGCCAAATGATCCCTACAGAGTTTGGATTAAGAATCGTAGTGAAGCTTGAAAATGATAAGAATATAATTTTACCAGCAAGATATTTACCCATGGAAGCATCAAAACAAGAAGAACTGCTGCGTTTCTTAAATACTGGATCTGTATCTTTATGTTACAAAGGATTCTTGGGTCGAAGTCATCAATTTGAATTTAGTACACAGCCAGATTCGTCATCAATTGTGATGAAATCATGAATTCAAACATCAGCACATCAGACATAGTTGTATGAATGTGGTTGGTCAGCATGACGTCAGCAACTGTGATGAAACTATAAATTCAAACGTCAGCACATGACGTCAGCAATAACTATAAACCAGCAAATACAGTGTCATCCCACGAAATCATTTGAGCAAGTGCTTTTCAGAAGGAAAGATGTGTACTTCTAACGATAAAGAGTTCATCTTCGCAAGCTATTATCCAATAAACAAAACATGTGATGATTGGTATCAGTGCTAGAACATTTGAACCAGTAATTCGATTGGGCAAAGCAGAACAATTTGGTGTACAACTGACCTGTGAAGAATGGCACGAATTGACCAAATGAACGATTATTTTCATGATGAGCTAAATGTGACCATAGTCAAATCATTAGGCTCAAATCATGAAGTGGTGCTGCGTACAGTCCTCGAAGAGAAGATGGTGCTGTTACGTAAAAAGAGTACATTCCATGTCCCTCGCAACATGGTGTATCTAACACAAACGGAATGGAACAAATTCATCAGCATATTTCAGTGTGTGAAACATGCAGTGGAAGTGTGCAACAAAACTAGTATATTCCTGAAAAAGTACTATTTTGAAAAATGTGTTATGCATATTGTACAACATGTATCTAGATATTGTGATGGTTGTCAACATCGTTCGTGGGTGCATAACTGTATTGATAAACAGTTTATTTGTGATCAAATGGACATTCAGTTTCCACCAATTGATATTGCATTAGACCTTAAAAGACTTCAACTGGAATTAAAATTATATGCTAAAGACAAACTAGTGCACGAAGTTCAAAATACATTGTATCGACAATATCCAGAACCACTATCTGGTATGGATGTATGTGGAGTGTAATAAAATGATCCATTTCAATGAATTGTGTTTTTTTCATTTCAAGTACAAACCCATATTCTGACGTGTACTATTGCACCACAATGTTGCCAGAGGTTTTAGTTCTAAACAGTTCCGGTTCTTTTTTCATTTCAAGTACAACCCCAGGTTCTGACGTGTACTATTGCACCACAATGTTGTCAAAAGGTTTTTGTTCTAAACAGTTCCAGTTCTTTACTAATAAGTGCACAAACTTTTAAAAATGTCAACAAACTTTGAAACAAAAATTTCAAACAAAAATCTTTGAAACAAAAATTTTGAAACGAAAAAAATTCAAACAAAAAATTTCAAACCAAAAAAAAAAATTCAAACAAAATTTTGAAGCGAAAAAAATTTCAAACAAAATTTTGAAACAAAAAATTTCAAACAAAAAATTTGGAAACGAAAAATTTTAAACAAAAAATTTTAAACAAAATTTTCGAACAAAAATTTTCAAACGAAAAAAATTTCAAACAAAAATTACAAACGAAAAAATCTCAAACAAAATTTTGAAACAAAAAAAAATTTGGAAACGAAAAAATTTTCAAACAAAAAATTTCAAGCAAAAAATTTCAAACTAAAAAAAAATTTACGTTTCACGGTTAACCGTCAAACTTTATCCGGTTTTTAACTATTCGATTAACAAATAAACGGTTTTGATCATATTTATCAGTGAGTGCAAAATGTTGAACGAAACCAAGATTTTTAAATGTTAAACAAAACTTAAAACTGAATACAGCAAAGATTTGAAAATCAGCAACCAATCAGATTGCACGAAAGATAGTGATCAGCCAATCAGATTGCACGACAGATAGTGATCAACCAATCAAATTGCATTAACAATAACTTTGCCAGTGTTGTAGCATGTATTGCCTTTCGTCTATGAGTCATAAAATTCAATAAGGTTAGCTATCAGATTTCAAATCAATCACCACCAATGATCTTAGACTATGAGCTGTGACTAAAGTTCAATGTATTGTTTCAAATTTCGCACCTTATGTTAAAATTCTGTTTATCACCATTCCCAAATTTAAAGAATACTTCTCTTGATATACCTAAGTCTTAGAGTTAATCATATCATTATATGTTCAATAATGTCAATAATGTCCGTCAATTGTTTACCTGAGTAGAACCAACTGTTTTCTAGAAGTGTGTGTGTACTCAAACTTAAGAAGTACCACAACAAAGGAAATGAATCCCTGTACACTACCTCATCAAGGACAATCACGTGGTACAACGTCTTGCTTACGTTTATATTTGGCGGGAATAATCAAAACCAATGACGCAATTCTCAAATTATCCTACAAAGTTTCAATGTTCCAATGTCCTGGACTCCTAATTCCATCATAGGTCAATAACTGATTACGTGATCATAATGATTTACCCAATGAATGAGATACTATCCAATTACCAATTATTGATATGAGAATAAGAAATGTACCCCTCCCAAAATTTAAGATTGGTACACAAATACACCTGTGTGTTATGAAAAAGTAATAAATCCTGTACTTATTCAATAATAAAGCCGGTCAATAACCTTTAAATTTTGAATATTTGGCCATAAGAGGAACACCAACATCTACAATGGGTCCTAGAAAAAGGTTTACCGAATTTTGTTATTTGATAATTCCCCAAATTTAAAAGGGAACATAAACATATAAAGGTAATAAACCTCTGTACATACCCATATAACATGTACCCATGAAAGAGAAACGAGGTAAACCACCCAAATTTATCATAATACATGTTAGGGTCCAGTACTATAATACCAAATATATAAAATGAGCAATTTCTAAAATTTAAGGGATGGGCCAAGGTACCCCTAACAAATTTTAAAGGGGTGCACAAATGTACCTATGTCTTATGATAGGGAATAGACCCCTATACATAACCATATAAACATATAAGGTAATAGGACCTCATCCAAGAGATAAATTGGGTCAAAATGTCAAACACGTGGTACAACGTATTGCTTACGTTTATATTTTGGCAATTTCGTACCCATGAAAGTGGACGATGTGGACCATCCAAATTTATCATGATACATATTAAGGTCCTGTACTATAATACCGAATGCTTAAATCAAAAAAATTCCAAAATTTAAGGGGCGGGCCAAGGTACGTACCTCTCCTAAAATTGAAAGGGATGCACCAATGTACCTATGTCTTATGATAGGAAATGAACACCTATACATTACAATATAACCATATAAGGTAATAGGACCTCATCCAAGAGGATACATTGGGCCAAAAGACCAAACACGTGGTTGTACTAAAATTTGGCAATTTTGTACCCCTAAAAAGGGAACGATGTGGACCACCCAAATTTATAGTGATCCATATTAGGGTCCTATACTGTAATACCAAATGTTTAAATTGAACAATTTCCAAAATTAAAGGGGTGGGCGAAGGTACCTCTCCCAAAAATTTAAAGGCGTGCAAAAATGTACCTATGTCTTATGATAGGAAATGGACCCCTATACATGACCATATAACCATATAAGGTAATAGGACCTCATCCAAGGGAATAAATTAAATCAAAAAACAAACACGTGGTTGTACCTAAATTTGGCAATTTCGTACCCATGAAAGGGAACGAGATGGACCATCCAAATTTATCATGATACATAATGAGGTCCTGTACTATAATACCAAATGGTTAAATTGGAGAATTTCTGAAATTGAAGGGGTGGGCCAGGGTACCCCTCCTAAAAATTTAAAGGGGTGCACCAATGTACCTATGTCTTATGATAGGGAATGAACACCTATACATGACCATATAACCATATAAGGTAATAGGACCTCATCCAAGGAGATAAATTAGGTTAAAAACCAAACACGTGGTTGTACTAAAATTTGGCAATTTTGTACCCCTAAAAGGGAACGAGGTGGACCACCCAAATTTATAGTGATCCATTTTAGCGTCCTATACTATAATACCAAATGTTTAAATTGGGCAATTTCTAAAAATGAAGGGGTGGGCCAAGGTACCCCTCCCAAATTTTTAAAGGGGTGCATTAATATACCCATGTCTTATGAAAGGTAATGGACCCCTATACATGACCATATAACCATATAGGGTAATAACACCTCATCAAAGGGATAACTTAGGTCGAAACAAAACACGTGGTACAACGTATTGCTTACGTTTATATTTTGGCAATTTTGTACCCCTAAAAGGGAACGAGGTGGACCACCCAAATTTATAGTGATCCATATTAGCGTCCTATACTATAATACCCAATGTTTAAATTGGGCAATTTCCAAAATTTAAGGGGTGGGCCAAGGTACCCCTCCCAAATTTTTAAAGGGGTGCATTAATATTCCCATGTCTTATGAAAGGTAATGGACCCCTGTATACGCCCATATAACCATATAGGGTAATAACACCTCATCAAAGGGGATAAATTAGGTCAAAAACCTCCGAAATTTGAATTTTTGGCAATTTTTTACCCATGAAAGGGAACGACATAGACACCCAATACTGATAGATGTACATACTATGGTCCTAGGCTACCATACCAAATTTTTAGATTTGGCAATTTCCGAAATTTAAGGGGGGGGTCCTATGTACCCTTGCCAAAATTTAGGGGGTGGGCCAAGGTACCCCTGCCAAAATTTAGAGGGGGTGGTCCTAGGTACCCCTCGGTCATTGACTCCGGGCCAAGGTCATTGACCTTTGACCTATGATGTCACAAAGGTCGGGGTCAAAGTCCAAAGTGAGACCAAGTCTGGCCATTACTACTGTAGCTCTGTCTACATTTTCAGAATTTAATAATATAATAATTTTATATATTTTTGTTGGGTTACTTTCACTTCAATACAGTTGGTAAGTGAATTAAGGCACTTTATAGAGAGATGATTTTAACGTGATACAAAAATCACATAAACTTATTTTCTAGTGCACGCAGGGGCGGACTGGCCCACCCTGCTACCCTGCAAATGCAGGGTGGGCCCCCCAAACAGGTGGGCCCCTCCATTAATTTTAAAAAAGATGTGCTCAATTAAACCTACCAACATCAAAAATATGGCAGGGTAACTCCCGCAAACTTGTGTTTTGCATAAAAAAGACGTAAAGTAAAACTTTCATGAACAGACCAGACCTTATTCTTCTTCAAGTTTATCGACTTGAAAAGGTTCCGTCTATGAGACAATCAGGCCCAAAAGCATTGCGGGGTTTGTGATACAGTAGCTGTTAAAAACGAGCACGTTAACTACTACTTTTTTAAGTATAAGAAACACAGTAGATTTCAGGCTGTTATTGGATTTGGATACCATTGCCTACTCCGGTCCTTTTACAAGCCGGCGAGTGGCGATGTTTTAAAGAAACAGTAGTTTCGTAGATATTGTTATTGTGGAAAGTGGAGGTGGAGCCGGAACGCTTTTGAACTGCATTGTCCTCAAGACCAAGCTTCGAAGAAAGAAATCGGATCAATCATGCTTTTTTTTTCAGTAAAGCGAAAAGAAATTAAATCGCCACTATCAACGATTGTTTTATTTGTATATTACATCGAAGAGCAAATCCGATAGCAGCAATTCAATTATTGGAACACCAGTTACGTGTCGTTTGTCTGGAAGACAGATGTGGTTGTGTCAGTATGGATGGTAGGAGTGGTTGTAAGATTACTGTAAAGAAAAAATATAAAAGTGGTGCAAAAAAGCGAGAACACAAACGAAGATGTAATTTACAAAAAGCTGCATCTGACCCAAAACAACGTAGATTATTTGAATCTGTGAAGCCCCAAGAAACAAATGAGCGTGATGTGACTCATTCGAGTACTGCAGGACAGTTGCCAGTTTTTGTTGTCTGAAGTGTTTATAAATTATAATGTATACACCACGTCTTTGGATGATTTCAGTCAATTGTAGCTTATCTTTTATGGTTATTTTTACTTGAAATTACACAACTTTAACAGGCGAACACGAAATTAACTGAACTGTTTGCTGCCGCGTAGTGCTTTCAAACGGGTCAGATCAGGCTTTCATGGGTCAGGGGTCGAGTCTAGCCTGCTTGAGACACGCTCTTAAGTTGACTTGAGATTAGTTTTACTTATTGCACATGTATATATTTTGGGTTTTCTAAAACATGACATTCATTTGTTTAAATAAATGGTTTAAATTCATTACATAAAAAAGACAATAGCACTATATAAATAACTGAAAGCACCAATTCCGGTATTGTGTGTGTTTACAATAAAAGATGATAATGTCTATTACACAGTGTATGAGTTACTGTTAAAATGTTCCTACTTCAGATTTTTTGTAATTAATGTTTTGCTTTTGTATGAATGTATGGGATACTATTTATGGATTCGAAGATAAACTTTTATATGTAATACATATGAAGAATGCCAAGTACATTTTTTACATTTTTATACAGTGGGCCCTCATTTCAGTTTAGCAGGGTGGGTCCTATGGTTGCCAGTCCGCCCCTGAGTGCACGCCCATATAAACATGTCACACAGCAAAACTTTTGTTTCTTTTTAGAGGAGTATTTCCCCATCATTCCCCCCTGTAACTTGAACACTAAGTGTAGTATTTCGATAGTAGCGATAATTTACATTTAAAACTAACGTATTCACTGTATTGCACACGATTATCACATGAGCTGTGAGCAGTGGCGTATTTAGGGGGGTGGCTTCCGGGCTTAAGCCCTCCCCGAAATCTTACTTAGTATAGTAAAGTAAATGAAATATCTTGCAGAATTTTCGCATTTCCAGGCAAAGCCCTCCCCAAAAGTTAGCAAAGCCCCTCCCGAAACAAAATCGTAAATACGCCACTGGCTGTGAGTAATATACATTTGTGTAACCTCTCTTCAACTGACACTTCTCATTTGTGGACACTGTAACTTGAACACTAAGTGTAGTATTTCGATAGTAGCGATAATTTACATTTGAAACTAACGTATTCACTGTATTGCACACGATTATCACATGAGCTGTGAGTAATATACAATTGTGTAACCTCTCTTCAACTGACACTTCTCATTTGTGGACAAATTATTATGCTCCATCGGTGTCTGTTATTGGGAGGTATCACTGTAATTTCTAAAATGATAACGAATTGTTTTACAAGTTATTTTTATATCACATCCCAGAGCACGTGCACGTCCACAAATTTTATTTAAATACTCTCTATTTTTCTACTAGTCCTACACATATGATCAGCTCTTGAAAAGATAATACTCAGCGAAATTTTTAAAACTTTCAAATAAACTGGAAAAGAAATTTCAATATTCCTAGGCAATGCAGTACAATGACACACACCAAGGAAGTTTCCTCTACTCTATCTTGAGGTACATCCTACTTCAAAAACAATGAGTGTATTGAGAGCTCCTCCGTGGCTAAGCGGTTAGCGTACACGCCTTTGGTGTAGGAGACCCGGGTTCGATTCCCGGCGGGAGCTCATGTGGTTCGGATTCCACGTTAATCAGTAGGTCCACGTCTCATACAGCCTCGCTGCTGAACGGGACTTTAAACTCAAAATCAACTCAACTCAATGAGTGTATTGATTGTGACTGTTTTGTGCTAAAAATCTTGTAAATCCAACTTCGGGTATCTTCCGAAAGAGTAAACCAAAGATGCCCCAAGCCAACCTTCGCAATCGGAAAAAATGTGAAAATGCGTTTTTCTTCCTTTAAGAGTAATAAGACATGCTAAGTATAGAAAAAAAGTAACATTCATAGAAATACGTCATGATATTATATTACGAAATTATGTATACATGTGAGGGGGCGCGGTGGCTCAGTGGTAGAGCGTTCACCTCCGGTGCTTGGGGTCCCTGGTTTGATCCCAGCTCGCGCCGTGTGGACTTTGTGGTGGACAAACACCGTGCTCGTGGGTTTTCTCGGGGTTCTCCCGTTTCCTCCCACTTTCTTCATTTCACTCATCTCTCATCATCACCGTCTCCTTTAGCCTAACCGGCATAACCGTAGGACGTAAACTTAAAAAATTTATTTCATTTTTATGTATACATGTGAGCACATGCTGGTTTTGTCACCTACATTTCCATGCGTAAAAGAACATTTTCAATGAAAGGAAAGACAGCGAACATAGTTCTCGGGTCAATAGTAAAGACAAATGAGAAAAAAAACATTTCCAATGAATATGAATGTCATTGGTTTGGAAATTCCGTTATATTTCCTCAGAAGGAGATCGGCAGAAGTATTCATGTTAGCTCAGTGGTAAAGCACAGAACTTTTAATAGTAAGGTCGTGAGTTCGATTCCCGTTTGGAACACACTTTTAGGATTAATGATATATATATATATATATATATATATATATATATATATATATATATATATATATATATATATATATACCTCATCATATGAATAATTATATAAAATAATAACATTAAAATAAATCAGTTGTATATACATTCATATAATCGTATCAAAACATTAGTAATTACCAACATCTGAAATTTGGTGGGTATGGAATGTAAACACAAAATAAGTAAAATGTGCAGTAGCAATACATAAGTATGTGTTGTGTATTTATCTGTAGCTGTTTGTCATACGGAAGTTACTTCTGAATATTCCCATTTATAGCATGAGATTTACGTTTCTTAAAGATACGAGTATTATTATAATCACTAAATATAAAACATTCAGATCTGACGTTCATTTAATTCACTACTAAAATTCTGTATTATGTATGCACTTTATTTGTCTAATGCATGATAATAGTTATACAGAATAAAATGCACTATTTACTGTATAATTTTGAGTAAAGCAGTTTGTTGTACTCCTTTGAAATTATTAGCATTTCTCTTCATACTTTAAACACTTTTAATCTGATGTTTTGTAACATACTTATATGAACCATTGGTGGTCTAATAGACAAAGGTGAATGCATTAGGTATTCAACTTCCGAATTCCAGAAGGTCGAAATTTCGGCATTTGGGAAGTTTGCAATTGTAAAAAGTGAAAATCCCATAATCAAAAAATGATACATGATATACAACTTTTACAGGGTGGGTAGGAAAGAAACGGTATAAATCCACACTTCCACTAATTCAGTAAGGGAACTAAATTCAAATATTTTCAATGCTATTTTCTGTTTAAGTGTGTTCAAACATTTGCTACATCGAGAGTCCGGAGTTTCAGAATATCCCAAGTTTAATACGATATTTTCAACAAATATGAGTATCATTGTCATCGAATACCGGTAATTCAAAGTTATGCTTTCTTCAGAATGGGTTTGTATATTCATGTTGCTCACTGGTAAAGCGCGGGATTCCCAATCATCAGGTCTTGAGATCAAATCTCCAGAGACTATTCTCTACTAGTATCATTTGACAAAAATACATGTGATACAAGGAATGGTTACTACGACAAACATTCTCAGAAAATTTTAGGTGGCCCTAAAAAGGGCTGTTTTGGTAGTTGAAATGGGGAAACTAATACTCAGTCCAAGACCCTTCTCTATTTATTACACATTCCATTCTTCTGGACATAGAATGTATTAGATGGAGAGCAAATCTATTTCCTTCCCCTACCTTGGAAATAAGGGCCCACAGGTTATCCCGAAATCTTTGTGCTTCCGCCTCAGGCTGTGTCCCTCTGAGTACGGTTCACCTCTGCCCACATGTTTTCGATGGGATTGTAGACTGCTCCACGATGCGGTCAGTCAATTAAATCACTCTCATGCTGCCCTGAGAATCAATATCATTCCTTGTACAAGCAGCAAATTTCTTTCATTATTACTAACCTAAACCAATCTAATCTATCTTATCTAAAAATCGTTAATATATAATGAAATAGTCCAGTTAGCGTGATTCAATCTGGTGGTGTTCTACAAAAACAGATCTTGGCCATATTTCTTTAGTTGTAAAATAGGTCATCGTTAAATACTTTAGTTTCTAAAATAGTACCACAGGTACACAGGTTCGAGTCCTAGTCCGGTTAAGTATTTTGTCCTTCTAGTTAATAAGACAATAGTATCTGCTCTTCATTTCTGCTCTTCATCAAATGACAAAAGTATATAATTTTGCAAGCAAGCAACCAAGCTATCTTACATGTGTTCTCAATCTTAGTATGAACCTGGATAAGCTTCTAAAAAGACATACAAAGTAGTGAAAAATTGGAATCAGTGATTAAGACTTTCAGATACCACTGATGGGAATTTCGTTTCTTCTGATGCTTACAAATTATAACACGATCTTAGCAAAGACAATGTATTACAAAGGCTAATGTGTTGGAGTTTGAATCTGTAGATCGAGGTTAGATCTCAGCTAAGGTATGATTTTTTTTATTCATACTTGTATCAGAATCATGCCTTGACTTCGAAATGCAAATCATTGGACAATCGAGAGATTAATAAGTATGTATTAATATATTATCATAATACATAAATCTCCATGGTTAATCTATTGATTTTTACTTTCCCCCACATTCTTCGTTTTATAGTTCTCGTGTTTGTCACTTCCTTATGACTTTTTCTGTGTTATTTTATTTGTAAAATGGATTGAGGGAGAGAGCGAAAAGAAGACACGAAGAAGGAAGGATAATTGTAGGTGTTCCTACACGTAAAATTGAAGTTCCGACATGCCTTAATCTGTTGTAACTTAATTTCGAAGCCTGGTTCTGGGTTTGTTAAGTCACAGTTTACTATCTGTATACATGCAGAATTAGATGAAGAAATGTGTGAAAATGAAAATAAGTAACTGAGAGTTAATCAAACAGAAAATTGTACAATAGAAACTATAATGATAAATATAATTAAATATAATATGAAAGTGGGACTTGGATAATAAACATAGGCCAAGTCGTAATCATGCGTTAATCTTTTAATTTTAGAAGTAGCAATGCTGTGTAATGTCAGGAAGCAGAATCTAATATCTAACATATACATGTATGCATAAGCTGCTACTTTACTACTAATAGACTAAAGGTCAAAGTATACTATGCACAAAATTAGGTATTGCCGATATAAATAATTTATTGATTATAATTTATTTCAAATCAAGTGACATCGCTGTCATGCGAGTAATGATGTATTATGAAACACGCTTATAGCAGCGAGTTAATATAAATTTAGTTTCTGTTCGAAACTATTTTTCAGATTATTATTAAACTACGGTTTCTGTTCAAACGACAATAATATATTCTTAGCTTCTATGAAAAAGAATTGAGTTGATTTTGAGATTAATGTCCCTTTCCCAGCGAGACTACGTGAGACGGAACCTACTGATTAACGTGGAATCCGAACTACATGAGCTCTTGCCGGGAATCGAACCCGGGTCTCAAAGGCAGATGCGCTGCGCTAACCGCTTAGTCACAAAGGAGCTCCTTCCACGAAAAAAGAAACCAACGTTAGAAGAAAAATAGAACAGAGAAATTACAAAAAATACGTTATGGAACATTACTGTAACTTCTTTGGGAAGCTGAGAACGGCCCAGGCATTTTGCTCATAGCGAGATTTCTTAAAATCCATAAATAAATTCAAACTTCTTTCAGTAGAAATATGATCTTAGACGATTCCTTGCAGGGCCGTAGTATCTCAATGATAGAGCTCACCTCTGGTACTATGGATCGTCGGTTCGATCCTTGATTCTACCATGTGGACGTTGTGGTGGACGAACAGTGTGTGAATAGATTTTCTTAACGTTCTCCCGTTTCCTTTCACATTCTTCATTCCATCTCTTCATCATCCGTCCGGCCTGAGCCAAAGTTGCCTAAAGGACTTACAAATCAAATTCAAATCCTACAATTTTGGTCAGGAGTAAACGTTTCAGTACAATTAAAATTCTATGGTTCTGTGTCACTGAAACTAACATGTAACAAACTCACAACCACCCATTAGAAATTCCTCAAAGTTACCGAAATGTTGAAACGTGAATAAATTGTATACAGATTAAAACGTCATCCCCTGACTCTGCGATCTAGTGACTAACGTCTAGGAATTGGTGTTACCCGCTGCTCGACATCTTGACGGACGTTTTCCACGATGATGCCTTAACTACACACATAGCACAGAAAATTCCATACACATATAGCACAGAATATTCCAGAAATATTATGTTTATCCAAGATTTAGAGTAGAACTGATCAGTGATTCTCATCCCATTTTGTTTTGTGGTGCCCCTAACGCCCATACCTTTTCTTTCCAGTCATACAATTAATCATGAGGAATCTTCGTAACTTCTCAAAATCTCTGAAAGATTTGAACATAAAATTATAGGACGATGTACATATGCCAATGCGAAGTCGCCACTATGCAACAAAATCACGGATACTTCCTGTACTTTACGCTGATTGGATGTTGGGAGTAACGCCACTTGGTCACGTTGTATGAGGTCATAGGTCAATGATATCTAGATTTTGAGAGGGGTTAGTACCCATGACTCACTCCAAAATTCAAGAGTGGTGCATTGGCCCAACTTCTTAAATTTGGAAACTTCAGAGAATTAAAAATTTTGGAGAGGACCATGAATCCTAAATATGTACCTCTGAAAATTTGGGGGTCCTAGTTTGTACCCTTGGACGAGTAAAAAAATTGACACTGTCAAAGTTTTTGACGTTAATGGGTTCTTATATTTCTATGCAGAAGTACTTCACTCTTTCATACGTGTTTAGGACCACATACATACTCTTGTGGTTCACTTTGTTCCCTTTAATGATGAGCTGGGTCAAACTTATACCCTTTATGCTCTAAAACGGTTCTACACTAATGTATGGATGCTTATTTTCTTTATGGGTATCTAAGGCCAGCCACCTCTGTGGTTCCTTTCAATAGGATTGAGTCGTTACCTTCGATGGGTAAAAAATTGCCAACAATTCAAAATTTCAGTGGTTTTGATATTACTTCTCTAAGATGTGTTTATATTTTTAGTATATATTAGCTTACTTAATGGGTAAGGTAAGTATACTTATGGTCAGTGGTGTTATTCTATTTTTTTAACAACCAGATATATATATATATATATATATATATATATATATATATATATATATATATATATATATATATATATATATATATAATACACCTGAGAGATATAGTAGATGAATAGGTAGATAGATAGATATAATTCTCTTAGGACACAAACCATACAAGGTAAACAAAACCAAAGTTTTTACTGGATACCTCAAGTGACAAATAGAGACCTGCACAGTACCCTAATACAAGGTGGTGTAACGAAATTATGTAACACTGCGAATATATTGGAAACGAATTGTGCAACATAGATGATTATCAAAAATATTGGAAAGACCTTCATGCAGCAATGACAATTGTTGGTAATGGTATGTATGTTTCAAATATAAATAAGGTTCACCACTTCACTCATATAACCCCAGTTCTTATTCTTTATATCTGAGCATTTGAGATTAGGAAATAAACGCTTGACGGTTTTCTGAGAGATCATATGTTCAACCCTATAGCTACAAGAATTTTTTAAAACAAAGACACTCAAAATAAAATTTACCTTCCCCCTCACCCTGCCATTAATCTTCTGGTATGTACAGAGCAATGCAAGGTTTTTTAAGCAGGTCTGTTTCTTCTAGCTGTGAAAAATTTGTATCCATCAAGTTCTCTAGCTGCGCGTGTGTGTAAGAAAGTTTATAATTTGGTATAGCAAACGGTTCTGCGAACTCGAAATATTTTAACAACCAGTTCTGCGAACTCGAGATATTTTAACAAACGGTTCTGCGAACTCGAAATATTTTAACAACCGGTTCTACCGAACCGGTGCGAACCGGCTGTATAGCACTACTGCCTATGGTTTCCTTTAGTAGGTGGGGCTTGCCATCCATGACCACTCATGATTTTAAATGGATGTTTACGGTGCTATAGGCATCAGGCGCTATGGACGAGCACTTGATCCTCTTTGATCGGTTCTTAGGGCCACATACATTTGTTCTTAGGACCATCCATAAGACCACTGCTTTGATTATCTTGGACAGTTATAAGGGTGGGCCAACCCTGCACCCCTTTATGATTGGGTATTTATAGTCCTATGGATGAGCACCTTACTCTGTTTTATGAACATTTATCACCAATCCCGAAGCAAGAGTGCGCACACAAACGCACACATACAAGAAAAACCTAATCACTCTGGTTGGTCGTTTGGAGTGACACAAGCCAGATCATGTGAGGACGCACACGCACACACACACACACACATATATACACACAGGTAAGTCGTTTTGATTGCCTATTTGAAGTTACATGATCTAGGTCATTTGGTAAGCTTTCTTCCTCATGTTCTAAGACGAATTTTTACGGTTCTATGTGTATGAGACTCTATGGATAAGCGCCTTACTCTCTTTGATGGGTGTCTAATATCAGATACGTATCCCTATGGTTTCCTTGGTTGGTGTAAGGGTAAAGGTATGCCGATGATACCTTGTTGTCGAGGTCGAGGTTTAAGTTGCGGTCGCTACCTCGATGATGGCACGAACACATGGAATCAAATGGGTAAACGCATACCGGAGATATACGCTACATCGCGGCCTAGAAGTCGACCGCGATGGTGAATTAGTGGTCGCCATGATAAACAACCGAGTTTGTTTTTACGTCGATGTTCAGTGGAAGCATCGCTGTGGCTCGTGTTTTCATTGGTTCTCCTTAAGTGTCGAAGCGGAATAAAATCTTCATTTGTTCAGGATTTCGTCTGCAGAGGATTGTGTTACGCCTATGCTCGAGAAGTTTTGCTGCAAATTGTTAACTTTGATTATGAAAGACATATTAATAAAACTAGTGAGGAATGTTCCAGCAATATGGTATAAGAGGAGGAAAGAGCATCATAATAGGTACGTTTTAAATAGAGAATTGAAGAAAATAGCAACTCAAATGGGAATGTGATGTACGCTATTCATATTAGTTTATTATCATATAAGATAGTATGTAATTTATATTCTGGGAGGAGGGCTTACGGGCTGAAAACCCTAAATTCCACAATTTCTGAATAAAAATAGAAAACTAATATTAATCTTATGTATTGTTAAAATCTCCATGTTCCATTCTCCAATTCCGAGATTTATAAAAAAGAATTTCTTCTAAATTCGTTAGTGATAAAGGTAAATAAATAGCTGTAAAGACAAGCACGTATCCATAAGGAGCTAATGTCGCCTAATGGAGTTGCAATGACGAAACTTTGCTTGGTGAAGTAAATACCCCCCCCCCATCCTGAAACATGAAGCTATACCTGTTTTTGATTTTATTGGAAAATTATTTTCTCGGTCTGGTGCTGAAAGAGTGTCCTTCTTCATGGAAAATTGAAAAAAAAAATTAAACGTTTTTGATTTATTGATAGGGATAGACACGAGATGAGACTCAAATAGTTTGCAAAACACGGGACGAGATTTCGACGTTTCTCATGCATCGTCTCGGGTCCATGCCTGTTTATAAACTGTTAGGTAGTTTCAATTTCAAAATATGGTTTCGCAGTGATTATTGTGATGTGAAGCAAATTCATAGGTGAATGAAGACATAAAATCAAGACAAAAAAAAGAAAAAAAAGAAAAAAGAAAAGAAAAAAGAAAGAAAGAAAAGAAAAGAAAAATCCTCACAAGCATCACAGCAACATTTCTCCTCAAACCGAGAACTTACAGCGAGGATGCGACCTCTTCTCTATGTGCTTCCTTCATCTTTCGTGACCTAGACATCGAGGTAGCGACTGCGACTTAAACCTCAACCTCGACCGCGAGGAATCTTCGGCATGTCTTTACCCTAAAAGTAAACAACACTGCACCCCATACATTTTAAGATTGGGTTTTCATTCATACAGATGAGCACCTAACTTTCTTTTACGAGCATTTAAGAATCGAAGTACTTACTCCTGCGGTTCCTTTGGCAAGAAAAAATGTACTTAAGGTCTTATGGTACTCACTGTGACGTGAAGGTGATGTTATTTTGTGTAATCTGGAGGATGAGGTTTAATCTGTTGAAAAGTAGCAAATGCGGAGTGAGATTTCTGTGGTTCCGCCATGTGATATCACGCTTTGTCAATGTTAGTGTGTTTTAAGTAGAACTTTATGTTTTAAGAAAAATTCTGATTTATGATAATATATTGCAATTTGATGTCAAAATGGCGGATTAAAGAAAATGATCTCATTCAGAATAAATGACTAACAGTTTAACCATTCTTCGCACGTTGAAAATACGTTTCATTTGATACATAAAGGAATGAATTTGGATTTAAACGGCATCGGAAGTGTCACTGATCGTCTCAGCGCCCCTAAAACTACAAATTCGACACTAACATTGGTTATTTTCAATCATTTTCATATCTCCTTCCTCCTCCAAGTTGCGGGGCTGAATTTCGATTTAAACGGCGTCGGAAGTATCACTGTTTATCTCAACAACTCCGTAAACTATGGATTCGATACTAATATCGTTCATTTTCGATCATATATATATATATATATATATATATATATATATATATATATATATATATATATATATATATATATATATATATATATACCCTCCCCCAAAGTTGAGGGGCTGAATTTGGATTTAAATAGCATCGGAAATGTCACTCTTCCTCTCAGCGACCCCAGAAACTACCCCGGAAACTATGGATTCTACTCTAATATTGGTCATTTCGATCATTTTTGAAACATTTTCCTCCTCCTCTCCCTTAAGTTGCACCTTCAAAGTGAAATGATAAAAAACATCCCAGTCCCGAATTTCTATGTAGAAAATTTGATTGAGATCGCTCGGGTGTTTTTTTGCATATATATAAAATCTTGTAAGTATATAAAATCTTCCCATCAGCCTTCAGGTCTTGCTTGGATAGGGAGCAAGACCCTCCGATATAGATGAAGATTCACGTTTTTCATTGATATTATTATTCTATTGATTCTATAAAGGTAACCAAAACAGTTATGATGCTATTTGTGGAGGTCTTTGTTCAATTTGCCCTCACACCGTGAGTTGAATGCGAATGAAGATAAGGCGAAGGTCAGTTGTTAGTGTGGGTATATCCAACATACTACCTGGTTGTTGCAGTTCAGTTACACCGTGAACTTGCATAAGGACAAAGTGAACATGGGACCTCCACAGAGCGTCATAAAGGCGTGTATGCTGTACGAGTTCTAACTTTGGTCAAACGCCGCTGCAGCGGGGCGGAAGACACGCCAATCCTTTAGTGAGGGTTTGGCCAGAAGGCAATGCAAGCAGACACCTATGTTTCTTTCCTGTCTCGTCTGAGGAAGAGCCATGTCTGGACAGAGTGTTGACATGTGATGAGAAGTGGGTCCTGTATGAAGCTCCACGGCGCCGTCATCATTGGTTAGTATCCCATGAACCGGTTCCAAAAAAGCTGAAACCAGCACTGCATCAGTAGAATTTTCTCCTTTGTGGTGGCCTGCTCGCGACATCGTGCATCGGGAACTACTACCAGCTGGTCAAAGCATCAAGGCAACTGTATACTGTCAGCACTTGAGCCGTGTTCAAGATAAATTCGAAACTCTGGAGCCAGCACTTCTAAATCGCAAAGGAGTCCTACTGTTACAGGACAACGCTAAGCACCACGTGGCTAGGAGGACCCGGGACACCATTCTACACCATGAACTGGAAATACTATTGCTACCGCCATACTCCCGTCCGATTATCACCTGTTCCATTCCTTAAACAATCACTTTAGAGGACTCCAGTTCAAATCCCTAGTAGAGGTGCCAAATGCACTTGATACCTTTTTCACTTCACAACCCACCAAATTCTATCGCGATGGAGTCCATGGTCTTCCAGAACGTTGGCAGAAGTTCGTCAATGCTGATGGGGACAATCTTTGATCTTCCAGGTGCGTCTTAGGTGACATCGATGTTCGAAAGTGCTGGGTGAAAAAACGCCAGAACCTTCCTGGTTACCTTTACATATATAAGGTTTGCAAAACATATCTACATTATAGGCAAGCAAATCACGAACTGATGAATTAAACGTACACGGGGAAGCCAAAATATGAATATCTTTTTGGTCATTTTCTGATTTTTCACTAAGGTAGTTGATCAAACTGAAAGCTATATGCTAAAAAATGTGGATAATTTCTTAATTTTCTATTTAGCGTTATATGTATGTATGTATTCCTCAAACTGTAATTTGCATACCTGTACAAATGTACTTATCATGTTCTCCCTTCATCACATAGGATAAAATGTATATAAATCTCAAATTCTGGAGGGGGAAGGAATTGTCTCTCCTGGAGCCCGAAATGACGCGACTGGATCTTTCGTATGCTGTAATGTCTCGATATAGTTATCATTGTGATCTTAAGAGAAACTGGGAACAACCACACATTATATGTTAAAGTTTTTAAATCAAAATTTACGTCAAACTTTTTCTGATAGATTAGTGCAGAAAACTGAGAAATATATTACAAATAGAAAAATACGTAGGGTATACGTTTTAAACTTAAAAAAAAAAAAAAAAAAAAAACATAAATACGTACATAAATTAACCTAGCTCTCACCACTGGTCTAGTGGTTAGCGCGAGAGCCTTTTCTTCACGTGGTATCAGGTTCGATTGTCGGTCACCAGAGTGCAGAATAGAGACCGGATGTTTAGGCACTAAAAACCTGTAAAATAGGCAGGCAAATAGGCACTAAAAATTTTAAAAATAGGCAGTAAAATAGGCACTAACATGTAACTCGAAATAATGAAGATAAATACTCAATACCATTAAAAAATAGATTCAGGTCATAGATAATGTTCAAAGAATATAGAAACATACTTGTTTGTTACTACACATAAAAACGAAGCTTGTTATGCATTCCATACATACTGGGTGAACCTAAAAGATCTGCACATACTTCGGGAGGTGATTCGTAATATCAAAAGAAGACCTGTTGCATGATGCATATCAAAAGAAGACAAAATGTCCTGTTGCATGTTGTGGAATTCCGTGTCGTGTAAGAGTGACAGGGGTGCCATCTTGGATTTGAAAATCGAATCCTGACAATTGGAACGAGACATAAAAGTGTGCACATACTTCGAGAGGTGTTTCCTGACATTCAGGAGAACTTTTTGTCTTCTTTACATGTCACGAATCATCTGTCGAAGTATGTGCACGAGTTTCGATTCTAAGTTGGCACCCTTGTCACTCGTACACGATGAGGAATTCGACAACATGCAACAGGACTTTTTATCTTCTTTTCATGTCACGAATCACCTCCCAACGTATGTGCACATCTATCTGTTCCGTTCCAACTGTCAAGATTCGATTTTCGATTTCAAGTTGGCACCACTGTCATTCGTACACGACGCAGAATTCGAAAAAATAAAAGAAGACTTTTTGTCTTCTTTTGATGTCATTAATCATCTTCCAAAGTATGTGCACATCTTTGAAGTTCACCCTGTATGTACACTGTAACGTAGCACTTGCTTGTACGTACAAACACTTATTATACGTATATACGTGTATATTATTTATGATGTATAAATTATATATTTTCCCAATGAAGGCTTATTTTAAAGAAAATGCATAGAATAGGCAACATTAGGCACTAAAGCAATTATTTAGGCAGCAAAGGTCGAAATAGGCAAAATAGGCAAAATAAAATTGGCTTAAATCGAAACTATAACCCCCCACATAAACTTTAAAACGTTATTTTTGATCATATCTTTAATATTAAAGAATAGGCATTTTGCCTAACATCCGGTCTCTAGTGCAGAAGTTTAATTTCACAATCATACAGTTTCATTAATCAACCAATCATCCATCTCCTTTAGCCTAAAGTGCATAATTAAAAAAAAAAATATATAATAATAATAATAATAATAATAAAATAAATAAATAAATAAAATCATTTTTTTCTTTTCATGAATTAATCGATACCGATTGAGTCATGAGTTCATACGTAGAATACGTGAAAAATAAGTATGATTAGAGAATGTTCTTTCATGTTAAGACTAACTCCGTTGCTTTAAGACAAAGATTTCGAACCTGAAGTATAGTATCCGTTGCAGGTAAGCTGAGAATAATGAATGGAGTCCGAATGTTTGGCTAGATGACTCTTTCTTAATAAAATTCCTTGAAAATACGTTTCATTTCTCATATTCCTAGCTCGTGCCAAGTGAACTTTGTGGTGTGGACAAACACCGTGTGCATGGTTTTTTCGGGGTTCTCCCGTTTCCTCCCACTTTCTTCATTTTACCATATCATTCATTTCTCATCATCACCGTTTCCTTTAGCCAGCCGGCATATGCGTGGGATGTGAAACCTAAAAATTTTATTTCATTTCATTTCTTCCTTAATGATAGAAAAATCATCAAAATGAATGAACTAAAGTTTATGAAGGATGGGGAGGGGAAGAGAGTGTTTCAAGTTCAGTAAATTCATTTAGCGCATTACGCTCTAAATTTCCTATATTCAGTGGTGGATCTAGCTCAGTGCCGGAGGACCTCGGCTCCCTCAGTTTTTTGAGTGACGAAAATAATTGAAGCTGTTACTTATATATTTTTGAACATTTATAATAAAGTCATGACATACCTATCATAGTCTGGGTTCTGTCTGCCTCCCAGTTTTCACCTTCTAGATACGCCACTGCCTATCGTACCTGGACCAGGATGGAGGATTACATATAGAAACCCGATGCCGCATAATAGAATTTGACTGGCTGGACTGGAGAAGGATGAGTGGGATGCCGTGTGAGAAGAAATAAGTTGCAACTTAAAAGGCCGTGTGTATGTAGTATACAAAACAGTAATAGACCTGCAATAATGTACAGTATATTGAAACCTGGGCAACCACAAGGGTTCAGGAAACGAAGATGGAGGTGGCGGAGTTGAGAATGTTAGGATGGATGTGTGGTGTGAGGAAGAAGGATAGAATAAGGAACAACTATAAAAAGGGTTCTATCAACTATCTTTGAGTAAAAAGTTTCAACAATGGAGGCTGAGATAACTCGGACATATAGAACGAAGAAACTAAGACTATGTGGGAAGAGAATTGGAAACAGAAAGAAGAAAGAGGGAAGACCCAAGATTGGATGGAAGAACAAGATACGAGATGATTTGGAGGAGATGGGATTGAAAATAGAGCACATCCAAAATAGAAGACAGATAGTGGAGGAAAAGAATTGAAGACAGGAACGTCGACCCGCTCATATAAACATTGGACAAATAATAACAAGAATTACTTAAATGCCAAATATGACCTATTATTTCCATTCAAACTCAGGACTTCTAATGGTATAACTACAATTATCTGTTGTTTTAATAAATATACCTATCCTCCCCCCCCAAAAAAAATTAAAAATTATAGAGATTTATTTACTTCAAGGCCAAACTCCAACAAAACACATGGAATGAAAGCAAACCTCAGGAAATGAGAATTCGGCTAATAAGGATTTGGATAAATTAAAGATAAGTGAGCGAGAACATAAAGGTGAAAAATACTAAGTGAATTCGGTCAATATCTTCTTGCATGTTTTAAAAATGCAAATTTTACATCCGTGGATATACCCAGGTAAAAAGATCGTATTCATTATTATTTTTAAACTGATTTGTGCTACCGGAATTTATTAGTTCACAACTTGAGAAAAAAAAAATGTCGCTATCGTATGAAACCTCAGTTAATGATTGCTTGTGACAGACTGCCAAAATGTACTACATTAAAATTTAGTTAATAATAATTCATCTTTCATTAGAAAGTTACCAATATAGTGTAATTTCTTCCTTGCGGACTGCTGTGTATGAGCTGCTATGAGAAACGATAAAGTGGTGTAATTAATTTATTATGTAAAGAAAGGATGGCCAATCTATTTAGGACAGGGGCTGCTTTTTATTTAAGAAATCAATGGCAGGCTACATATCAGTACCTGTTAGGGATGCGCATGAGACAAGATTGTGGCTGTCTCGTCTCGAAAATGTGCTGTAAAAGTGATGTCTCGACTCGAAAAATGTATTTTTCTCTATTGGAAGAGCCGTGTCTCGACTCGAATTTTGTCAGGAAAATCCTGTCTCGACTCGTCTCGTGCGCATCCCTAGTACCAGTTCACTAGCGCGCTAGACAGAATCATGAAAGAAACATGCTCGATACAGGCAGCATGATACAGACCATGGGTTCGGGTCGATACGTTGGGCATTCCTATATAAAGAATTTCAATATTTATGAGATGTTTTTTACGAACACCGATAACATGAATATCAAGATTAATTGAATACTAGGTATGCTTAATTTCAGTTTTTGTATGTCATTCAATATTTATCTTCACTAGTTAAATTTACTTTTTATTCTCTATTTTAGACTTCCAAACTATGCTACGCGTAAGTGTCAGAAGGGCTTTATGGGTTTGTACGTCCGTCCTTCCGTCAACAGTAAAAATTTACTACTACTTTCTATTTCAATACTGATTTCCAAAGAGCAAAAACGATAAGAGATTGCAATAACGATAAACGGCTTTATTGCAATCGATTCAAAGTCCAAAGAAAGGTTCCATCTCCTCCGTCAATTCTCTATTCAAACCGGTAGTGGTTAGAATTAGTAATTTCCAGCTTCAACGTTTATCCCCATGGAACGAAAACGGTAACAGATAACGATTTTTTTTTTTTTTTTTTTTGCAAACGATTCAGCGCCTAAAGGTAACAAACCATGATTACTTGCAATGCTCTACAAAACTGGAAATGGTTCAAAAGTTAATATTACTTCCGGTTTTAATTCTCATTTCCATAGAGGGAAAATAGTAAGAAATATCGAGTAGGAATATTGAATTTTCCAATCGATTCAGCGTTCCAAGAAAAGGCCCCATCTCTTATGTTAACCCTATATTCAAACTGGAAGTAGCCATTTTTCTAGTAAAATTAACCATTTTCGGTTTCAACATTTGTCACATAGAACAAAAATTGTAATAGATGGCGGCAAGCGGCTTTCTGTAATCGATAAATGATCTTAAGAGAATATACCATCACAATAAGCAACATTCTACCGAAACTGAAAGTGGTTGAAATGTATTACTATTTCCGGTTTCAATACTGACTTCCAAAGACGGAAACCCATAAGAAGTATCGAGGTGCGGTTTTTTGCAATCGATTCAATGTTCCAATTATTGGTCCCATCATCTTCATTATACAAACCGGAAGTTCTTCAAATGAATCATTTTCGGATTCACTATTTATTGTCATAGAACAAAACGGTAATAGATAGCGACAAACGGTTTCCTGTAACCCATATTGTGCTTCAAAAGTATATATCATCTCAACACTCTACCGAAACCGGAAGTTGTTGAGATTTATTAGTACTTCTGGTTTCAAAACTGATTTCCATAGAGCAAAAACTGTAAGAGAAATCCTGAAACTGTATTTTTGCAATCGCTTCTTCTTCCCAAGAATAGATTTGATTCCCTCCCTTAACCCCTCCAATTCAAACAGGAAGTGGTTCAAATTAACAATTTCCGTTTCAATATTTATTGTCATAGAACAAAAACAGTAAGTGATAGCGAGTAGGCGTAATTGCCTTTTGATATGAATGCAGCGTCCGAGAAACAGGATCTATATTTTATCTTATTATTCTATTGCAACCAGTAGTTATAGATGTACTACTTCAAGTTTGAGTATTGAATTCACTCAATTCGGAGGTCTACTGCAGTTTCATATTGTGAAACGAAACTCACTTGTTTAGTCTTCCAAACTATGCTATGTATACGTGTCGGAAGTCTTAGAAACAGTTTTGTCCGACCGTCTGTCGACAGGTATCACAGCAAAGACGATTAACCCAGGAGCGTCATTTCAGATTTTGCTTGGGGGGGGGGGGCAAAATCCCTTGATATAAGTAAAATTTCGCGTATTTCATTGATTTACTACTATTTTATTAATAAAATCTATAGAAATCTCAAACTCAGGGGGGGCAATTTCCACCCCCCTGCTCCCCCTAAATGACGCCCCTGGATTAACTTATATTGAAACTGGAAGTTGTTCAAATTTGCTATTTCCGGTTTCAACGCTTATCACCATAGAACGAAAACGGTAACAAATAACGAGAAGCTGTGTTTTTGCAAATGATTCAGCGTCTGAAAACAACATAACATAACTATCGACAATACTCTACCAAAACTAGAAGTGGTTCAAATCAGGGACGTACGCAGGGGGAGGGTCCTGGGGTCCGGACCCCCAAGAAATTTTGACTTTTGTGTAAATTTAGCTTAATTTTAGGGTCAATTTTAGGAATTTTAATATAAAATACCCTCATATTGAGTTTGGACCCCCCGAAATAAATTCCTGTTCACGCTACTGGTTCAAATTTAGTACTTCCGGTTTCAACACTGATTTCCATTGAACAAAAACGATAAGAGATGCCCAGATGCGGTTTTCTACAATCGAGTCAGCTTCCAAGGAATAGGTTCCATCTCCTTCATTAGTCCTCAATTCAAACTAGTAGTAGTTCAAATTAACCATTTCCAATTTCAATATTTATTGCCATAGAACAAAAATGGTAATAGCTATTGACGAACGGTTTTCTGCAATTGGTTCATTATCTCAAGAGAACATATAATTGCAGTCACACTACTCTATCAAAACTGGAAGTGGTTCATATTTATTACTGTTTCCGGCTTCAATACTGATTTCCATATAGCAAATACGTAAGAGATATCAAGATGTGTTTTTTGCAATTGATTCAGCTTCCCAAGAGTACATTCCATATTTTCCCCTTAACTTTTATTCAAGCCGGAAGTGGTTTGAACTAACCATTTCTGGTTTCAACGTAAGAAAAGAAACAGTAATACATATCGACATGCGTTTTTGTAACCGGTACAACGCCTCAAGAGTATATTTATATCCACATTAACACTATATATAACACTATATTCACACCGAAAGTGGTTGAATTTCTTAGTAGTTTTGGTTAAATAATACTGGTTTTTATAGAGCAAACAATGTAAGACATATCGAGAAGTTTGCAACCGATTCAGCGTTTCAAGAATAGGTTTCATCTCTTTCCTTAACCTTCTATTCAAGCCGGAAATGGTTCAAATTAACGCTTTCTATTCAAGCCGGAAATGGTTCAAATTAACGCTTTCTGGTTTCAACCTTTATCGTCATATAACTAAAACAGTAAGGAATAGCGATTAATAGCTTTTTGATATGGTTTCGGGTTCCGAAAAACAATTTCTATATTTGGTCTTATTAATCTATTAAACCAGTAGTTATAGATGTACTTCTTTAAGTTGGAATATTGAACTCACATGATTTGGAAGTCTATTGTAGGGTCACACTGTGAATCAAAACTCGCTTGTTTGAATTATAAGTGTCCATTTGCCTGTCTATGTGCTATGTTTGCAGTTCCTAAACTTCTGGTAACGGAGAAAAGAAATCTTAACTGTTTGTTTATACATCACTGAACAGCGATTCTCAACCAGTTTGCCACGGCACAAAAGTGTGCTGCGAAATTCAATGTGTTTACCGCATAATTTTTGAGGGAATGCGGCGATGAAGGTGTAGAGTTACCACATGACACTTTTTTTTTTTTTAAAAAAAAGAGGATTTTTCAGGTTTTACAAAAATATTTATAGCTATGACCAGGAGTAAAAGTATATCTGAAAAGGTAAGGGAACGAATGACGTTATTTCGTCCCCTGTACCTATTTTTGTCCATTGTAATTTTTTAAGTAAGTGGAGGAACACCATAGATATTTTTTGGATATGAGGGAACGACGCGTTCCCCCTCACTTACCTCTGGCTATGACTTGACAAATAGCATATTTCAATGGCAAACGTATAATTTATACAACTGAACTTAAAACAGCACTGATGGCGGAAGTATTAATGTAGTGTACAAAAGGGATATCAGTGGCTCAGTGATCGAGCGCCCATCTCTGGTGCGTTAGGTCCCAGATTCGATCAAGTGTGTATGGATTTTCTCAGGGTTCTCCTGTTTCCTGCCACTTTCTTCATTCCAGCATGATAATCCATCTCATTATCACCGCTCCCTTAGCCTCAGGGCATAATTGTGGGGCATTAATTTTAAAAATTTAAGTTCCATATTCAACGTAGGTATCATGCGTATGTTCCAATTGGTGTAATACCGGCTAAGTAAATTTTGACATTATTAATAGAGCATAAACCATTTGTAAAATAAAACCCTTTTTTAAAATAGGAATTCAACAGAATACAATAAAAGGAATAAATGCTGTTGTTAATGAAATCGTAGAAGAAAAAAGAAAAAGAGGAAACAACAATCGATTCAAGTACAATATATTTATTTTTCTTTAGTCAGACAAGCTTTTTGTTTAGGAAAAAAATACGTCGATTTTTTTTTCTCTTGAAGACTTCACCGCGCACTCTCCTCTCCCCCCACTCTTGCTTGTTTCATGGTCTCGAGGCTGATTGAATGATAAAAGGATTGCTTTTGTCCCTTAACCTGCTGTACACATATACATACAGCTTTTTGAAACACGTGGTTTTGTTTTGATTTACGCAAGCAAACAGCTGTGAGCATTTTTATCTCTAAACGCGTAAGAGAACCTGGAAATTATAGATCAGCCTCAGAACAGCGTTGCCACATACTCTATGTGACACTCACATATTCATTCGAAACCTGAAAACATCATTCCTCTTTCTGGGCCGCTAAGGATTGTTGGTCATTGCCAAACTTCCGAAAACTTTGGAGGTATCCCAAGTTCACACGTGGTTAATATGTCAACACAAGACGTTCAGTAGGCGGGGCAAAAACAACGTGTGTGTATATATTGATTTGGAGGAATACGAAAGTGGTTCGATGCTAACAATTTTTTGTTTTAATTAAAATTCTTGTATATATCAAATGTAGCTTCAATCTTGGAATTATATCCGCTATACTACTAAAAAAACAATATTATTAGGAATTAACGTATCAATAATATGAATAAACAAGATCAATTGTAATCAATAACTTATTGCAATTGTTAAATCATAAACATGTAACTTTATGTATGAATTTTGAAGAATGCCTGACTCGTTTACATACTTTAAACTTAATTACGTTCAACCGAATATTTCCCTCTTATCGCGCAAAATAACTTTGATGTTGTGTAGTGAAACAGCCTTTGCTGTGGGATTCTTACAAGTAACTTCACGAAGGTCGCTCGGTGTTCGTAAGCTAAGAGAAAACCAGACGTGTGTGTTGGATGAGTCGACGAATGAGAGAAAGGCAAGGGGAAAAAAATAGAAGCGAACAGATGTAAAATATAACAAGAAATTGACACATTAGTATCAAAAGAAAATGAAACTCAGATAGAAATAATCCAAAATACTGTATTACGTCTATAATATCACTACGAAAGAGAATGACGTCTGCGTGCCTCATTCCGAGAAATGCCCCCAAGGCACGAGTTAGCTGGCGTGTCGAGCTTCAATTTGTCTCATTTCCTATCTTTTTCTCTTCTATAAATGCGATAACTTCCCAAGTGTAACTACATGTTTCTTCCAAAATATTGAATCTCTGTATTGATAACCATATTTTTATTATATTTTAACAATAAAAAATGAAACAACATCAGTCATTATTTGAAAGAAAGGCACCTTTGAAAAGAATGACTCTCACGATTCACAACCGGGAAAGTGGTAGTCTTCCGCGACAGGCTTTTAATTTCGGAAAGTAGTCCCAGCTTGATCGCGACTCAATATATTTAGTTTCTTTCTGCTAATGTTTTGAGTCAAGATAGGTGCTTATAATGTTTCACAAAGTTTGTATATATGTGATAAACACTAAGAATGAATTTTATATGGCCTAGAATGCAAGATTTTTGTTGTTATTGTTGCGGATGGATTCGTAATAACCTTTTCCCCCTAACCTCCTTTCGCGCTATTGAAGTAGATATGCGAAATATTAGTGAGTGTTGGAAAGTGGGTTTCATAAGTTAAATTTAATTAATTGAGGTGATCTTATTGAAACACGTAAACAAGGAAGTGATGGAAGGATTATGGTTTACAGTGAAGTTACTCTCGTTGAGTTTCGGGATAACGTAAGGAAGTGCTCGATGTGTTTGCAGCGGCGGGGTGTTGGCAGCGAGGAAGGTTCTGCCTAACATGGCTGCAACGCAAGCTGAAAACCAGCAAAATGAGGTGAATTGTGAGCAAGTGCAGCAAGATCAGTCCCAGGATTTAGGAAATACGGGATTACAGAATGGCACAGAAAAGAGTAGTGGACTAGGATTAGTGGGATCTGAAAGTGTTGTGGTGAATACGAAAGCAAAATCACCGGGTCAAAACCTTGCAGTAGAAATGAGTCAATATCGACAAGAGTCTGGTACGGGACCTCCTCTCCTCAATAGTTCAGGCAATAGTGAGCAAAATTCAAGTAGTGCTGTACCTGGAGAAGGAGGAAAAGTGAATTCTGACAGTAAGCAGTTTTCGCAAAATTCTGAACAAAGTGCGGGAAATGATCAGAATTTCGGTAAAGTGACGGAAAATAGTGGTCAAAACATGCAAGGGTTTAGTTTAGGATTTTCTGCTCGAGGGAGCTACCTTAGCGACCAGCATGGGGCAGGTGCTCCCGTTCAAAATAGTACTGATAGTAGTAATGTGCATCAAAATCATCCTTTCAGTCAGTTTAGTCAACAAGGAATGAGGCATGGTTTTCCACCAAGTTCAAAACCTATGGCAGGTGGTCCTATGGTACCCCCGAGGCCTCCAAGTTCTGGACCAAATATGAATGTTGTAGGACCATCTAGCAGTGGGTTTCCACCTCATGGACAACAAAGGTTTATTTCTGGACAGAGTATATCTCAGCCAACAGGACCTACTCCTACGTTAAATCAATTATTACAGTCGTCTAATCCAGTGCATAGGTACCAAAATAATTATGGAGACTTTACGATGCAGAAAACAACGGATCAACCACCAGGAAGCATGCCATATAATCAGGCATGGCCTCCACAACGCCCCTTGGCTTCGTATAGCCCTCAGCAAGTGAGCCCAGCATATAGAGGCCAGCCTCAGGTATGTATAGTAAACATTGCTTGCTAGAGAAAGTTATGGTTTTCTTGTTCTGCTAAGTGCCGTATTTAACGTATTTATTCTTATATATGTAACGTGGATGTGAAAACTACGAATGAATATAGAAAATTACGTTTCGCCCTTGTACCTGTCGAATGTTACTTGTACTGAGTGTTGTGTCGAACTAGCAAACTAGAACTTGACCTTAAGTAGGTTACCTATAGGGATTATAAGCATTTTAATGAGTTTATTTTTCTTTATTGTGATAAATCACTTGTCAGTTTTTATTTATTTTTTGTAAACATACGGTATAGCTATTTATTGCACCTTTGTACTTGTCTTAATTAGGCTTGTTCTTCCCATTTGAATTCTGGTCTTTATACATTGTTGAATTTGGCATTTCTGATCAGTTGCGAACGTCTGACGTTTTTGTCAATATGTATACAAAACACGACAGCGACAAGGTTCCAGAACACATGTCCCCGTTCCCATTTATCTGTAATAAAGACAAAAAGCGACGTGTCCTGCGGGGCTCTAATCCGCCTTTACTCGTTAACGCTCGGTCGGCCATACTATTTGAATTAAATATTAAACTTTGGTACAGAAAGGAACCAACCTAGCTACTAATTTATATAGTGGGAGGGGGACCTATGTTCTAAAATCTTCCCACGACGGCTCGTATTTTTTTGCCCCTTAGCGATACTTGCGAATAAATTTTCATTTCCTGATCTGTAATTTGATTTCGAGTCTATGCCCTTGTAGACGCTGCTAGTCCAGGGGATGGGGTAGTATGTCGTTTTAAAGAATCGCAATACCGGTAATTAAATGTTAGAAGTTCGGTTTTGTGGTATTAGTCCTACACGCGATCATTTGTCCTGGATAATTAACCTTCCTCACCTTTTTCTTCTATGAGCTATGGAGAAAACTTTTCGTGACTCTTGCCAAGAGTAGTCTTTTATGATTTTGGATATTGTTTATCGACAAACTTGGCTTTTTTTTCTTTTTCTTTCTTTTTTCTTTTTTTCTTTTTTTTTTTTTAAAAAAGCAGCAAGTGGTTATTTATGCTAACTTCGTAAGATTTCCGGTCTTAAAATGGATTTTTACGGGAACCGTTAAGAGACATTCAGTGTATTATGTAGTGATTCTATTATATAACATCTCTACGGTTGTGCACTTAACTAAGGTTGGTTCTGGCTATTATTTATGTGTAATGGCGTACTCAAGAGATTAAAGCTCTCGTAGCAAAATATGGAAAACTAAATATTTACTATGTATATTAAGATATATAGTACAAAAATCACGCGTGTTCTGAAATATGAGATCGAGTGCTTTAAAACTTCTCTTGCTGAAACTTTGCGTATGCTACTGTATGAATGTGCTGTCAGTCTGTTCTTGCCACAGTAGTACCGTTTAAATTATCTGGCTAGAAGTAAGTGCTGGATGGCATTTATTCCGAGGTTGGACGTCCGCTTTCGCCACGTTTTTCCGCTGTCACCTCCTTTCCAAATTTTCTGCAATTTATTATTAGGTTCATTAGTCCGTGCTCTTCACAAATTTAAAAGATTTTGCTCGTTATCAACGTACTGCTTCAGAAATGTTAAAACTGTTAGTTCACAGCCCTTGTACATACACCATGTTGATAACATAAATGCTCATTACTTTCCCACAATGCAAATGTTCAGTTACCTTGCGCCAAGTAGTTCCCTCCGCTCGCCGTATAGTCCCATGTTTATAACCGCTTATATATAACAAATAAACAAATTTTTCGAGACCCTTATATATTATCAAGCACATAAACGACCAAATTATCCATATCTTCCCTGTAAATTTTCAAAATTTTGCTGGAAACAGACGTCCAACTTTGGAACTTAACCCGCTGGAATTCGATACTAGTATACAATGATCGGCTCCCCAATTGCCACCGAGTCATGAATTAATAACGAGAATTCGGTGAGAGTGCATTTTAAGCAGAACAAATGCTGTGCAAGTGATTTTGTCATAGGGTGTAGTATTGGAGGAACAGAATCACAATTATTAAGTTAGGTGAATCGATTCCTATGAATGCTCTACTCGAAGTGCACTTTTGCGTGATTTTGTCACCGGATGTGGCATTGGAGCAGCAGAGTCACTGTTATTAGGTGAGGGGGATCGGTTCTTATGAGTGTTCTGCTCAAAGTTCACTTTCCAAAAATTCTGTATCATATCACAAATTGAACCCGGGACTGTGCACTAAAGAAAGAAAAGTGTGCTAACTTTGGCTGTTGAAATTATTAGTGTACTATCTGCTTACTAATGTCGAGCGCCGTTGGGTTCTGCTGAAAACAGTTTACTGTAAAGCATATGAAGCTAATCATTATTTGTATAATAATTACCGGAAAACTGAATGAGCATACATACTAAAATGTATACAACAGGTACTAAATATAAATATATTCACTGTATTTATTTTGTCATTAATTTCGTCCATAATGGATAAATTTGAGTACGGTTTTCAAAGTTGCTTTCGTTCTTCGTCGTAGGAATTCTCGAATGGGTCAGGTGGTGGTGGGGATGTGAGGACTTCATTTATTTATGAATAGAGGTTTCGTTGTTTTGCTCAAAATTCTTTTAGAAGCTCTGGCAGTTTATTGTATTCGAGTTTTTTAACGTTTAAATTGATTGAGAAACTATTTTTGAGGAAAGGGTGGAATTTCCTTCGTGTCTGCAACGCTTGTTTTCCTTTCTTAATGTGTGATTTATTGTAATAGCTTCTGGGAAAAAAATTTTTACGTTCACACAGAACAGTGATCGTGGACCGTCATTCTCCTTGACTGGACAGAACTGCTAGAAATGATCTGTTACATTCATGGATCCTGTCAGGAATACTTGAACGTAAGCAGAATTATAACAAAACTTGACGTACCTCATGGTACTTGAAATTACTTTTTCAACAAAACAAAGAGATGATGCATTAATCTGTGAAGTAACTTGGGCGAGAAGGGCAGGGAGATAAAATAATGTAATCAAGAAAATTTTCTTCCGAGGAGTATTTATATTATTATTCTCACATTAGTAGGATTTTCTGTAACATTATTTTTTGACTGTTTCTATTTACTTTTAAAGCATAAAGCATAGAAAATACTGCAACACGTGATCATTCACTTCGAATACATGGGTTTATGTGCTGAATTTCATACCTCCAGTTTAAGGAAATCCTAACGCTAGACATTTTCTAAATAAAAATTCAAAAATGTCTTCCGGAATTTTTGAAGATAGTACAACACTGTTCAGTTATGTTTGAGGACTAGTTTATATGCATTGTTTCATCGCTAACTCTGGTTTTCGGAGGCACTCTATTCTTGGGAAAAATGTAATCCTCTCTTTTCCCTTAAGATACGTATTCCAAAGAAATTCTCTTATTTATTGCTTTCATGACGAAAAGAGGTTAGCTTGTGTCTGGGCTTGATACGTAAATCACTAGTACTCTTTTGTGTTAAAGTATAAATTCATGTTAACATACTACTTAAATTTTAGTAGTAGCGGCAATCTGTTATATTTTTCCTATTCCGGCAGTATATAAACTAGTTCTAATAATCAAATATGAACAGTCTTATATTGTAACCCGATTTAGCAGTATATATAATAGTCTGGATCAGAAATAGTTTTGATGCTATCAGTTGAAATTAGAATTGTCCAAAATGACCGTTTTTGTTAAAGATAGGAAAATCTTTTGACATAAGAGAAGAATTTTAGGTCCTGCCTGACTGTCTGTTAAGAGTACCGGTACCAAAATATTTCCTACTGAATATTGTGTTTTTCGGTAATAGACAATATTGATTCCATGAGTATATTTTAGTTTAGATGTGGGTATCATTTGTCATGTATTATTTCTGTATATTTGTCATGTATTTTTGTAGATGATTTTGAGAGAAATACCTGTGTACTGTATCACTATTGGTAAATATTATATACACGAATGAAATTCTAGAAGTCGAATCTTTATTTGATACTTTTGTGTTTTGTCTTTTAATACCGTATTTTTGAATTTCTTTTAGAGGATTATTTATTACAGTGATTTTAAAAGAACAGAATATTTCTTCGAGAAACAGGTGAAACAGTTGAAGCGATAGCAATCAAATACCTGTAGAAGAAATAAACCACGTATGCAGTTTGATTAGAAGATCTGGCCTGAGATGATATCCGCTTCAACTTTCTCATTTTATCTTTGTGTGTATGTGTGGCTTTGTGCATGTATTTTGACATAGTTTTCTGGAATTACAATTTCGATCGTCTTCGAAATAATAAGAGTAATGTAAAGGTAATACGTGTACGTGAATTCATCCGTTTTATGTTAGGTTTGTTTAAGTTTGTCGTGAATTTCATTTAATACGTAGCTGTTTGTTAGAATTTACCACGGAAAGTTTGTGCGGTTAATTTGATGAGCTTGTCGGGTATTTTATGTAGTTAAGGTAGAAACTTGCCATCTTCTGTTATCGTATTTTTACACTTTAAAATTTAATTAATTTACGATTTTTACTTTTGATCTTCAATAGTTAAAAGAGAGAAATTATAATCTTGACGTAGCAACTAGCTTCACTGAGTATTCGTGTCATGAAGTACTGTCTCATACTAGTTTCTGTAAATTATGTGCGTTTGTGAACACATTTTTGCGATAAAAATCCATGTACTTCTTGAAATGAAACGTAATGATTCAACACTTCCATATTTCGATCAAGTCGGGGAGACTAAGAATGCAGATTCAGTGTACAGTCTTGCCTTGAAATCCTCTGTTCATCTAAATGCTTTATATATTCCAACATTATTTTTGATCTTATTACGTAACTAATCTTCGGGGAAGTTAAAACCGGTAAGATTGAGAATAATCGAATAAGGATTTCTATCGTTTCTTTGTTCTTACCTGTTGAGATTGTACCTTTGGATTCGCCAGACTGTAAATGCTAGTCGAAATGTACAAAGTTTGTGAGTGAGTTTCAAAGTGAAATATTCTCTTTGATAAGAACAAAACTTTTAGTGAAAAATGAGTAAGGAAATAGATAGCCTAAATAGGAAATAATGAATGTTTAAACAACACGCTTGCATACTTGGCGGGTGAGTTGAGCTGTTTTAAATATTTGTATTTATGTTAACTGATTTTTAACATAAACGTGTTCATTAAGATAATTTGAGTGAGTTGTAATGATACTGAGAATGAATTAAACTAATTCGTACATGACGAAATGTTCCGGTTCCGTAGTTAGTGGAAAACTTTTCTGTCAGGTTAATACACTTACACCAGACATAAACCATATCACAAATATACGAATACATCACCATATGCAAATGAATAATAATAACAAGGAGGAGAGGGGGACACCAAGGGTGAAGTTGCTCAAACTACATTGGAAAATTGAATATTTTTTCTGTTTTTTATACGTCATAAATAAGGTTCGATTTTATTTGTTGTAAATCCAAAGTTTCGGGTAAGTTGCTGTTTGTTTGCTCTTTGCTTTTGATTTTTTTTTTTTTTTTTTTTTTGAATATCAGAACCGTTGATCGAAATGTAAAGAGTTGCTGAATTACTTGCGTGAGGTGCTTTTTAGGTAAGATTGTTTTATAAATATTCATCGTCGATGCACTGCAGAATCGTAAAACTATCGTGTTTTAAATTGTACGTAGTGAATGCTAAAGTTACACGTTCTTTGATTTTTACTTCGAAAAGATACGGAAATTGTAGTAGATCAAATACTTTGCTTTTTCTTTTCTTTGTTATAGGTGATTATTGATGTTCACCCAATAATTTAATGAAGTTTTCAGAAAAGTTCACACCTTTACTTAAACTATAGTATTGGCATTTAAGAATTTTAAATGTACAATTTAATATCTACGAAAGTGATGAACTTTGTCGGGAAATTATACACTTCCTTCCACACTAATTTTCAACCACCACTGAGGCTTTCATCATGATTATCTTTAATAAGAAAAGGGCTCGAAGTCGTTTATGATGATAAGCTCGTGTAAGATGAGGAAATTCACCTTCAACTGGTGCAGATTGTTTTTACCTAATATTTATGTTGCTTGTTATGTTTGCTTTCCTACCACAGCTATGTAAATCATAAGGGGAAAAAGAAATCTCATTTTAATCATTTCAAAAGATGAGTTCCTGTGTCTTGAAGAACAGTTGTCTTGAGTTGACCCTTTTCTGGTTAAACGAACCAGATAAAAGAAGCAGAAACGGCTGAAAATTAGCTATTAGCGCCAGGTTGCCACGGTAACTGGGAATTCGAGTCTGATACCCAGTATACCCAACTTTTACTTGTCAGTAATCCTGATTTATATTTGTTTGAATGGATTAAAAACAAATTTGTTATAAAGTTCAAAGTTTCCAATTTATCTTTACCATAATGGCCCATTATTAGAGAATTTTGATCCAAGTGGACAACTGGTATTTCAGTGTTTTCACTTCAAAATGTGTAGATGCGGGTAAAACGCGCAGTACTAATTTGTAAAACTTTAACTAATGTTACCTTCAATTGTTGTTAGATTTCGAGGGATAGCCTGTAGACTGAGGTGAGTTTTTACTGTTGATATCAGTAACTATACTTTAAGGTAAAAGATATCCAGGCTCATGTGTCAAATTCAATTTGGATTGTGGAGTCCGGTTTTCAGAGGTGGCGCCTACCTTAAAAGATTTTCTTTCGAACCCTGGTTTGGTTTTACATAAGGAAGTGTATAATATTAAGACAGATGTTTATTTCTTTCTAAGATTAACTGAGAGCATATGACACAGTTATTACTCCAGTTTAAACAAAAGTATGAGATATTTAAAGAAAAAGTTAATATTTTATTAATAACATTTCTTGCTTTACACTCACATATCCTTTTGCATCATTACCTGAGCTTTACAAAGCGTTTGTTGACCTAAATAATGCACAATACGTTTATTGAATTTGTAGCAGTTCGTTACGTTATTGAGTTGAGTGAAATGAATTTTCAAACGGATCGAAGTGCATAACAGTGAATTTCTTTGCAGGATTAATTGGAAAATAAGATTTATTCATAGATAGCTTTATTTATTTAGGTAAATTCTTGTTCAAGCTCTGCCCACAATATGCTGTAATTTTGTCGCTATGAATGGTAGCTTCGTAAGACATACTGATGACCCAGATTACTCTTTACTTGGTGCAGTTTTCGGTAAGATTCATGCATAATGAAAAATTGACTCAAATTACACTCACAAAATGATATGGTTGTCATTATGAATTGTTTATATACGGGTATGGGGTCTAATTCTTGCAGACTTACGACTTCAGGCCATGTTGTTGTTCAGTTGACTATAGCTAGATTGTTATTGTTAACAATTTGCCACTAGTGCGGAAAAATCAAGGAATGAAATTTTTTATTGGGGAAAGACTGTTTTTTTTCTAAAATCTAACTGAACATATATTCCTGAAGAGACAAATCATAATCTTATAAACCACGGTTGTTTGTGAGCTGCAGCCTGTTAACTACGACTGCAATTAAAAGAAGGTCATTTTTAGACATACATCCTCTACATACTTTGAAAAAAAGTTTTAGCGTTGTTGGATATTATTTAGTTAAAAACGGATATTATCTAGTAAAAGTACGTACATTCCATCACAATTTTGACCGAATGAAAGAGTTTCAATACTGTTTTCAGTATTCAAGAAACTAAACTGTCACATGGTTATAACTATTAACTTAAACATAGAAGAGCATCAAGTTTTTTATAAGTGCCAAAATTTTCAAAATTTCCTACTTTCGTTAGTAGTTTTTTTAAAAAATATATGTTACTGTATTTATGGCATTTCTGGTTTACATTAGGCCATGAAAAACATTACCGGTATGGTTAAGCTTATCTATAGCATTGTGAAAACAATATACTGTACATAAACTATACCATGATAATTAATAGTTGGTAGAAATATAATAACTTCAAATCCAATGTTTCTGTTCCAGTCACTTACTGTAATTTCAGTTGTATCGTGAGAAATTTTACCGGTAAAGTTATCCTTGCTGGTAACATGCTGAAAAAAAAAAAAAAAAAATCGCAATCAATGTAGTAGCTTTAAGTATATTAGCATCAGTTGTTGATTTCATAAAGCGTGATTCGTATTAAAATAGAAATAACATGTATGAACTTAGTGTAGTCTCATATTTTGTTGTCAAAATACAAAGATGGACGCCATGCAGTTAGACAATATAATTCCAGAGAAGATACAATAAAGAAGACAAAATACACGTACTTGTATATTTCTGAGTGGATTTAGTTGAATTCATCATGTAGAGTGGATTGTCGTACCTAGGGGACCACAGCTTAAAGAATTATTTTATATTGCAAAGTTTAAAGTAGGATACACCGGACTACGAGCGAGTTGCAAGTCAGTTTGTAAATCTCTAGTTATTACAAACTATTCACTGAAGTTACGATTTTTGCTCTTTACTGTTTTCAGACGGTTTACCGGTAAAACTTTTTACTTACAAAGTAATTAAAACCACAGTAAGTAATTGAAACAGAAACATTTATGTATTTTATCTTCAGAATGTTGCAGTAAGCTTAACCATACTGGTAGTATTTTTCATTTTTCACTAATGTAAGTCGTGAGTTTTCATTTAAAATAGCAGTATGTGTTTCTGTAAAAGAAGCCGGCGTTCACGAAGGTGTAGGATCCTATTGAACGTTTTGGCATTGATAAATATTTAGACTCATTCTTGAGTTTAAGTTATTAGATCTTTATCGTTACCGGACTTACCATTAGTGTAGGAAATGAGAAAATTACATTTTGGTTAGAGGAAAATTGTTTCTTTATCGCATTGAACGTACAAAGTATACGGTTTCTTAAGTTGAAGTTGTTACTGAAGTAAGTACTATGTGAGCAAAAAATCATTTTTACACACCTTACGTCCTTATGTGGTTGTATGAGTGAGTTCGTTTATCAAATTACAGTGAAGATCATCGTACCTGAATGATCCATTGAACCCACCCAATAAAATCTTGATTTTTACTTCATTTGTAGTGCCCGTTTCCCACTTAGAATGTAAACAGCGTGATAAAACTTAAATAATACGTTACGATAGGTTCGTCAGAACCTGATGAGTGTTACGTTGAGTTTTATGGGGTATAAAAGGTTCTGTTGTTAAGGTGGATCACCACCCGGAACTCGGTACATATTTTAGCTCATTCCCTTAACTACTGCGCAGTGAAACGTTACATATTATAAATATTGTACTATAAGATAAAGTATTGTTTCAGCTACAGCACAAGACACTGATTCATTTGGTTGTGTCTCCTAATATCGAAAAAAATGTAACAAATAAAAGAAAATATTTGATTCCTTTTTACAATGAGCACACAAGATGGCACTTGCTGGTAGATCTTACTAGAAGTGTTCCGTTTTATGAAATGTATATTTGTACCTAGGTACGCGTAAAGTATTTTAAGGTAACAATCTTATCACGAAATATAGATATATTGTTTGACTGTTTTTCGTGTTATGTTTCGTATTTTATTTAAATATTAATTCACCTTTAAGGAAATAGATTTTGAGACGAAACTTGCGCAGAATGCCATAATGCGTTGTTGCCAAATTTGTACGTTTACTGTAGTAGTCACAATAAGAAAATTCCTGGATTCTAGCGTTGCAGTTCGAGAAGCGGAATCGCGGTAAGGGTCGAAAACTAAATTCTCCAGTAAGTATCTAAGCAGAACTCCATGATTACTCCCTATATTATCTGGCATCAGTAAACACTCGACACTATCTGGCAATGCCGCACTATTCAAGCAGCGTTTAGCATAGCACCGAGAACACCTAGTGATCCACCTTAAAACAGAAGAGAATATTGACAGTGAAGTATTTTATATGGGCTTTCAGAAGGGGTTTTGCGAGACAATTCGGAAAATGTATGTCTTTGAGATGTCATGTGTAACAAAGAAAACGAATCCATAAATCCCCATGATATTTCTCGGATATGTTTGAGGAAATTAGGGCAGGGTATAATTAGTCAGCTTGTTACATTAATTTTCACAGCTTACGAGCGTCATCGCGAATAAATGTCTCCTTTAGTCTAAAGGGCATAAACGTGGGATTATGCCCTTGTAGAAATTTTATTTTATTCCAAGGAAAGTTAAAAGTGAGTTGAAAGGTGTTGGTTGTGCATAGGAAATATGGTGTTCAGTATTGTAAGTTCGTAAAATTTGTATTCCTTTTTGGATTTTGTTTTTGTTAAATTAGAAAAAGAAGCATGTATAGGTGTATGATAGTTGCAGGTATAATGTCTAGTAACCATAACAATGCGTTTTAAGCAGATATCCCATTGTGGACCAAAATATGTAATTAATGTAGCACAATTTGAAGTTGATTGACAAAATTTGTTACTACTTTTTAATCGTGAATTGCCGTATGTAAGTAGATTAAATGGTTTTAAGAATAGATATGCTTACCTTAAAATGATTATTGTTTCCACAGAATACTATAGTTGCGCTTCTCAGTCTTAATAAATGTAGTTAGTTCAGTTTCTGGGTGTTTGTTAAAAAGATGACAGTCTTATCTGTCTATATGCATATTACCACCATTATACCAACTATAACTCTTGTTCCACTATAAATAAATTGTCAGGCTCAGAAACATCCTTGTCGTTACAGTTAATTTTGAAGATAAATGTGGAATTATAAAGTCGGATTTTTTCGATAAAGTTGACTTCTAACGAGTTATTGAAAATGTTGATTTTTTATTTGCATTTCGTGGGGATATCATAAAGCGATGGACCTGAAATTTTAATCCGTATTTAACTAGCTGTATTGGGAATAATTTGTAATAACGTTTGCAAACTGATTCTGTTGCGTCAGGGTACTTCCGTTTCCTCCAGTTCTTTCTTTATTATATTTATTGTTTCAGCCCATGCATTTGCACTAGTCGCCTATCTCCTTTTTCCTGTTCTCCACAGATATTATTTTAAGATTATATTTTCGTCGAAATTTTCTCTATTTTTCTTAATTCAAGTACTAAAATGAGTAGTATTTGTACATTTCTGTTTTTCGTATTAAAAACATAAGAAACTGGATAAGTGGAAGGGAAATTTCTGGAGTAGCATAATAGAATGATAAGTATACTAAATGTTCATAATACCAGATTCATTCTCAATGAGAACTTTGTATTCATTAGCATATGGAACATAAACTTATGAAGTAAAAACGTGTTAAATAAGATTACTGAATTTTGGAAATATTAACCAATTTTACTGTTACAGAACCGAAACTTAATATTAGTTAATTATGCCGTGTTCAGTGAAGTAAATTTGTTCGTAAAGAGTGAATGTTCTTTCTTTACACACAGATATTTATTTTACTTTTCTAGTACTTTATACATCCGGGAATCGGAGTGTTCCTGCAGGATATAATTGCATTATTCACAGGACACTTGGTATTCAGTGTTTATGCGCCTCTTATGGTGGTCATAGTAGGTAATGTTAAGATTTTTTGGAGGAAATTAATCAATCGACTACTTTCGAAATTGCGTAGGGATTTTGGCCTTGTGTTTTACTGTATTTTGGCTATTTCTAAAGTTTCCGTCCTTTGAATTTATTGGGAAGATTGTCATCGAACAAATTTAGTTTCCTACAAGAGGGGTATGTAGTTTCAGCATATGATGGCGATGTATTGTTTTTCGTTACATAATATTGATGGGTCTTGTTATACTAGCAGTGCTATTATGCATCAAGTAAAGTTATTGATTTGTGAACCATTATGATTAGCTATTTTCTCTCCGAGGAGAATAATTGTAATTTTCGTAAATATAATGAACTTTCTTAATTTTCATTTCTCTCTTTCATAAGATGTTCAGGTACAATTATTCAAATTCAACAATATTTAAGTGTGAGATGCCGTAAACCATACCAACAACACCTAACGTTAGAGCTCTAGTGGCCATATGGTTAGCATATGCGCTTTTGCACTAGGAGACCTTTGAGAGCTTATGTAGTTCGAATTCCATGTTAAGCTGTAGTCTGCTGTCATAGTCTCATTGCTGAAAAGCATGCTAAACTAGCCCAACCAATCAACATGTAATGTTGCTCACAGATGCTATAGGATTCATATTGAATAGGTAAAATAAAGAAAATCTTTCCTTGCGTCCATTGAATTAGAAATTATTTTAAACTGTTTCGGTTTTCCCTGGTCCATTTTTCAGGAACTTTTGTATACTTCTAAATTGGTGACACACACAAGTAAAATGAATTTCCAGATTTTCGTCTCACGATTATGTCCATTGAGCTGATGAAGGTGAATAATTAGTGAAAGTGAGTGATTAATGTAGTGGAGTGGTAAATAGTGGAGGAAACTGGAGAACCCTGAGAAAACATAGGGCACAATGTTGTTCACAAGAAACATACGTGGGCTGCAATCGATGAGATACCCTTCGCACCATTTGTGGCATATGTGTGGGTTTCTGCCTTCCACGTAGAACCCATTACAAAGATGGTTGGTATAATCACCATCTCTGTAACGTACTTTTTTTAAGAGACCAAATTAATCACAGTTTTGAGGACTGAAGATTTAATTTACTGTAAAAGATTGCTCTATCCACATGTCAATTATCTAAGCAGCATATGAAGGTCATTCAGAGAAAGGTATTAGATGATGTCCAAACAATTTGAATTAATCTCTAATTTGTGAATTTATGGTAAGATTTTCTTCTATTTAACAACTAGTGTTCTTTTTCCCAGCATTGCGAAGTAATTGCGGAGGGATTTGTATTAAAAGATAGCGAAAACTAACCCATGAAGCTAGAAATAATGTGCTGACTACACGTTACTGAGAGAAACCACCTGGGTATTTAGTACAGCTTGCAGCAAAAAACCTGCAACATGAGCATGAAAGATGATTGTGAAACGACGAAGTCTTTTCCTTCAAAATAAGTGTGCAGTTGAGGACGCCGTGGTTTCTGCTGGCGTGATTCGTGCCACTTAGCGTTATGTTAATTCCCTGCACTGTTAGGCGTAGTTTCACAATAAACTTACATGCTCATGTTGCAGGTTTTTTGCTGCGGATTGTACCAAGAAACATGCTTGCAATGTTTACTCTTTCTTTTAGAGTAAAACTGGAATGTGAAGTATATGTGAGATTTTAATTCTCGAGTCATTTCTCGTATTATTTGTTGCATCCAGGAAATCATTCATATCTGTAGATTTTGGAAATGTTTACGTTTACTGTTAGGAGAGAAACACGTACTGACTTAGTACTTCCCGCTAGGCGTATCCTTACTGTATTGAATGAATGAATGCCTAATGATTATATATATTTGGATGCCTAATAATTATGACGTCATAAACTGCCCATCCAAATTACTGGTCTATAAGAAAATGTTGAGAAACAGTCATTAGTTCATTTAATATTTTGAAGACTCACTTTCTGCATTTTGGACATCCATCATTGTCTTTAAGGTATTCGTTATTATTATTATTATTATTTAAGTAGGAGTAAGCTTAGCGGAGTTTAAATAACCTAATATTTAAAGCAGTGGTTCTCAACCTGGGAGGCGCGAGGAGCGAGTAAAGAGGGTGCAAGGTACTGATAGAAATAAAGATATTCGTAATTACAAGTAATACGAATGTCGTAACAAAGAGGGATTAAATTAAATACCGTACAAACACAACTATTGAGAAAGAACTTTCTTTCCATTAACAATAAACTGAAGAAAATATTGCGTATCAGTGGTATACAGGAATTTTGCTGGAAGTAAAATATTTCTTCTTCTTCTTCTTCTTCTTCTTCTTATTATTATTATTATTATTATTATTATTATTATTATTATTATTATTATTATTATTATTATTATTATTATTATTATTATTATTATTATTATTATTATTATTATTGAAGATTTGAGAAGTGAATGCTGTATCTGAAGTTTCAGAAGGAAATAGACAGAAAGCACATATGACCAGTCAGTATAAAGGAGGAGCAGGGGTGAAAGGTGCAAGTTTTACGAAGGGAAAGCAAGATAAACAAGGTTTTATGCACTGATTTAAGGATGCAACTGTTTATTAGACATAAATGTTCCTCGTCAGTTTAATCAGTCAACTCTCTTAGGCTTTAATTCAAATAAAATGAAAGTATTGCGTTCTACATTATACCTTTTAACCTAAAGGAGACGGGTGAATAATGAAAGTGAATGATCGTGAAATTATTTTTCTTTGTGCTTTCACCGGAAATCGAATCCGTGACCACGTGAACCAAAGGCATACGCGCTAGCATCTAGAGCAACGTGGAGAGCTTAGCTTTAATTAATGCAAGCGTAAACCAGCTTAAAGAAGGCTTTGAAATTCAGTTTCAGTAACTGATTAAAATTGAGAAATAGTTGCTTTGAAATTTCTACGTTTTGATACAATGTAAATTAAACTTCCCGTCGAAAACAGAATATAGATTAATCGGGTTCTTTATTAGTCTTTTCTTTGGCCACCATCACCAACTTGATTGAATTTAAGTATGTTATTGGAGTTCAGAATCAACTGTATAATTTTAAAGAATATTGTGAAGTTGAAAAAAATATATCGTAATTATGCAGTTAATGCAGAGATATTTTTTTACATGAATTTCTGTCAACATACGAAACAAACTGTATACCGTAAAGAACCTGGAGTTTATATCAGCGCAGAATAAAAAGAAAGCCATTATATTCTACCCCATGCCAATCCAATCCATTTTGGATTCATACCCTTTTTGCGTGATCTTCTGATCCTACTCCGCAAGTTGATGTTAGAATATGTTCATTATTCGTAGATACTATAGTTGGAAAAAAGACATTCCGATGTTTCAGAATTGAAAGGAGAAAAAGTAGGGAAAAATACAAATAGTGCCTACATTCAATTAGGATTTATATTTCCCCCCTATTTTAAGCAGGATGAACTTAAATGATCTTAGAAAACTGGTTAATAAGTGTGAAAAAACTGTATTTGATAGTTTAAAAAAAAATCAGGCAACATTCATGTTTTGACTTGTACATTTTATCTTACAATATACGGTTCAGCAGCATGTAAGCATCTATTCTGGGGTTATTCTTATGAAATCGGCGTAGGAGAGATACACTTTGTGAAGTCTAAGATGCTTTATTTCGAGTTAATGGGTTTCCAGATACGTATTATAAAGTGAATTTCGCTTTACCATTGGAAAGGGTATTCTCATTAGTATAAATAAGATATTTAAGAAACACTGTAGGGCTTACATTGTAGGAAAATTATAAAACTTAATTCTTTAATTTCAGTAGCTGCTGCTGTCATTTTTGGGATAAAAGTCGAAGAAAGTAGGTTCAGAGAAAGACAACTTAGAATAAGACGTAGAAATATTTCTTCAGAGTTGACACTTTGTAATCTCTCCCTTTGCTCTTTTATCCGTAAAGATGGTGGCTTCAGGTCACTGCTGAAATTACATCTTGACGTTGTTTTGTATGCGCTTTGCTAAATTTTTTTCGTGAGCTGAGGTCCCCTTCATGTTCTTGCATTTTATGGTGGTTTTGTAACTATGTATCTATATAGTAGCTGTATCTGAGATATGCACAGGTTTCATGAGGCTCTGGTAATTGTAAGTATACGAAACTTGTTAATAAAAGCGGGGCCCTTGTATCCTTTCATTTTTTTCCCCTCTAAGTTTTACCATTTTCTCTTCCCGGGTCGTATCATTGTAACCATATGACCAACAAATTGTACTTTCATCATCTTCTTTCCCAGGCGTTAACTGAAATTCTATTACAATAGTCCTTCACTTTTCCTAAGTACAATAGTCGTTGTCTGCGTTTCTAATTTCCCACTACTTCTTCACTTGCGTCCCTCTTTGTGAGATTATCCTCTAGTACTTACATTTCGTTTCCTAATTATTTCGCATTTGCTTATTATTTGTTGCTGATTGCCATTCTCATATTGTTATTTTTTCAATACTCTCCCCCGGAGACATGAATTAAAGGATTTTGTAATTTCGGAACTTCTGGCCAAGCGAAATGCAATTTTTGCCGTTCAGCTGACTGTAGTATTTTCGTGTTGCTTTCCACATTGCTGTGTATCAGCGTTAGTGATTCTGTTGACGCCTAGAATTGATGTTACCGTATGAATCACTGTGGTTCCACCTCCGTGACTACCTGAAGAATTACTGCTTTCTTTAAGACATACTTCGTATGGCTGCATTATTTAGACCAATTTGGCATGAACAACTCTTTTATAGCAACCTAAGTTCGACGTAGCTCGAAATTACACTATATCACACTTTGTTAGAGAGGGCTAATGTGTGTGTGTGTGCAAAATACTTTTATTTATAAGTGTAGGGGGAAAATGCTGAAGATCTATGTGGACATATGTGTAATGTATTTGTATGTTTGAGCTTTAATATGTTCTGTATATAGGGAGGAAAGGTGAATCGTTATTCCATCACAGAACGATTATTATCTTTAGTTGAACGTTTAAAAAGTATTCGTGCGTGTGTCACATATTGTATGGTAGTTGTGTTTGTCGTTGAATAATGCCAGCATTTTAGTATAGATCTTACCGTTCCTTTTTCCTGAACTTTACTGTAAATTATAAAAGGTTCTTCTTTGAAACTACTGATTACGTTTGGGTTGATCATATACTGGATACGTTATGGAAACATTATACGAAGTATTGTTTTCCCTTTTTTCATTTTTCCTATAATTTAATAATTTCTGACTTACGAAGAAATAAAACGTAGATTTTAATCTATAAATCATTCAGGTGGAAATTAACGTACGTGTCAAAATGAATGCAGAGATTGATTACTTTAGCTAAACTGTTACTTCAGAAAAGTGCTGTAAAATTCTATTAACAAAGCGTAATTGGGACGAGAATTTCAGAACGTCCTCGTGACACAATTGTTATTACTGCCACCATTGCGTTGTACAAGTTCCATATTAACTTGTAGGTCTTGTTTCATAGCTTCATTACTGAAAAGGGACGTCAAATTTCATAATACAAACAGCCAAAAAGTCATTCCCCCTTAGTCTAGTTGTCTTTGGTGCACATGGTCTCGGGTTCGATTACCGGTGGGAGCCAAAAAATAATATGTACGGTCATTCACACACACACACACACACTATATATATATATATGGGTGATTCCACGAAAAAGGGAAATTTTCACTTGGAAAATTTTTGTTCCGTTGATGGTCGCCTATTTCGAAAAAAATATCAGATGCACTTACTACTACTAAGTACATGTTAATTAGGTATTCAGCAGAGCTGAATCGTTATTGGTCTAGTAAATAAAAAATAATAAACTTTTCAGCACCCACGGAGTTGAGACCATAGGTCACGGAGTTGAGATTAGTTAACACGGAGTTGAAAACTGCTGTGGAGCTGAGAAATGTGATACATCTGGGTGATAAGTTTTGGTTTATAAGTGATTAAGCTTATAATTTACATAAAAATTGAAATAATTTTCCAATAGTTTTTGTAAGTTAGAATTATTCTCCTTATGTTGAATAAAATTCTAACAAAGTAGTTGACACGTAATTTGTTATACAAAAATACTCCAGAAAATACTGCAAACATATGAAAATATATCTAATGAAGGTTCAAAAATTGAGTATATATATATATATATATATATGTGTGTGTGTGTGTGTGACGCAAATAAGAAAAAAGAAATACACATACACTTATCGAATATTAAAAAATTATTGCGCTTTCAATATGTTGACTATCATATGGAGAGGATAAACTTTTCACATCAGCTTACGAAACTGACGAAGTAGTCACTAAACCTGCCTATTGTCTACTTCATTTGTTTTCTGAGCTTATGTAAACCGTCCGTCTTCTCTGTGCAATCAAGTCAACACGTCGAAAGTGCAATACTTTTTCAACATTTGGTAAGTTTATTTGTATATTTGGTATATATACAAGGTGTTTCAAAATAATTCACACTCGTTTGAGAGCTGATTCCTGACACCAAGGTAAGACGAAAAGTATAGACAACTGGGTGCACAAATGCTTCCTTTCGGAGTTATAAGCTGCCAAAAACATGAAAAAATGAACTTTAAAGGTCCATAGTTCCAAAACTATGAGACCTGCCGTAGTCGGGTCACGACTTCACTTAGGAACTAATATGTGCACTATCCAAAAATATGTTTCAGAATCCTGAGGTACTCACGAAGCAAATTTGATATAGGGAGTTTGGCTACGGGCGTATAATCTGAAGTACTCACCAACTACTTCTATAAAAGTTGTTGTGGAAGTACCGCAAGATTCTGAAACATGGATATTTGGATAGCGCACATACTAATTCCTAAGTGAAGTCTGACCCGACTACGGTAGGTCCCATAGCTTTATGCTATGGACCTTTAAAGTTCATTTTTTTTTTCATGTTTTCGGCAGCCTATAACTGCGAAAGGAAGCATTTGTGCACCCAGATTGGTCTATACTTTTTATCTTATCTTGGTGTTAGGAATCACCTCCTAAACATTGTCGGTATTGTTTTGAAACGCCCTGTATAATGCACACTAAATGACAGTGTAAGGCACTCATTTCTGTGTTCTTTGGATAATTCTATGTTATTTGTTAAGTAGCCCTCATTTTCCACTCCAATGAAGGAAATGTCTTGAGGAAACAGGGAAGGGCTGTTCTAGTCTACACAGAATGACAACTGCCAACGCTTTTTAAACGTCAGGTTTAGTAGGCCAGGAGAAATTTCTCCCGATCCGCGCCATAAAATTGACTGTCCGTACATTGCCCTCAGACTCTTCGACAATCCCTAAAAAGAAAACAATTAGCTGATCATAAGATTGAGACGTCAATAGGTTAAAAACAGATACCATCCATCTTGACTTGACTGAAGTTTTACCTCCGGCTACCTGACAGCCCCAAATCTGAACTTCCGCGAAACACTCCTTAAATGGGCTAGGACCCACCAGCCGGCCTTTGAGTGTGAATGACACGTGGTCAGCGTGTTGGCTTCTACGACCGTTGTGATGGTCTGCGCGATCAGGTTTCAGTACATCTCTACTCAAATGAGTTTTTCAATTGCCTCACTGTGCGAAGTAAACACCATTAATTTTTGAGCTTCCACCGGGAAACAAACCCAGAACCACGCACGAAAGGCGAGCATACTAGTCACTAGACCATAAACGAGCTTTATTTCTATCAATATTGAAAGAACAAATATTTGGAAGAGCATGAGCATAACAAACACTATAGGATTCTCAACTCCGTGAACTTGTCTCAACACCGTGGATTCCTTAGTTTTCAGATGGACATGGAGTTGAGAACCATGGAGTTGAGAAAATCGAATATAATTTATCTTTACCGGCCCACTTTTTAACCAATACATGTGAGTAATTGTGTACGAATTTTCTACGTTAAGGCTTAGGTTCCTCAAGGAAAAGAAGGTATATACCATACAAATACATTCAGTAATAAATGCCATGGTGTTGAGTATCAATTAATATACGCACCTGCTTTCCACACACAAAAATATTTTTCCTATAGCTTTTAACACATGCACACAACTTTTTCTGTTCTTCAGTCAAACATGTCTGCCTTGTCTTCTTGTGGGTGTTGCCAATGTGGACGACCATGCTATCTGTTGAGAGCAATGATCATTTTTTCTATTGCCATGGAGTTGAGACGAAATAGAGGTGACAGAAACGAAGCATAGTCAAGCTTTCGAAAATAATCGTTATAAAGGTTTACTTTCCACAAAACTGAAACATTAAAGTGTTCTCTTCCATTTAATTACCATTAAATGATGTTTGATTGGCGACTTCAGTTGTCATTTATTGATTAAAATCAGTCAACTGTAGTCTGTGACAGCCCACGGTGTTGAGAAATTGGGTAATAATTAATTTTTTACATATGTTTCGTGTTACATTTGCAAACTGTTATACATGGCATACCTACTTTGTGACGGTTACTACCAAACAAAATAAAAATGAGGTGATTCTTTCTAGTAGTAGTTTGAAGAAATGCCCGTGACAGAAAATTTCCCTTTTTCGTGGAATCACCCATATATATATATATATATAACTCGATAATAATACAATGTTTTCACACACACACACACACACAAAAAAAAAAAAAAAAAAAACGAACTTAACGCTGCACTGTGAAATTATGTTACTAGAGATGTCTTTGATTGTGTGTATGTGTAGGCAACGTCAACTAATTAAGTATTATTTCAGTACATGAGGAATGATTCAGCTCATTACAGATCACATTTCATACTTTCATGATTGTGACATATTTGATCGTTTTATTTGTTACTTTTTACGTTGAGGGGAGATGAATTGATCTCACTTTTTTTTTTTTTTTATCTGCAACTGAAAGTACATGCGAAGTCGTATTCCGAGAAACTCGATATTAGTACAAAAGGCAATAATAAGTAAGCTACAATATTAACAAGAAGAAAATAAAGCTTAAACAATGTAGATAGTTACAAAATTCACAACTCAAAATCATTAATTACTTTTGATGTAAGTCATTATCTTTCATCGGTAGCAGAGATCGTATCTAGTTAGAATTTGGCTCATATAAGGGAAAGCTAAGTATCTACATAAGGATTGATTTTTCAAGTGGCATGGAATCTAGGATGATGATGTCTCTTTAGTAAATTCATAGGTTTAGGGAATTCGGACCACGGCTCCACAAGCCACGAAACCGAATTAAAATTGAAATTAAAAAATTAAGTCCGGTTCTTGCTAAATTTATAGTAAATCTGCATCAAATAACCATTGTATCAGTTGCAGTGTTGTGGTTCGTGTGTATGAAGCATTCCTATTGTTCGACAAACGAAATTGTTACCAATATGGTTCATATATGGAGATTGTTCAATATCAAGTCTGTTTTATACTTTGTGATATCAAATATGCTTTACTATGTTTATCTTTGCGGTGCTACATTCAAGGTTTGCACTTGACTTACTTTGTTTTCCCATTGTTCAATCAGTTGGATTCATATTAATGTCGTCTACCCCTGAAAACAAAGAAAAGTACAAAAATATAAAGCAAATAGGTTAATTATGAAATAATTTACGTGTACGATTTTTTTTAAATAATAAAGATATATGAGGGTACGTGAAATTTATACCAAAATGCATACGATATACTATTTATTACTAATTAAAGTAAAAATAAATGTACTTACCGTCGATAAGAAGGATGCGGCCTTGGTATTCCGGATATTAGCTGGAACTCGACGATAATCTGTAAAAGAAAAATTCAATATTAATTTGTGCACAAAGTCTAAACCTTAAACCTACTTACGTGTACATTTTAAAGTAAATTAATCTATAGCAAAATACATACGCTAACAAAACAATTACATATAGATATTAAACGTAATTTATAGACCTATGTCATAAGAATATTAAATGTTAGTAATTAATTGTCTGATGCTAATAACTAAACGTACAGGTAACAAAGCGTATACTAAATGAACAAAGGCTACGAATGCTCTGTAGAATGTATCAGGAATGCAATTCATTACATTAGGATGCAACGGATATCGAGTGGAATTGATTAAAAGATCTGACAATGTTACGTGATGCAGAACTTACTTTTCATTGTTTTGATATGTTAGATGTTATATAATTCTAATTTGTTATAATACATGTTTCTGACACGCGCTCGTGTGATACGCTTTCAGTTTATTTATATGTGTTAAGTAAATTACTTTTGTAGTTATTGTATTCATTCATTCCTCATCTGTTGAAGAGTTCGTTACGGAGCAGTACGCATACTTCCCTACGACGTGAATAAAAACCATCTTTGTACGTACTTGGAAATCGTGTTATTTTTCCAGGGGATGTAGCTGCGGTGGTTACTTACACAGAGCTAACGGTTCAATTTATCGGTTTTCGTACCCGAAACTACTGGTGAACTCCAGCCCATGTAACAACGTTGCGCACATCAGCTACGTTTTCATATCTCTGTTGACGGTTACGGTGAAATTGTGACTTCATGCCTTCACACTTGTTCTATATACCGCATCGGCTACAGATTATATGACACAATGGTACAGTTCTACTTCGAAACTTGTATGTGGTGGCAGTTTTAACGGATAAGTTATTGCATTCATAAGCGTGTTTTATCCATTTAGAAAATAAGACATGTAAGTTTACACATTGAAATCATGTAGTATTTTCATGTTACGGAATTCAGAAGTAAGAATTGATTGCAAGATATTGGGTAAAAATTTAAATATTTATAAAATGGATTTAAAAGGAAAATGTGGGAGTAAGACTAAAAGCATTCATCGCTCTTTATAAGGTTAGGTCTGAAGTTTTTGTGGATATCACGGAACTGGTTCGCCATACTTCAGTATAATCAGTGAGTTCCATGCTTGATGGATGCAGTGTGCTTATACCCTTAGTGGTTTAAGCCTTAGTCCCATTTTCTAATTGTCGCTACCAAGAAATGTTTTTCTCACTGTATATTTTAAAAAGCACTGTCTTTAAAAGATGTTATTTTGTTTCTGTTATTTTTTAACGGTTATTTCAGGAAGTACATAAGGAAATATGATAGCCTCGTGTTTCTCCCTTGTGTATTGCTTACCTCAGTTGTAAACACCTGTAGATTTATTACCATAGGATAGTGTTTTCAATTCAGCATATCCTGTAATCAACAAGTGAATAAGCATGAACCAGTCAAACGAAATAATATGATCCAAACTCGAACATTTGTTGTGTTGAACGAAATCTACCTCTGCTTCATAGGCAAATACCCTATAAGCTGAAGGATTGATTTGGTTGAGTTGAATTTATCGTTTCTGTTCAGTACCTATACTGCATAAGACAAGAGTACACGGTTAGATGTAGTATTTTATCCAAGTAGAACCCCATGGGAGATCAAATCTGGAACAGCACACAAAGAAAGTTTGTACATGAGGCACATGGCTGTAAAGCCAGAAAATATTAATGATAAACAAATTGGTAGATGTAAATAATCAAAAAGGAATTGGAAAACCATTAGAAAATCTACGGATACGTTATCGACAAAGAGATTAACATTGTTTATTTCGCTTTTTTAAAAAGAAAGCTGTACGTTACCTAGTTCCGTTTGGTGGAATTTCCCCAGTGAGTCCCGTGGATAAGTATTGATTTACACGTTTTTCGTATATTTGTTCCGCTGTGTAAAATTGGGCATGCATTTCTGGGTGCTCTGTACTTCATGTTCGCGCTATTTAGATCTGTGTGTTCATCTTTTAAATCCTTGATAGCAAGCGTATTGATTTAACTGTCTTTCAGATCGATGTGAATATTTGACAACTGAAGAGGTCATATTTTATTTACTTATTATTCTTCAACAGACATAAAAATATCCAATTTTAAAAGATATAATTGAATAGTTCAATTATAATTGAAATAGTTCATTCATATGTAAACAAAATAGCACATTTCTCAGCAGTTAGGAAGGGACCACTAACATTTATTTGATAATAGTTAGTAAACAATGTATTCTGCCAATTTATCAACCACAATAAAATTTGTTTATTTCTTTGCATTTTGCCTATTATGAAATACAATATAGTACATAAATTCTGTGGTTGATTCGTTTTATTGAAGTTTAATGCTCCTGTCAGCTTCGGGGTGAACATTGCTTAGCGTGTGGTCAAACTATATGACCTTTCACCGGGAGTCGAACCTAAGTCTCCTGCCAGAGGCGCGTTCGCTAGCCATATGGACGCAAGAGAGTTATAAGAAATGATGTATGTAACTGGTGATAGCTTCGCAGTGGCCCAGTATGAATATTCATCTCTTTGATCAAGATTATTATGTTAAAACCCAAATTTTTCGTGAGAATTTTTTTCTGAACAAATTAAAAAAGAAAAACTGCCAGTCTGTTAATTATAATAATTTTCGTAACGTCAGTGGTATGTATTGCAACATCGTCTCCTCTGGATCATAAACATTAGAATTTTATGATTTATCTTACAAAGATATGCAGTCTAGCTATAGTATGGTCGACTATGTAGGTGAGGCTGGAGCTTTTTCCCTTTCAACTCTTATCTATTACACAGTAGTTTGGGTTGAAAGTATTTAATTTTCCCACTGTTGAGTACATATTTGGAATATATTTGAGGTAGAAAACTATTCATATTTTTAAAATCGTTTTCATGAGTCAAAATCCAGCATTAACTTTTGTAATCAAATTGATTAATCACTATATAATAGGGTGGGCCGAAAAAATTTTTTTCAGATATTCAGGATTGAGTAGTTATCAAAAGTTGTGTACTGGTACGAAATGAAGCCATGTCAAATATGTTGATTTTAAAACAATATTTAACCGGGCCCCCGTGGCCCTAAAGTTCCTAATTTTTTGTTGAAATAAAATGATTTTAGGTAATAACATTTTTCCAGACAATACTATTAATACATAAAACATGAAATACATGGTTTTAATATACGCAAGTAGCTATTGAGACCTTAACTAACTTTCACAACTACCATATTAACCACGAAAAACCTTCGTGTTGAGCCCAGGTCAGAACTCTCAAACTTTAAGAGATTATCACTTTTTCGCATCTGGATGCAAAATGCACAACACTGGCTTTCCGAAGGCGGCGCTTACATTGCTGAATTCAAATAAACTAGAAACGATATGGCTGCGAGCCTCTCTTCCTGTATTGTCTTGCCTTCGAATTAAGGATATGATTTTGAATTATAAGTCAAAATGCAAAACGATCATTAACCCCATTAAGAAATAAGATACCTCCATTAAGAGCCAAATTAAAGAAATTTAAGAACGGTGCTCAGAAGTTATTTGATATTTTCTCCTGCAAATGCTGCGATAGAGTAACCTGTAAGTGTGATAAATCAAATTAAATACCGCCGTGGGAGCTCATATTAGATCAGAGAAATCAAAGACAAATGACGAGTTGCAATGTAGATAAAGCAGAAACCCATAGGCTCAAAAGAAAGCATGACACACAGATCGATTATGATGCTGCGGTACCAAATACAAGAGGGTTACAATCGTTAGCCTCAATCACGCACTTGGAACATACAGGGTTTGTATGATAAGTAATGAGACCAGGTCTGGAAACATTGTTTTATTGATCTGATCTGTAGAGGGACTTAAAAGCTTTCGAAGTACTCTCCTCTTGCGTCGATGCACTTCTGCAATCGATGTTTCCACGCTGCAAACGCCCCCTGGAAGTCAGCAGCAGGCAAGTCCTTTAGAAATGTGGTCACGGCTGCTTGGATGGCTGTGACGTCTGCAAAACGGGTTCCTTTCAAGCGTGGCTTCAGCTTCGGGAAGAGGAAGAAGTCGGCCGGGCTCACATCTGGGCTGTAGGGTGGTTGTGGAAGGACTTCCACCCCAATCCGGGTCAAAAAGGAGGTCACTAAGAAGGCGGTGTGGGCAGGGGCATTGTCGTGATGCAACTTCCACCGGCTAGCGATCGCCGGTCTTTTCCGCTTGACGCTCCTGTGCAGTCTCTCAAGGACTTGTTTGTAGAAGGCGGCGTTGACGGCTTGTCCTTGGGGTACAAACTCCTTGTGGACCACCCCCACATTGTCAAAAAAAACAATCAACATTGTTTTCACCTTTGACTTCGACATTCTGGCCTTCTTGGGGCGCGGGGACGCAGGAGTGTGCCACTCCGCGCTTTGACGTTTCGTTTCAGGGTCGTACTGGAACACCCACGACTCGTCACCTGTTATGACGTCATCTTCAAAGTTAGGGTCACTGTTCATGAGGTTCAACAGTTCCTGACAACAATCAACACGTCGTTGCTTTTGTTCGTCAGTCAACACTCGCGGCACCAGTTTCGCACAGATTTTTCTCATTCCCAATTGTTCCGTCACAATCTTGTGCACTGTTGTGTGGTTCATATCGAGTTCATCAGCAATCAATCTCAACGATAATCGACGGTCTGAGTTCAGGAGATCCCTCACTTTTGCCACAGTTTCGTCCGTAGTCACTGTTGTCGGGCGTCCAGCCCTCTCCAGATCCTCAACGCTTTCCCGGCCGTTCCGGAACGCACTGTGCCAACGAAACACCTGGGCTTTGGATAGGGCTTCCTCTTTGTAGGCCTCCGTGATGAGAGAAAGCGTCTGAGTAGCCGTTTTCCCCATGCGAACGCAAAATTTGATCGCATAACGCTGTTCGATGGAACCCTCCATGTTTGTTGATTTTCCGCCGTGACAAGAATGTTCACAAGGGCTTTGTCCAGGGCTTGTCCGCGCTCCACTAAGGCTCGGAGCCAACTGACGCGCGGTGCGTTGCTTTGCTCGGACCCCCCCCTACATCCTCCATCACCGACAAACCCGCTCCAGCGACACGCGCGCCGCGGCGCGGCGAGTCTCATTACTTATCATACAGACCTTGTACATTAAGTGCTTCCACCCCGAATTCAGACGATGAAGAGTTCGCATGGAGCTATCGTTTAGAGAATAAAATCTAAAGTAAACCTAAATAAACGATAGTGAGCCCTAAACAAACGAGTACCGCTAAAGATTTAACAGGTGTCTCGAATAAGTCTGCTGGTAAAATTGTATCCGCTGTTTTAGAAGATATTAATTTACTGAACAAAACTAACCAAGACAAGGTAGTAGATAAAACCAGAATCCATAGGAAACTAGAAAAAAAAAAGAGAGAAAAAAAGAAACCGTCTACAGTGTAAAGCTACTATTTTTAAGGGTCTATTTGATGGCCGAAAATACCAAACTATAGTTCTAATTGACAATTGCAGTAGGCAAAGCACTGAAGAATATGCGAATTTTATCGATTTGTCCGATTGGTCAGAAGTAATAGGAACGAAACCTCCAATTTTGGCTAACGTATCAACAGAAGAACTAACCGAAATGATTGTAGAAAAACGAGGTTTCACAGTTTGTCACGTTCCCCTTCCACAGACAGACTTTGGAGAGGTGTGTAAAGGTAGTAACAGAACCTTCTTCAGAAGTATACAGTAGTGTTGCACGAGACGGTTATATTCGCGCAAAACTGGAAGCACGAAAGTATCTACCAAGCTTCGAACATAAATCTCAATATTTTGTTCCAAGATTCAACTAAGGGGCTTTAAGTAAGAGGAAGGTGGATGGGAGGAACTCGCTGTGTAGCCATCTCCACGTGGTGAGTTCTGGGCTGGTTTGGTGTTTGTTGGTCAAGTTTTCAATCTTACCTTATGTATTTGTGTCCATACTATTATATCTACTAAACACCAATCAGACGAAGAGCTGGACATCAGATCAGAACATTTAAAATCTGGGGTCAAGTTAAAGTATTAGGAATCTTAACCAATTTTCTATACATACTTAAAATAATGGTATATATATATAAAAAAAAATAACAAAATAACACTTTTCGGACCCGCAGGTCTTGGTGAAATATTTTTATCTGCCTCTGTTTTGGGAAAGAAACATAGCATTATACAACTTTTGCACGGTACTCAAACTTAATTTTCTGAAAACAAATATTTCAATAATATTTTCACTACTCACAACCATATTTTTTCAGCATTAACGTTCTTTCGGACTCCCGGGGCCCGGTTAAATATATTTTTATCCGGCTCTGTTTCGGCGAGGAAACATGACATTATAAATTTTGCACGGTACTCAAACTTAACTTTCTAAAAAATATATTTCAATAATATTTTCACTATTTACAACTATCTTTTTTTTTTTTTAAATAAACGTTCTTTAGGGCCCCCGGGACCCGGTTAAATAACTTTTTTCCCGGCTCTGCTTCTGTGAAGAAACATAACATTACACAACTTTTGCACGGTACTGAAACTTAACTTTCTAAAAATATATTTTAATAATATTTTCATTGGTTGCTACTTTATTTTCAAAATTACTGTTCTTTCGGGCCCCTGGGGCCCGGTTAAATATCTTTTTATCTAGCTCTATTTTGGTGAAGAAACATAACATAATATTATACAACTTTTGCAAGGTACTCAAACTTAACTTTCTAAAAAAAATTATTTCAATATTTCACTGCTCGAAACTATTTTTTTTTAAATTAACGCTCTTTGGGGCCCCCTGGGCCCGGATAAATATCTTTTTATCCGGCTCTAGTTTGGTGAAGAAACATAACATAATATTATACAACTTTTGCACGGTACTCAAACTTAACTTTCTAATAATATATTTTAATAATATTTTCATTGGTCGCTACTTCTTTTTTTCAAAATTAGAGTTCTTTCGGGCCCCCGGGGCCCGGTTAAATATCTTTTAATCCGGCTCTATTTTGGTGAGGAAATATAATATATCATTTTACAACTTTTGCACGGTACTCAATCTTAATTTTCTAAAAAAAAAAAAAAAAAAAAAAAAAAAAAAAAAAAAAAAAAAAAAAAAAAAAAATCGGCCTTTTTCGGCCCGCCCTACTATATAAAAAAGTCATAGCCTTCTCAAGTTTCATCTTTTGACGATCGGTAGGTATATACGTATTTTCTGTCATTGACAATTGGGCTTTGGAGATCAGGCAGTACACATTGAAATCTCTTATTTCAGTTTTTATCTTTGTCTTAAATTTCGTTTTTAATTTTCATCGTTAATATTTCCTCTTCATTGTGTCGTAACGATTTTAATTTCCAGGTTTGAAAGGTTTTCTGCACAAGTTTAATGAGAACATAAAAGTATTTTTTATTACGTACAAGAATTGCGCCATTATTTAAATTTAACAATGTATTAATCTCTCTCATAATTACAATTTCCAGTTGGCACTATACAGAGCAAAGTTATTAGCAAGAAGGGAGATATTTATCATTTAAATGTGCCTTCTTTATAAAGTGCAGTTGCCGCTTCACAATAGTTTGAATTCGCGTTTTCGTGTATCAGCTTTCTATTTTCACTTAATTTTATTGTGGTAGCTGGTTAAACAGCTAGATTAATCCTCTGAGAACTGATGAACATCTCATTACCTTAATACAAAGTTTCATCCATATGCACTTTCTCGAGCATTGTAACGGTTTGCCCTTTCCACTGGGTTAGCGAGCACCCTTTTCGTGTACGAGCTACCAGGTTCTATTTCCGGTGAAAGAGCGTTGAACGCATTTCAGGTGGTTTGGATTGCACCTTAAACTGTAACATTTCTGGGAGTTATTGTGGGCTTTACGACTAACTGTAGAGTTCTCTTCACCGATTGTGTCTTTTTCGTACATTCTTGTAGGTTATACATTTTTCTTCTCTCGTGATCGACCACTTCAGAAACGGCTTGAATTCGTTGCGTTTCAGAGCATGGAAATTCGAGTAAATTTTTGAGTCCGATCCTGTGAATCGCAAAATTCGAGCTTCTTTTAGGAGTCAGTTTTCTCCATTTTTTTTCCAAAAGGTTTAACACTGTTTGGTGATACAAGTTTAGGTTTTCTGCAGTGCCATGACTGCTCATATGCCTTGCGAGGAACGTCTGGGACGTCGAAATTTCTACAATGAAAACAACTGAACTTCCTTTTAGTTGTTGCTTTTGATAAGGTATCTTGCCTATAAACAGTACAAATTTGTCGGGAAGGAATGTCATTTTTTTTCTGGAACTAAAAAAAAAAAAAAAAAAAAAAAAAAAAATCAAGTAATCTTACTTTAGTATAGAGCTTTACACAGATAGAAAATGAAAAGTGCACACCAGATATTGTAGTCTTACGTGAATGAAATTTTGCACAAACACACACACACTATAAATTTGTGCACATTGTGAACATGAGCTTTAATTTTTTGGAGGGGGCAAGGGAAAGGATAGGGCTTCTTTGGGGGAAAGAGGCATGCCGAAAAGGTTAGTTTTATTCTTTGCTAACATTACAAGTGTGTGTATATGTATGGAGGAAGGAACACTAGCGGGCGAGGAGGGGGATGCTCATCTTGTCCCTCTTGCATTGCATTGGTTGTACATTATCATATGCATGTATTAGTACACTTACGAATAGAATGTATAGTGTGTTACAGAAGATTGTTGTGTACTCATCCAGCGTCAATGCAGACGCGCACTTGTGAATAGAGACGGTTATAGATGTGGGTAACTTTCAAACGGGGCATACGTAGAAATATATATATAAATAAATGATCGTGGGGCAAGTGTACAGTCAGAAACAATATTAAGGTAGGTTGGAGCTATCTTTTCTTATACCTCCAACCTATACTTAATATTTCGGTTAATGGTAAGTTATCTTCATACCGGCAATCGAATATTTTCACAAAATTCCGTTGTATGATAATTGCTTGCAGACATTTTTGTAGCGAACAAACATCGAAATATTTTGTGTAGAATGAAACATTGTTTTCTTTTTCTTTGAAAACAATATTCCTCAGATTCAGGGGCGGCCAGGGAAGTCACATCTAAAAATAAAAATGTTATTACAAGCTAAGGAAAGGAATTTAACTAATATACTAATCCTGAAATTAGGACACCTGTAAAGTTTTCTTCCTTAACTTATTATTAGATATTCTGCCTTTCGGGAGGTCCTGGGACTAATGAGGATTTTTTTTTTTTTTTCAATTTTAGATTTGGGCATGGAAATGATTCTTCCACTTTTGTCGATCTTTAGCTTCCTCTTTTAACTCCCAATATTTTCTCCTATCTTTCAGATCATCGATCAGCTGTGTTCTTCTTCTTCCTATTCCTCGCTTCCCTTCCATCTTTCCTTCTATGGCGGTGTGAAGAAGACAATTTCTTCTCAAGATGTGTCCAATCCAATTGGCCTTTCTACGAAGGATGGTGGCTAGAAGTGTCTTCTTCTCTCCTATCCGTTTTAAAACATCTTCGTTTGTTGTTCTCTGTCCATTTTATCATCCCATCTTCCTCCAACACCACATTTCGAAGCTCTCTAAACATTTCTTCTCTAACTTCCGTAATGTCCAAGTCTCTGAACCATACAGTCCAATGCTCCATATATAGCACTTGACCAACTTGTTCTTAAGTCCAATATTGAGCCTGCTAGTTAAGAATGATCTTTTCTTGTTGAATGCTTCTTTAGCTACGGCAATTCTTGACCTGATCTCTTCGGTGCAGTAAGCGTCTCTCGTCAAAATACTTCCCTTGTACTTGAAATTATCGACCTCTTCAAGTTCTCTTTGTTCTACTCTGATCCGTAAGGGCGTGTTTCCACGGGATATTTTCATGACTTTCGACTTGTCGATGTTAATTCCCATTACAGTTTTCCACTGTCAACTATTTTGTCAATCATCTCCTGTAGGCCTCCTTCGGTTTTAGCTATTATAACCGTATCGTGTGCATACCTGATCTTGTTAATGATCTGCCCTCCAATCTTGAAGTCTCCAGTTCCCATTAATGCTTCCTTCATTAAACATTCTCTGTAAATGTTGAATAATTAGGCAACAAACTACATCCTTCTCTGGCTCCTCGTCCAATCTCCACACTATTGGTTTCTCCTTCATTCAAGCGCATCTTCTCTCGTTGTGCTATGTATAGGTTTTGAATGAATCGTCGATCTCTCCAGTTGACTCCGATTTCTTTAAGCATTTTCAGAAGGTTCGTCCAATTGACTCGGTCTAAAGCTTTTCGTCAGTCTGTAACTATGGACGAATATATTTGAGTATTGTGCCCGAAAGCATGGTTTAATCCTTTCACTTGACATAGGACCACTAAGGGAATAGAGTATAGGTGTAGAGGATGGATATATATTGAAAGTTAAGATCAAGGATACAACATGCGCAAGGTCAAAATAACAATATTTTCATTACATAGACATTCGTTTGCACAAGTATATTAATTTGCCTTCGATATAAGACTCTTGATTTCCTGTAGTGTCGAAGTGACAGACTCGACAGAGGTAAGCCAAGGTATTAGGATTTCAAACGAAATTAGATGGCCATGTAAGTAACTAACTCTATGGCCTATGGAAGTGGAGGTTCAGTACCGCGTTCACAAAAGCTCTCCATTAACTTCTGCCTTTAGCCAACTGAATCTTGTTTCTACTTTCTATTCCTGTTTCTGCGAGATCCATCTGAATATTGTCCTCCCATCTGCGCCCTGGCTTTCGTAATGGACGTTTGCCGACTGGATTTGCTGTCAAAAACTTCGAAAGCGTTCCTGCTTTCTTCCATTCTGGCTACATGACCTGCCACATGAGCCTTCTCGACTTGATGATCCAGACAATGTTTGGTAAGCCGTATAAGTTATGCAGTTCTTCGTTATGAAGTTTCCGCCATTCCCCATTCCTGTTCCTTTTGGGTTCGAATATTCGTCTCAGGATTTTATTTTCAAATACTTTTTGTCTGCGTTCTTCTCTCAGATTAAGCGACTCATGTTTCACAACCATATAGAGGGCCAGGCCTTTATTCGAGTTTGACTGTCGCGATGGTTGTGTTGTATTCATCAACTATGATAATCACAAAGTGTGCTTCACATTATTGAGGAGAGACAAAATGTGAGAAATACCTTACTCAGATATTGCATCAACTTATCAGTATGTTTGACTGTGAGAGTGTGTATATGTAATCGGTCAACGTATTCAGATAAGAGATATGGGGAAACAAAACACTGTCGCGAAACTTTCCGAGATTTACGGCTTATTTACAAAACAGGTAAAGCATGACAAATGTATGTAAGTTAATATAAAACAGTGCTTCTTCATAGTTTGTCTCTTTATCTTAACAGTAGAAAATTTCAAAATGTATTGATTCTACACAGAGAATGTGGGCCTAATAGGACAATACTTAAAATACCTGTTCCATATTGATAAATTTTGTGTGTGGATATGGTATGAGAAGGTTTCAAGAATATAGGTCCTAATTGGTAAGTGGGTCGTTTGTTTGCAGAATGATGTGTTTGATATCAGGTTATATAGGTTTCTGACAGGTTGAACACTGTCCATGTTTATTATTATTATTATTATTATTATTATTATTATTATTATTATTATTATTATTATTATTAATTCTTGATTTCTTCTTGCTACAGCGTTGCACAAGTTACTTTATCATTCACTACACATCGGCAGTTCTCTATGTTCTACGGGACATTACTTCTGAACGTAAAACTAGTTGTCAGTTCATTTTTGCTTCCCTTCCAGAAAATTATGTAATAAATAGTTAAAAAGTGAAACCTCTGTAGTGTGACTATGATTTTTGTCTGTATTCAGTGTGATGTGGTGACTAACACACTTATTTCTCAGTGCATGTGGTCACGAGTTTAATTCTAGCCTGGTCTTATGATGTCGAAGTATTGAATATTAATGATAAACTGAGTATCATCATCCTAATCGCCGTTACTTTCATAAGCCCCGTTTATTTTTATTTGATCAAAACTGAACTTCATTTCCGCATGGGTGTTATCCAGAACTTTCAGGAAAACTTCGTAATTTTTCAACCAATTATAGTAAAGTGTTGCAACAACAGATGACAGTAATCATGTCTTTAAGTAAGTGTGTGAAGTAGATTGGTGTTAGATTAGTGTTTGAGTGCGTAGTGTTGTGCTTTATGTTCTTCTGGCGATTTTTACGGTAGATTTGAATTATAAAAAAGGGCATCAATGAGATAAAATTATATACATAAAATTTTGCGCAAAACTGAAAATATAACGGAGACATTACACAATCCCTAATTTATATGCATTTTGTTCGTGTGATATTTCCGTTTCAATACGATGTGATCTTGCTGAAGTAGATTATTTAACATGTCGAATGATGCTTACTTGAAAAGGCGGCTACCCCACTTGTGAAAATTCAAAAGTCGGTTCTATTCGTGAATAACGGTTCATCGTATAAAGTCTTGAAATAATGCAGTTTGAAATAACATTAATTTTGTCCCACACTATTCATAATCCCAGGATTTGTCTTGAATCATCACACGAGAGTTCAACAGTATTTCAGTAAATGACATGCAAAAGAACATTCCAGCAGTAGAAAGAACAGTTGGGATAGATTTGTACGTACATGCTGGAATTTCTTCGAGAGTAATTCCGGCCCTAAGAAATGACAGAAAGGTTATTAATTTTTTATGACACCATTCCTGAAAGTTTTGATTCCTTCGTGGCACCAGGTTTCCCATGGTAGAGATGAAACTATTGTAGAAGCTGCCAAACAGTGTTTGCAGTTTGAAAACTTGGAAGTTTATTGAAAGGAAAGGAAAACCACAGTAAACACAATACAAACTACAAAAGTACATAGAAATTTCAGATTTACTATATATATATATATATATATATATATATATATATATATATATATATATATATATATATATATATATATATATATATATATATATATATATATATATTAGCGAAATTGTGACTAAATTATAGAATAACAGTATAATAATATGAAAACATTTTTACAAAACAGCAAAGGAAAGAAAAACAAGGAAAATATTATTCAGTGTGAATTGGATAGCTCTAGATTTCCTATACTGTTCATTATATCTTGTATTCCAAGGATGATGGGACTTCGGATTTCCATCTTTCGGTTCCGGACAGTCCCATCTTCTGGTAGCACAACATTAATTCAAATACTTATATTTATGGAGTAGCCCGAGCATTTCAAATTTTGTAATCGCAGAGTTGATTTACATTTACATAAGCAACAAGCTCCACAAGATATCCAACATAATATTTTAAAGGCCGCGGTGGCTCAGTGGTAGAGCGTTCACCTCTTGTGCTAGGGGTCCCGGGTTCGATCCCAGCCCCCGCCAAGTGAACTTTGTGGTGGACAAACACCGTGTGCGTGGGTTTTCTCGGGGTTCTCCCGTTTCCTCCCACTTTCTTCATTCCACCATTTCATTCATTACTCATCATCACCGTCTCCTTTAGCCTAACCGGCATAACCGTGGGACGTAAAACTCAAAGATTTCATTTCATAATATTTTAAACATTGGAAAATTTTATTGAGTTAATAAATGCAGTCTGTTTTCAGGGTCATGATGTGAGTGAAGAGTATGATAATCAAGAAAACTTTTATCAAGTATTAAAAATTCTTGAGAGAAATTGATAATTGCTCTCCAGTCATTTTTAGAACTCTAATTCTGAATTACTTTTAAATGAGCTCCTTCGTAGATATGGTTAGATAGAGTACGCGTCTTTGGCGTGGGAGGCCCGAGTTCAATTTCGGGTGAGAGCATGTGGTTCGGATTCCACGTTAAACTATAGATTTAAGTCTCATATAGCCTTAGTGATGAAAAGAACGTTGAATTTCATTTCTACCAACGAACTGATGGTCTGGAAACTAAAGTTAAACAATAGTATCCCCAGCTACTTTTTGTTCATTACACCATAGATTTTATATTATTATTATTATTATTATTATTATTATTATTATTATTATTATTATTATTATTATTATTATTATTATTATTATTATTATTATTATTATTATTATTATTACGACCACTGTTCCACTTCGCCAATGTAGTTGTGTTGTGAGTTCTATAGGCCGTTATCACTTTGGACATTGTCACTTGCGACACACCAAACACACTGGCCAACCTAACCGAGCGCAACAATTAAAAAAAAATTAACCCATTTTATATTGTCTGTCGTCTGCTCAGTTCACTTCATACTACCATTCTACTGCTCATTACGTAATACGGCTTGTGCCCTCACACTACCACCATCCCTGCGCTGTGATCGCCATCTGAACGTTGCCAAGCCAGACATCTGAACGTGTTTTGAACTCCAGATTTTCCACTAAAGTAATAAGTATGTACACTCATGTCCAGAATTATTGGCGCATGTCAATAAATATGTTGTAGGAATATAGTTTGATAACGAATTCGCCCGGTATTTCTTATAATGTTAGTACAGTATATGTATAATCGGCAAAGACATATATGTGGCAAATTTCATGTCAAAAGAGCAGTAAATAAGAACAATAAACGAAAATAAAACTTTCTGGTTTATTTAGCAACATTTTGTTTTACTCATTCTAATTTTTGTATTTATATTTTTTCCTATGAAATTTACCACAAATATACATTTCTCGATTATACACATAGTATCAGTATTAAAAGTACCCTGCAGAATCATTATCAAATTATATTCTTACAAGAATATAGTTACAGATATGCGACAGTCATTTTGGACATGAGTGTACATTCGATTTATACTAAGTACCTTCTTATATGTTAGAAGCTGAAGATGGTTACATGTTGCCAACCCTCGAAAACTGGAAGGGTGTAACAGTAGTTTCATGTTGTTTTCAGCTCTGTGCAGCCGTAGATGACGTGGTGCCTTTGGCCACCATTTTAGCAGTTCCTTTGAAACTTGGAGAAGTAAGTCCGTGCCCTTTGTATATTAAGTTCCACTTTCACCAAACCTGATCATGGGAAACAAAATACAGCCTTCTTCATACTTAGTACACGTTGGACTTTCCGTGATTGGTTTCCGTAATGGACCCTGAATTTCGATTGACTTGTTTTTAGAATCAAAGGGGGGGGGTAGTGGCTCAGTAGTATACCTTACCTTTGGTGCATGGGATCCCTGGTTCGATCCACGGTCAACGTGTCCGTGAGTTTTCTCTGAATATTCCCGTTTCCTCCCACTTTATCATTCTACCAGTTCTTCCATCATTCATTTTCCTTTATTATCGTCTCCTTTGGTCTAAAGAGCGTATTCGCGGGACGTTAAATTGATTTCATTACATTTTAATAATTTCATTTCAAGATCAAAGGGTATATCAATGGACTACTTGAGATAGTGGTGCTGATTTTTCTCTAATAAACTTGCACCAATTCATCTTTGTGCGTTTTTGTGATACCAAGAAAACAAGCAAATGGTCATAACTTCGTTATGATAAGTGATAAAGCAAAAACAAATACAGCATTGAATTCCTAAGAAAATTTTAGATGAGACCAAAGTATCACAACATACCGTTTTCATTTCAGAAAATGAAAATGAATTTAACAAAGCGGATTTCAAGATGACGGCTATCAGTATCATATGTCTGAAAAGTTTTTCCCCACCTATAACTCTACCTTGCTTTTTATTTGGGTATTTCCACACTTTTGAACCACCCTGTATCCTCCTACATATATAGACCGGGAGAATGAAGTGGAAGCGGCACTCAGCAGGTTAGGTCGGTAAAGGTTCTCCGCAGCCGAAGAAAACGCGCCTTAACATGTCACGTATGAAGATGATGATGGTGGTTTCGACTGGAGAGATGTGGTTCATAAAAAAAATCATACCCTGGGGTCACAGCAGCAGTTTACAAAGACATTATATTTATCGGTTGTTGAAAAGATTTCGACGTGTGAAACCGAAAGTTCTTGAGTTTTACAAGTGCCTTCTCCTCCATAACAATGCACCTTGTAAAACAAGGCGATTCTTGTTGAGCGGTCTTTGAAATAAAAGTTTGCATGCTTCAACAATTTCGTTATTCTCCCGATCTAGCCCCAGCACACTTCTTTTTGTTTCACATTTACATCCAAACTGATGGGCAGAGGTTTGACTCCATTTCAGGTAACTAGCAGACTGTTACCAGTAAACTGAACATGGTCATAGACCAAGACTTTCAGAAAGGAATCTTACAGCTCTACATCTGTACCATTACTTGTATTGCAGGAGGAGAGATGTATGTGTAATAATAATATGGTTAAGGTATCCTGTTTTTTATTTATTTATTTATGCCGTCAGCCTTGAAACTTAATAGACGGACTGTGTGGTACATATATAGTAGTTTTATTACAGCACAGCCGCGATAGCGTAGTCGGTAACGCGTCTATCTGCCACATGGGCGGCTCAGATATGATCCCAGGTGGGGGGCGACATTTTTTTCTCGTTCTCCCTCGTTACAATGCGACTCATCTCTTTAAAGTGTGTACCTGGGCAACCTGGGAAATTAATGTGGTTGCAGCGTGGTGCTCACAACATTACCTCCGTAAGTGTCGAAGTCAAAGAAGTTTGGAGACATTACCTTCACATTCAGCCCTTTCCTTTCATATCCTGTACCCCCCAAAAGACGAACTTTATTTTAATGTTGTTGAAGAGCTGTTAAGGCCAAAAATGCATACCCCACTAGTGTTCGAATCCACATAACATAAGCCAGCGATGCAAGTGATTATGAATGCTTAACTTTAGATAAATGGTTTAGCATATACCAAATCAACAGTACAGAAATGAACAGTATAAAGAAAATGAAATCTTTGAGGTTAACCTTTTCAGTACAACGCTGTTACATGTACAAGGAAAAAATATGTTCACATGTACGCCAGACATTGGGTACAATTATGTAAAAAATGAAGTGCGAAAGTTCAGTATCAAGTGAGAAAAAATTCCGAACGTGTTTCCTAAGAGGATCACCCCGTACATATTTTCAAAATATTTTGGTCCACCTTGACGTTGGCAGCCCTAGCGACGCCTCTATCATAGAGATATAAGCCATACCTCGTTGGAAAGCTTATGGGACACAGATTCACGAGGTAACTTTTGTGTCCTCCGTACGTACGATAGATCAACAATGTTGCCAGAGTTCCACAAACTCCGGAAAAGTGTATTTCCCCCCTTTTTTTACTGCTTTTACAGGTTTTACACAAGGGGCACAAAAGTTACCGTGTTGGAATCTGTGCCCCATAAGCTTTTCAACGAGAATACTGAAAAAGGGAAAAATTCAACACCCCTCCCAATCCCAATAGTCATACACAGGGTATCACTAGTTAGTATGTTCATTTATTTGTATTGATACCACTTTTTATGCTTGCTGCTCCTTTGTGGGGGTGTTTCCGTCCCAAGTGCTGAGGGGGAGGGGAAGTAAAAACATCCCAGTTTCTCTCACTACCCTTCCGCTGCGGGACCCCCATTGTGGATGAAATGCACACTGATGGAAAGTTTCATCCTTCCTGAAGATCTAGACACCTAAATCATTTCTCTAGGTTAATTAGGAGTCAAGCTACGAAGGTTTAAACTACTGGCTCAGGGAGTGTTAGTTTAAGGGAGATGATTAAAGTAAGTGAATGATGGAGGAATTGGTGGAATGAAAAAGTGGGACGAAACAAGAGTACCCCGAGAAAACCCACGAGTACGATGTTGTCCAGCACAGACTTACTTGGCCTTGAATCGAACCAAGGACCCCACACAGGTACGCGCGTGCCAGGCACACTCTTAGTCTATGTAGCCACTCATTCATGACGGAACGGATGACATCCAGGGAAAAATTCGCCTCTGCTACCAACAAGGAATGCTTTAAACTGTCAATGGTGGGGCGTCCTCCTCTTGCAGACGATCCCCTCCAGCACTGATTACAGTCGGTAGTCCAAAGGGTTCAGGTTCGGACTGCTACTGGGCCAATCTGCAGACGAAATGAAGTCAGGGACATGACGCTGAAGCCACCCATGAGTTGACCTGGCCTTGTGGGCTGGAGCAGAATCCTGCTGGAAAGTCTATGGTTAGTTGTGAAACAATATGCCATTTAACTTCTTCACAATATGCTCCAAAACAATGTTTTCGTACACTCGGGCAAAAAATGCAGCTGAGTAGAGCCGGAATAACTCACCCCACCATACCGCCACTGAGGAGGGATGCTCGGCCATCTGAACTTTTGGAACCTTTCTAAGGGCTTCTTGAAAGGTTGATGCATACATCCTATCGTTTTGCAGATTGAACTACTGTTCAATGGTGAATATTTTCTCATTAGTGAAGAGGATTTTCCGATGATCATTATGGGCGTACCTCTGCAGGAGACGTCTACATTTTACCACTCTCAACTTTTTTAGGTGTGCATCAAGGTAATGTCCTGTACGTCGGCGATAAGCCCGTAGTCTAATGTCCTCTGATGAAAACCTGGACATTGTCCTTTCGAAATGTTCATTTCACGGGTCATGCATGATAACCTGCTTCCTTGCCGCATTTCGCACACGAGCCACCACCGCTTTTGTGGCTGTTGGAGTCCTGACACTGCGTGGACGACCCGTTCTCGGACGATCCTTCACATTCCCGGTTTCACTGAAGCGCTCAGTGGTACGATACACAAACATACGACTGATTTGGAGCTTTTGTACTGTCTTCAAAATGTCACTTTATATATATTGTGTTGTAAAGAACTGTCACATCTCTGCTTTCTTTGCCAGAATGTGTAAGTGACTGCGGAAATTACTAATCAGAAACTTCTGTGATATACTAATTATGCTCGTTGATAGTAATGCAACGGTCTTCGAAGACTTAATGTCTCTAGTCGCACGATAATGTTTGATTCCTGACTTCACGGTTTGTCTTAGACATTCGGTTTTCCACACTTAAAGCATCTCACCCCTTTTCCACTGTCTCATATGTTGGTTCATCCTTTTCACTATTACTTCGTAAACAGATACATCATTAATGACCCAACAGCATAATTGGAATGTATCTTCCTCATAAAATTTCAGAAAGGATAGTTTAGTGCTGAGGTGAGTTCAACCCCGTCGATTTTCTCATAAATAAATAGTTTTTTCTTCCGTCGATTTTCTCATAAATGAATAGTTTTTTCTTATCTCTTCCACATTTCACTAACAGCTCTACATGTTGACCCAGTTTCCGAGTAGTTCAAAAAGGACGATGTGCTAGAGGAGTAAGATTCTTTTGGATTTCTTTAGAATACGTGTACATTTTTTCTTCATAAATAATAGTAGAAACCTATAATACGGTCTTTTGTGTGATATAGATATCCAGGAAAGTTTTGACCATAATATTACCTTGAACGTGGCTAATGCCGTTCTTCATATTTAATAAATAGCTGTTCAGCATCAAATGAAATTACGTTTCTAGATTTACGACTCGCATTTATAGCCTTTAGGCTAAAGGAGACATATAATGAAGGTGGATGATAATCAATAATGAAATTATATTGCGGGAGGAAACAGGAGAACCCGGATGAAACTACGGATACGATGTTATCGATCATGAATGTACTTGGTCAGAGATCAAACCAGGGATCTTCAGTACCAGAAGTAAACACTCTGCCGCTGAGTCTCTATTTCAGTAGCATTTTGTAAAATGACAATTTCTCACGAAAATGTCAAAATAAGTTAGTTAAGCTGGCCGGATGATTCTTTTTTGACTTCTTTTTTTTGGGATAAGAGGATAATTATTTTGTTACATTTAGTTCAGTGTTAATACAGTCTCTGGCCATTATTAGACGCACTTTTTTTTTTTTTAATTTTGTGCAGAATTTGAGGATAGGTTTTTATTGTTTTTCTTATATTTTTATTATCACATGAAATTACACTGATTATATGATAACAATATCACACTTGAATTACTTTTTTCAATTAGGCCAATTTTTGTTGTAATTTCTGGCTTTGCCACTTTCAGTGGTTCCGAAGATTTTCTACGGGATTCATATCAGGAGAGTTGCCCGGCCAGGGCAGGAGAGAGACATTTTCACTTTGTATAAACTGTTTAATTGATCTTGCGACATAGCATGATGCTGCATCCTGCATGAAAAGGAAGGGTTCGTCATTTGGAGATCATTCTTTTACTTGAGGCAGCAACCTTCTAAGCACTTCCTTCTACTGTTTTTCCCTCATTGTTCCTTGAACTACATACAGACTTCCGGTATCTTTTACACTAATGATAGACCAAATCATAACTTTTGTCGCATTTTACATACAGCACGCACAAAAAATAATTACTGTATTTTTCACTTGGACGTCGTCTCACAAACTGAGGTTAATTACCTATGATTTCAAATGTTCACTTGTCACCAAAGCAAACAAATCTCCAAAAATTAAAATCTTTATCTTTGTGGGCATTTGCACAAAGAAATTGTTTCGGAATCATGACAAGAGTTAATTTTGGCTTCTTAGCAGGTTCGCGTGCCTTCAGGTTCATATCAGAGAGCCGACGCTGTACTATTCTATTAGGGGCTTGAACATTATCATTTTCAAGTTTGTTTCAGTTCCCTTACACTAACAGATCATTCCTGAGGCAAGTTTTCTTCAAGCAGCGTAATGATTTGGGACAGAAATTGTTTTAGCCCACATATTTTCTTTTGTGGTTCACACGGTTAACCATAGTCAATTTTCTTCCTAATTCATCTCTCAGATGTTTCAGACCGACCGACGAGAAATTTCTCGAATCGAGTACAGGTTTTTATTTCAGCAGTTTTTCTCGGTGCCAGGTCACTCTATTTTCCCATTATGATAAACGATATCACTTTGTAAAATGTAGCGTATAAGTTACATCTTGTCGAAAGACGTCCTTCTCCCAACTCGACTTGAATTTAACTACGGCATGTTTGTTCAACAAGCAGATAACTATCAGTGTTGTTGGTATAGTTTGTAAGAACAGCACTCCATCTATTTTTTTCGATACAGCCATTTTCCATTATAACAAAGTACGGCTGCAAAGCACCCAAGAAATTTGTACTTATTGTCAAAAGAAAGCGAATATTAATGTCCACTATTCCAACTAAACAAATTAATGTATACATTACTTTGCATTATTATTATTATTATTATTATTTAGTTTCATTAATGTATATGTTATCATATTTGCTGTGGTTCAGATAACATTCTGGGAACAGATAAGTGATGGTCATATTTGTCTACTTTTCTTTTAAAAACAATAACTGTCGAAAAAATTAAGATAACGTCTGATAATATGACCCCGGACTGTATACTATACTTATGGAATATACAGTAATGGAAAAATTAATAGCAACTCCATGTAATAAGTTTCTATACAAGTAAACATACAATGAAATATATATATGTCTAAAGGAAATTTTATATATATTCCTTTTAATTTCAATTTAAATGAATATAAGAAAAGGTGAAGTATTAATTTTGATTTTGATCCTGCTAATTTTGAAGTATTAGAGAATGTTGATATATTTATACGATCAATTTATTTTAAATGGATTTGTGTTGACTAGCTTGTTATATCCGTGCAAAACTGCCGAACAGGAACATGCTCTGTGTAGTAGTCCTTCGATAGGAAACTTGCTTTAAAATTATGGCTTTTTTAAAAGGTTAAATTGTAGACTTTGTCAAGCAACTAAAACATTATCCCTATTTATCCTAGGATCATGGTTCGTACCTCATTCTCTTCAGAATAGAACAACCTTTCAAACGGCACAATTCACATTGCCCTATCATGTCCCTAAAGCGGGAAATTTTGAGAGAAATCGAGAATTCTTGTTTTTCAAATTTTGAGTTCTTGGATCGCCTTGTGTCAACGCAAAGATCTGAAAAGCAACTGAAAAATACTAAGGGTGTGTACTAAATGCGTGTGCAAAATTTCAAGCTTCTATCTTGAATTGTAAGGGAGGGCAAAAATACTTACCAATGAGCTAAAAAAAAAAAAAAGTCTCCATATGACCCGTATGTAATATTAAAATTTCCTAGACATTCCCATTTATCCTAGGGTCATGGTTCATACATCATTCTTTTCAGAATAGCCTTTCAAACAACACCATTCACATGTATCTGAGGCGGGAAAATCGCGAAAAAGGCATTTTTCGTTAAAAATATCCTTTTTTTTCAGTCTGGACCCCCATGTTTTAACGCAGAGATGTGAAACAAATACTAAGGGGTGCACTGAATGTGTGTAGAAAATTTCTATCTCTAGGTGCAAAAGTAAGCTCGCCAAAAATAATAATATATGCCTAACGAAAAAAAATTCTGTTTAAAGTTATGACGTCATCACACCCTATGTCTCGACGCAGAAGGCGTGAAAGCATATATAACGTGTTCTACAATGCCTCTAGGCTTGAAAAAAAAGAGAAGTAAAAAGCTTTGTTGGTTCTTTAATCGTATAATGAAGATTCTGTCCTATCACTTAAAATAGATTATATAATTTTAAAGGGTTTGCTTTTTACCTTTAATATGGTGTAAATAATAAGTAAAAGTATTTATATCCATGTATATTTCTTTCTTCAGTCAAGAGACCCGAAGGTTTATCAGCTTCTTGTTTAGTCCGGAAGACTTGATTTTGCTTCACGCAGGAAGTGCATGTATATTCAGTCCAATCTAGCTCCGTTGCTGAGAAGAGACGTTGAATTCCAAACATAAGCTACATATATTTTGTCCATATCATGAGAACGAATTGTTTGAATTGTTTTATTTGGTGTAGAGCAGACCTTGTTCTCTTAGTTCACAAAAATCCTTGTGAAACAGTGGCGGCTCTTGTGGGAAGTCATCGGTAAAAAAAAAAGTTTTGTTGCTACTAGCTAGAGGAAGAAAGCAGTATGTAAGAATTAGTACATTAAGTTAAGCTTTCTTCCCGTAATTCGTAGCAGTAAATTCTAAGCTTTACCGAGATTTTCCTGAGATACCACCGTGTCTTATGTTATCTTGTTTAGAAGCTATGGATATTTTGGTAGTGATTTATTATAGTAACTAAAATAATTATTATACTGTAATTTACTATATCAGCAATTCAAGTGTAATAGCTCTTTCTGTTGGTTTAGTAGTTATCACGTTCGCCTGTAGTGCACATGGAACTGGGTTCACAGTGGGAGAGCACTAAAAAATTCGTCTCTCGTAACAAAGGGGCGTATCTCATTCACAAAACGGCAAAAAGTCTTATCTCAAGATACACTCCTTTGTTGTGAGACAGGTTCGTTACTCCTGAGATACACCCATCGCTCAAGAAAGGTATCTCAGGTAATAAACATAACTTGCACCACATTGTAGAGCTCAACAAGTAGGTTATAGTAATAATCATTTCAGTTTGGGTAATTTTTCAGATACGCCCCCTATGCAAGGGCACCGATTTCTTTGTAACTTTGGGTGGGTGGATTCAGATGTGTGTTTGGTTGCAGACAAGGGACTAAGAAGGCATATATGAGGATTTTAAGAGAATTGAACTCCAGTTATGCCAAATATTATATATTCATAAAAAATACTTATAACAAAATACATATTCATAAAAGTACATAAGGAACCCATATAAGCATTGGGGGACCCCCAGGATCAGCGCCCTTGTCCCTTTGTCACGAGAGGGGTTAATTAAACGAATTATAGTGGTTCGAATTCCACGTTGCACATCTCGTATAACCTCGTTGCTGAAAAGGGACGCTAAGCGTCAACAAACAATAGTCTTCGAAGCAATAATTGACAATAGTAATAATAGTATTTGGCTTTCACAAGGTTAGAGTTATTGTCCTGTCTTTTATGTTGCATCTTCCCCGTTTCTCTACCTTCGATCTTTTGGAATTAGCTCTTATATAAGACTTTTTTTTTTTTTTTTTGTAGTAGTAGTTGTAAAACAAAGAGGTATTTGAATTTATAACAACGGACTAAATTACCTTTCCCATGTATTACTTTGATGCGAAAATTGCCGCCGTCGTATATTTAGTTCATTCACTGTAGAACTTTTTAAAAAAGCGATGAGCAATACTTCCAAAACAAAACTTACTTTCTGACGTTTTAAAAAAAGAAATAGCACTCAATAGCGTTTGGATAAGTCTTGTGAATGTGTATGGTAATATTTGCTGAATTGCGTAGAAGAAATTTGGTGAAATGGGAACCGGAAACTCGTATTTGTTCAAAATTTGATTTTCTTATGTTCTGACTTAGTGGTAAAGCTTTTTCAGCTGTGTTTGACGTTTCGTGTGATTTTTTTTTTTTCAGTTTCATTGTTTATTAATGTTCGGGACAGTGTTATAAAATGCCAGATTCAGAAGTTCGTCTGTTACGTGGCCTGAACAGTATTCTGAATTGTGCTGGCCTACCTAATCCCCCCGAAATATGACTCACGACCATTTTTTGTAATCGATAAAGGTGGGGAGACGAGTCAAACGAACAGAACCGAATGTAGCCGAGGTTTTCCAACAGGCTCTCGGCTGCAGGGGTTCCTCTTGCTCTCAAATACTCGCCCAGTTCAGTTTTATGTGGCTTTTCTCAAGCATCGTTGTCTACTTTGTCTGAGAGGATAAAATTTGAATTTTCCAGCAAAAAGCTTACGAAAATCGAAAATGAGTAAAGCGTGTAGAATGTGATTGGTTGAAACAGACCAACGTGGATGGACTAGTCGTGCCAGGCAGCATATTTTATTAGTGGCGAACTATTCTTGTCTGCCCTGCCTGGCCTGGCGCGGAGCTAATATCGTAGCGTTCACTGGACGAGTGCATTGCTACAAAAGGGGAGAGGTGCACATGATGGGTTTTATTGGGCTGTTTGATAATTTCGAAAGCCAAATGACATGTGTGCTCGGCATATTCATCGAGTACCATCATAGCGCAAAATCATTAATCATTCCGGAAATTTGTGTACTTTATTCCCTCAAAATATATTTCCTTAACAAATTATCTGTTGATATACGCATTTGTGTTGATGCCGGTTTTTAGAAATTTAGTTTTTCCATGTATAAACATACTTGCACTAGATGATGTACAGCCAAAGCTACTTAACAGAAAGAACTAACTATATGATGGAATACGAGTTAATAAAGGCTTGTTTTGACTGCTCACTGTGGGTTCTTGCGAAGAACTTCTGTGGTCGATCAACAGATGGCATTGAATGCCTCTTGGAGCGCGCTGGGAAAAGGGACTCGAGCAGTAAGTAGCATTCAAAGCTTGATGCGATGCGTTGGTGACGTGAGCGGTAATTAAATACATTTCCCCCACACATTTCAACTACTATGTGATGCGTGTACGTGGTAGTTCGTTGCAAAACCCTCCCGATTAGGATAGATAGATAGATACATAGGGATTACATGTTTATGTACTATGTGTTGATAATTTTGATTCACTGAAAGCAGAATCTTGTTCTTAACGGATTGGGAATCGGGAATAACGTTGAGATCTGAGGGAATTATCATTGTTGGTTATATCACACAGCGTTTTACGAAGTCAGATTTGTCCCCTGGAAACTTGAGTCCAAGATGTATACACTTGTAGTCGTAATATTGCAGTTCGTGTTTTTTAAGTGCGTCTCTTAAAAGTAGAGAAAGCTCCTGTAGTTCATATCCCTATATACTGTTACATAATATGTAAGTATCTTTTGTACGTGTAAGAACCCAAGTATTGAAAACGAAATAGAGTTATTCTGAGAGTTACTGGATAGAACGGTTTTAGGTTCAAGCTTTGTTCGGTGTAGATCCAGTATGATAAAGTAGAGTTCTGATATGATTCCCACTTAATAGTAATAATAGTCTTCCATAAATTTGATTTTGCGTTAAAATCCAAATTCCAGTTTCACAGGTGTAACTGCTTGTGTGGAGGAAACGTGGTATTTTACTTCTGAGGATGGTGGTCACTGAAATACAGAACCAGGTTTTATTTCAGAATTAAATTTAAATAAATAGTTTCGTCTACTATTGATATATAGGCCTATATAAAAAAAAAAATTCAAGTCACACACTCCTGACATTAGTGAGTCAAATGAAATACCCATAGTCCATCGATCTTCTATGGGGAGCAGACTCATACTTACGCATATGGTTACAGATATGTTTCAGACTATGGACACCAGTAATTCTTTTATCTCTTCTATGCCTAATATCCCTACACACCATAAACTTGCATTGGGGGGCCGCGGTGACAGTGGTACAGCATTTACTTCTGGTGCATGGAGTCCTTTGTTCGATCCCAGCTCGCGCTAAGTGAACTTTGTGGTGGACAGACACCGTGTGCGTGGGTTTTATCGGCATTTTCCCGTTTCCTATTTCTTCCACCATTTCATTAATTTCTCCTCCTCGCCGTCTCCTTTAGCCTAGCCGGCATAAGCGTGGGACGTAAAACTAAAAGATTTCATTTCATTTCTTAAATTCCCATGGATACAAATACTCGATTTCTGCGTTTAACGGTATAGAACTTCTAACAGACGGAGAAAAATATGTGAAAGGAAAACAACTCTACCAAATAACTTCCTCCTTTTTTAGATTTCGAAACTAGAACTCTGCATTCCTTCAACAGGTATTAGATCAAGGGTATAGAAGCAAAACCTGCTAAATCCATTTTTCAACTTTGTCAGGAAACGAAGAAAAAGTGACACCCTTATGCTTCAGAATTGTTGAACATTTTTTTTTGTAGTAGTCACTCCCTGACAAAATAATAATAATAATAATAAAATGATTTAGCAGGTTTTGCTTCTATACGCCTAAGATCTAAACTGGTAACAGGTAGCAATTTTATTTTATTTATTTTTAAATATGGATTCAGTACCCCAAGAACAGGTTTCATGTCCGGTAGAAGTCTTTCATAGTTTCACAACGTGAAACGAAACTAATTTCTTTTATTTTTTTTGGGGGGGGGGGGAGGTAAAACTCCATTCGAATCCTGACTAATTCAACTCCAGTGCTCGTCTAGTCCAATAATATGAAATTTGGAAGAATACGTAAAATAGCACAGTGAGAGTTAATCATTAAATTAATGAATATTGGATGGAAATCGTAATGATTATACTATTGAAATAATATTTTAGTTACGGCATATGAATTTGGTTTGTACAGAATACTTTTAACTTAAAGAAGCAGCATTAATTTTTGATTTGCAGACAATGCAGTAACTATTGTAACATAATTCTAAACTATTGTAACAGAAATAAATATTTTCATGTTCTTATGTTATGCATAAAACGAAAAGTTATTCTGTTCGGTTTTATGTTTTTTATTGTGTAGTTGAAAATAAAGAAATATGAATCTGAAAGTCAATAACACATAAGTTAATAGCTTATTGCAAATCATCTTGTCTGAGTAAGCTTTTGACACTTCAGTATAATGGCGGAGGTACTTTGTACTTACTGAGGACATTGCATCCACAAACTATTTCTAATCTCAACTCAGTTTTCCGTATTTAGGTTTATAACTCCTATGCAAGTGCTGTTCTTTAGTGATTTGAATTGTAGCAACATAGTTTTTCTTGCTAACAAACAGTATCTTACAATGTCCCATGAGATCCGTAATGCGCACTACCCTATACATACATTATTATTCTTAATAAAGTTTTGCCCATTATTGGGCAGTTTTGGTACAATTTATTTAAGATCAACTCAATTTATTCAGTGCAATTTTTTCTTTTCCTTCATGTATTTTACTTTTCTCTTAAGCGTATTTGATGTAGACTCATTATTATCGTGTATACACTGAGATTATAGTACGTTACAAGTTTACACTGATTGTACTGGGATATTGTCGACAGTTTATCTATAAAAAATAGAATAGCTTGTGCACCTAATGTCGTCTTCGTTTGGTTGAGTAACAGTACTGCTGGTAACTCCAGTTCTCAACTCTACCAAGAGTCAAGTCATTTAAACAGGCTGTACATTTCGGATTGCGGAGTGTGGTTTTCTGAATTTTGCCAGTAGCTGGGTCATTGATGGGACTGAACATTGTCCACTGTGGTTTGTGACTTACGAAATAATTGTTTCCAATATCAAGTTTACTGTCACTCCAGAATTAAAGGTTTTTGTCGTCTACATGTTGTGACCAAAACTGATGAACGATGTAAACAAAGGCGAGGCACTAACTTCAGCGTAGTACAAAGTTTTGCACAACAGAGTTCCCTCATTGTCACACGATTTGCGTGCACTCCTTCGGCGTAAGAGATCCGGATTCGTTTCTCGGTGGAATCTCATATTCGAATTTTAGGTTAAGCTGTAAACTAATAGATGTTGGTACTAGTAGAAGGAAAAATAAAGAAAAAAGTTAATCACGAAAGCAACCAATCATATAGATCCGATTTTTATAACAAGAACTGAATCAGGTTTTAAACTATACGCGGAGAACAGGGACGTAAATAGTAATCAATTTAAAAGTGTATAATTATTTCTTACAGAATTGTTTCTAAAACAAGGAACACAGTGGCTCAGTGATAGAGCGCTTACTTCCGGTGCTAACTGTTCCTGGTCCGATTCCAGGCCAAGTTAGTTTGTGGTGGTCACATTGTATCCGTGATTTTCTCGGAGTTCTTCCGTTTTCACTCTTATCATTGCATCAGTTGTTTCATGTTCGTTCGCTCTCATAAATCATCCGTCTCCTTTAGCGTAAAGGGTGAAACTGGGACGTAAAAGCTAGAAATTTCATTGTAGTTAAAACATTTCATTTAACCATTATTTGCATTGTTGTGGGTTAATTTTTTACTGATTTTTTAAAACATAACCTTTCAAGAAATTTAAACAACGCTAGTTTCTCACAAATTGTCATATTGATCAACACGTGTAATTTTAAACAAGTATAACCTAAGTTCCTGACGTGGCTCAGTCTGTGGCAAAGCGTGGCGAAATAAACTTTTGAAATAGTTCGAGAGCAACGTGTGTGCATGCTCATCACATTCCATAGTTCATCTTAGAATTATATAGCTTTGTACAGCAGGAAAAATACCAGTAAACGCAGTTGGTGTCGTAATTCTTTTTCCACATTTCGTTGCTTCATTTGCTTTTAACGAGCGCAGAGAGTTCTAAAATAATAATAATAATTTATGTATTCTATATTTGATTATATCATATGAACCTGGAGAAAATGGGAAAACTAAATTCTTGTTTTTAATTCTTCCCAATGTGGATAATTATAGTTCTTGAAACTGTTATGAAACCTATCCCACGAATATGTCTTCTACAGTAATGTGAAGTATGTATTCGTATAACTTGCTGATTCGCTGGTGTATCTTTGCGTGATATTCAGAGGCCGATGGAGATATAAAATTATAATAATTGTAAAATTTGTGTAAATTTTAGGTTTCGGCCTGGAAATGATTCTTTTCTCAATATTCACCTGCCTCGTCTAACGCCCAATATTCAGTGAGCTTAAAAAGTTCGTTACTGATTTCTCTCTCTCTCTCTCTGTGTGTCTATCATTTGCGCATTTTTCAATTTTGGCCTCCTCCATTCGATAGAGCATTAAAAGCTATCTGAGAAAGTGATGGCTTTTTTTTTTCCGTCACTCTTACCGTTCCCGAGATATTGGCCAAAAAAGTTCGAATTTTGGGAGATTTAAGAAGCCATATCTCGGGAACCATAAGTCATAGAGATAATATGTCGCAATTTTTTTCAATTTTGAGCATGTGTCTTCGTAAAACAACATACCGTGGAACGTTTTAACAGAACTCTTAAACAAAACATGTGGAAAAAATGTAATACTCAAGGAAATTATTAATGGATAGATATATTACAAGAATTGTTCAATGAGTATAATAATAAAGTACATAGAATAGTTGGTATAAAGCCTGTAGAAGTTAATAAGAAAAAATAATTCGTTTAAAGTTCGTTCTGGCAATGCTTTTGACAGGGTTTGAAAAAGCCCAACCCACCTGGGCCCATATGGGTTTTTTCGGGTTTAATTGTTTTTTTTCGGGTTTAATCGGTTTTTTTTCGAAATATTTCAATGTCTTTGGGGTAAAAGTGTTAAAATGTGATTTATATTTTAAGATTGTCATTGTCACAACTTGCAACAATTTTCTACTCACTGCCGTTTTGAAAAAAGGGCCGCCATTTTGAAATTTTACATTCGATCGCCGAGAAAATCTATACAGCAAATTTAGCATATCTTATGCTTCCACCGTCAAAATTTTAATTTAATGTAGTGTGTGTGGTAGAGGCAGACAAACGAATTGAGTTGATTTTGACTTGAACGTTTCTTTCAGCAGCGAGGCTATATGAGACGGGACCTACTGATTAAAGTGGAATCCGAACCACATGAGCTCCCTCCGGGAAGCAAACGCAGGTCACTCACGCCGAAGACGCGTACACTAACCGCTTAGCCATGATGGACCTCGGCAGACAAATGAACAAATGTAGATCAAGTCATCCACAAGCCTGACTGACGTTCGCCAAATTTGAATACCAAAAGGGGTCTATTAATTTAAAACAAAGATACATGTTTTATGAAATAATAAATGTTTCAAAATGTCTTACATGAAATTAACATCTTCCAGCGTAAATAAACCTGCCATATTTTCTCCATGAGAATACGGGACACCTCAGATCCCCCCCCCCCTCAACTTTCCAACACAATGAATTGAACTATAGTCTGGTTATGAACAAAAGTGTAATAGGCCGCGGTGGCTCAGTGGTAGAGCGTTCACCTCTGGTGCATGATTCCCTAGTTCGATCCCAGCTCACGCCAAGTGAGCTTTGTGGTGGACAGACCTTGTGCGTGGATTCTCACGTTTCCTCCCACTTTCTTCATTCCGTCATTTCATTCATTTCTCATCATCACCGTCACCTTGAGCATAGCTGACATAACCGTGAGACTAAAAGTAAAATATTTCATTTTATTTAATTTTAATTTTTTTTCAAGAATATAATTGGCGAAAGTTCACTAAGCAGCAGCTGCTTTTATCTCTTCGTACACTGCAATTAATTGTATAGACTAAAGATGCCTAAAAACTTAAGATGTGCTATAAAAATGCTTTACAGGAAAACAATATGCAAATTACTTAAATCAGTAGTGGTACAATCTACTTTCAATTCTTTTCGTGCGTTTAGCAATATTTATTTACATGGCTGTATTTGCCAAAATTACATTCGTCAGTTTAATCTGATGAAAAGCTGATTTTTCTCCCTGTGTCGTATGTAATTGTCAGGACCAAATTTACATTTTTCTAGGACCTGGACCAAAGCACAATTTTGTGCCCCTAGCCTCTGAAAAAGATTATAATTCTTAACTTATCTAATGTGTTTCTGGAGAACAGGTCAGCCATCTTCCCTGTGTTTGTAAATGTAGAAACACTCAAGTCCATTTTTTTTTTTTTTTTTTAATGTTCCGGAGAGTATCCGAGTTTCCATCAAGTTCAATGGAAAAAGTAGCATTGCAAATTTCGCTCGCTATCAAGTCGAACAGGGTGGTGTAATAACTTCCTCGAAACTGCTACATGCAACAGCGTACTGTTCATTCACTAATTACAGGATTCCCAGCCAATGTCAGAATTTTTTGTTTTTCACTTTTCGAATAAGCTGATATTGATAGCAGAAATGTAACGGAGTTAAAATACGGACATTTCCCTGTCCCGACTAAATTTACGGGGACGCGGGACACTCGGGGCCCAAAAACGGGACTGTTCCGTTTTTTACGGGACGTATGGCAGGCTTAAGCGTAAAATAATTAGTTTTATTCTTGAAGTATTCATTTCCGATCCTTCTGCGTTTAATTCGGGAATTTCTCGAACACTTCTTTCACGGCGTGTACATCAAAACTTCCACTAGTACGGAAATTTGAACTCAGCACTTGAAATAGTAAGCGTTACATAGTCTTCGGGACCCCGAGCATTAAGCTTCATAAATTTGACAAGAATTTTTATGCTATTGCTGGTGTTGATTCTACAGAATGCTTATTTGAAGAGTAGCAACAAATGACTGAACTAAACTGTTATTGTTCAACCAGATTTTAGTTGAAAAAAACTTGTGTTTTACAGCAAAGGTAAGAAATAATATTAATAGTTTTACTAATGTATTTACATATGTACTATTAGTACCGGCACCTATGACCTTAAACCCGTCAAACGTATGAGTGATAACGTCCCTCGGTGTCGCCGAGTCGATGAGCACACTATTCACGGAAAATATTTTCTAAAGTACAAAATTGCTTATTTTACTTTAAAAGGCTATAAGCATAATCCATACATTAAATTGTTCTATAACTATCTCAAGCTAAAGTAAGTTGTTTTTTTTAATTCATTTAGTGCATTCAGAGCTTTATAAAGGACTTATGTTGAATGTTGTTGTATACCTTAACTTGAAGGCCTCTAATTCGCCCAAGGAAAGTCTAAAATCTGATAAAAATCACTTACAATGTGATCACCTTAGTTGTAGCAATAATATACTAACACATAGGTCAAAAACCCAGGTGGGTTTTAAAGTGGGTTTTTCCAGGTGGGTCCAACCCGAAAAAACCCACCTGGCTTTTGAGCATTCTCAACTGGCTTCTTCTATTTTTCAAATCATCTATCAGTTGTATTCTTCTTCCTACTCCTCTCTTTCCTTCCATATTTCCTTCTATGACGGTATGAAGAAGACAATTTCTTCGCAAGAAGTGTCCAGTCCAGTTGACCTTCCGACGAAGGACTGTGGCTAAAAGCGTCCTCGTCTCTCCTATCCGTTTTAAAATATCTTCATGTGTTACTCTCTATGTATTTTATCTTCTTCTACTTCCGTAATGTCCAACTTTTCTGAACCATATTCGTACAGGGTAATACTCCATATATTGCACTTGGCCAACTTCTTTAGTCCAATATTAAGCCTGAGCTCCTTCGTGGCTAAGCGGTTAGCGTACGCGCCTTTGGCGTGGGAGACCCGGGTTCGATTCCGAGCGAGAGCTCATGTGGTTCGGATTCCACGTTAATCAATAGGTCCACGTCTCATATAGCGTCGCTGCTGAACGGGACGTTGAACTCAAACTTAACTCAAGTCCAATATTAAGCCTACTTGTTAAAAGATTTTTTTTCTTGTTGAATACGTCTTTGGCTATGGCAATTCTTGATATGATCTCTTTGGTACAGTAAGCGTCCACCTTCAAACTACTTCCTAGATATTTGAAATGAGCGACCTCTTCAAGGTTTCTTTGTTCTGCAATGACCCGTATGGGTGCGTTTCGACAGGACATTTTCATGACTTAATCAATGCTTAAGAGGATGGTGAACATTTTGGCACCAAATAGTAACCGGTGACAACTTTTCGATGTTGATTTCCTTTCATATAGTTTCGCAGTTCAGCTACTTTGTCCGTTATCTCCTGTAGTCCTTCTTCGGTTCTAGCTGTAATAGCCGTATCTTCTGCATATCTACCTGAGCTCCGTCGTGGCTAAGCGGTTAGCGTACGCGCCTGTGGCGTGGGAGACCCGGATTCGATTCCCGGCAGGAGCTCATGTGGTTCGGATTCCACGTTAATAAGTAGGTCCACGTCTCACATAGCCTCGCTGCTGAAAGGGACGCTAAACGAAAATCATCTCAGCTCAACTTCTGCACACCGATCTTGTTAATGATCTGCCCGTCAATCTTGAAATCTCCAATTCCCATTAAATGCTTCCCTCATTAAACATTCACTGGAAATGTTGAATAATTTGGGCGACATACTACACTCATGTCGGACTCCTCTTCCAGTCTTCACATTATTGGTTTATCCTGTATTCCAACGTAACTTTAGTCGTCGTCCTGTGTACAGGTTGCGAATGAGTCGTCGCTCTTTCCAGTTGACTCCGATTTCTTTAAATATTTTCAGTGTGTTTGGTTCAGTTGAACCTGTCGAAACTTGAATGTGAAAATATAACAAAAGTAGTAACCATAAATAATAATAATAATAATTTATAAAATGCACAAGAAATGAGAAAAACATTATTTGGCGAGGTGAAGTGAAGAAATGAAACTGACAATAGCGTTGGGCGCATTTGATTATAATGTTTTATAGCGAACACTTCACCCAATGCTTTTGTACACTGAAGATTTAGTCCCGTTTCTTCATTTTACCTTACCAGAAAATATTTTCTCTTATTGTGTAAGTTACAAAAATTTTTAATTATGCGGTTATCGTCGTAAATATGTATGGTTATTTTGCATGTAAACGTGCCATGTCTATTGTGGGAGGTGTACGTGTATGTGATAGACAATATTGTGTCGATGGGGTTTCTTGTTTTATTTTTTCAATACCATTTTGCTTACTCATTAGCTAGTTTTTCCTTTATTGTCTTGCATTCATTATCCATCTTGTGTAACTTTTGCAATATTAAAGATTTTTTTCTTTCTTTCATAAATACATACAATCTTACAGTTGGATGTTTTGGAGTTAATTACAGTGTAACGTTCAAAAGCAGATGTATCTTCAATTAAATTGTTTTTAGTGCATTTCGTTGCTAACGCGAGTATGGTTTCTGTTTGTGTGGTCTTGCGTTCATTTTGCGGTTAGTACAAGGCATAATTGTTCAGTCCTCTTTTAACATATTAGGTCCAGTCCTCGGAACTGAAATTTGACATTCAAGTTCAATTTCTCCCAAAGAAATGAATGGAAGTTCATGGATAATTTCTAAGGCTGGAGGTACATTCATACCTCTGATCTGGTTTTTCAATTAAGATTAAAAAAAAAAAAGTAAAAAATGTAGAGAGTGATCCGCATATTATTTACGAGTTGTTATTAAATAAACTTCCAGATATTTTCTTATGTGAGAAAATCGAATATGCAGTTTCTGATATATACCATAATTGTCGGGCATTTGACATTTCTCCTGTATATTGAAGATCTCGAAAAAAAAATACTAGTTTATGTAAATAAGACCTACATTTTAAAATTTTCATATACTTGTTGTTGTAACACTCACTTACATTACATAGACTATATATGTATTTAATAGATAGATATAAAAATGTTGATTTTTGTAAAAGCTCATGAGATATGAATTGTAAAGTTTAAAATATTTTTGTTTTTATTTTACAGGTTAGTATTTGATTGCCTTATACGATGTACAGATTGTTGATTCGTGCTGCTGTAAGTAAGGAAATTTAGTCTTCTTACTCTGGAGATTGATTTGTATGGTCCTTAGGTATGGTGTTTGCTCAAGTTAGGTGGTATTTCTTGTCAAGCCAACTTTTATGTATTTATAGAAGTTCAGCTGTAATTGAATTTATCACAAAGTTTTCGATTACGTGTCCAGTTATTTTCAAGATTTCAGTTTACTAATGATCATTTACATATTGTTCGCGTAATTAGCAGGTGGACGTTGCTAATTTCTCTCTACGTGTTGAGATACCTCATTCACATGCCAAAAAGCGAACATTGTCATTCTCGTTAGCTGAAATCTTGTAAGTGACAGCTGAGAAAGGAATCGAAAACTGGATAGGAATAATTTTTAAATACAGTTTAATTACCGCAAAGACTACTATAATTTTATTGTCTGTGGATCGCACATTTGATTAACATATTATATAGTTTAAAACCAAGTTAACTTACCGATTACCATTGTGGTGGGTAGGTTTAATAAAAGTTTCTGATGGACCGCGGTGGTTCAGTGGTAGAGCATTCACCTACGTGCGTCGGTCCTTGGTTCGATCCCAGCTCGCGCCAAGCGAGCTTTGTGGTGGACAAACGCGGTGTGCGTGGGTTTTCTCTCGGTTCTCACGTTTCTTCCCGTCTTCATTCCACCATTTCATTCATTTCTCATCAAGATCTCCTTTAGCGTGGCCGGCGTAATCGTGGGACTAAAACTTAGATTTAATTTCAAAAGTTTCTGATGGGTATTTGTGTGTGTGTGTGTGTGTGTGTTTAAAAATGAAATGAAATCTTTAAGTTTTACGTCCCACGGTTATGCCGGTTAGGCTAAAGGAGACGGTGATAATGAGAGATGAGTGAAATGGTGGAATGAAGAAAGTGGGAGGAAACGGGAGAACCCCGAGAAAACCCACGAGCACGGTGTTTGTCCACCACAAAGTTCACTTGGCGGAGGCTGGGATCGAACCCGGGACCCCAAGCACCAGAGGTGGTGTGTGTGTTTAGTTTCGTGTATAAAACTTATTACTTGGAACAGTAGACAACCACAACGGACTAGTAGACTATTTGCTAGGTAACAAAAGAAAAAAAATATCATATTGAATCGTAATGATTTGAGAGGAAGTTGGAACAATTATTTTTATTTTATTTCACCTTTTCAGCACCGGAGCTAAATGCAATGTGAACCTTTCTTCAATATAGGGTATTGAAGGGTACATTCTCCACTTATGCTGAAAATTGGAACAAATCTTCTCTCGCATCGGTAGCGTTTTGTAAGCAATTATTTATTTGCAAGTACAAATCTGCAAATGCACGAACTTCGCAAAGCAAATTATAAAGAAAATAAAAGTGAATATCAGAATGAATGCTATTTTGATTAATATTGATTGTACTTGTGTAACGATATATATACTTTCATACGCAGTTTCGGGTTTATTATCTTGAAAATCCCTTATTGCTTTTACACACGACACACGAATTGTCACATCAATACATACAGTCGTTTCAGATGTAGCCTCCCTTTTTTTCTGACCAAGTTAATTGCTCCTCTACGTCTCTCTATTGTCTAAATAACCGAGTTTAGCTATTCGGTAATTAATACTAAGATCAAGGGAGGCAATGAACGCTGAAAAATTCATAATCGAAGTTAAGTTAGAGCATGCTCTTCGGAATGTCATCTAAAGTGTATTCAGACAAGACTGAAAGAAAAGTCAGATCAGTATAAAAATTGGTATCTGTATCATTATATAAATCCAAAAATCTAAAGTAGACCTTTAAACGTGCAAATCTCTAAAACTGGTTATGAGGAGGTGAGGTCAGTGATAGAATCTTAAGTTTTGCCTGCGAATCTTAAGTTTTGTTTTAGTAAAGTAAATTTTGTGCGATCATGAATAAGATTTACCCAGTACTGTTACAGCTCCAAAATTATAACGATAAGTGACGTTTATGTTTTATATTTCGTTACATATATGCCCACAGTCCGAATTGCAATATAAGTCAACACGACTAAACACCCTAATTTTATTTACCTGTACTTATAAAAACTACTGATTGCATGCGAGAATTAGACACATCAAATGCAGAACACCATTAACTTTTTATTCTCAAAACCTTCATGAAAATTAAAATTATGTTGTCATAGCAACCAAACAAAATAGTTGTCTTCTTTTTAACAACTCACATTACATGATTATCAATATATAAACAACATATATTCGACATTTCTTCTTCTTCTTCTTATCAAAACAGTTGTGCACTTTTAAGCGCCGTTGCCCAAAATAACTACAAGAAAATGGAAGTAATTTATCGCACAGATATACAATATCGTTATAAAACGAGTTAACATGTGAATTCTACTTACAATATTAATTTGAATAATGTATGAAATTGTACGTTCAGCTACTAGAAATACAGGTATATTCTCCCCTCTCTTATTTTTTTAACGCCTTTCATCATGATAGTAAAACCTGTTATTTTTATTTTAGTTTTACGAAGATTCGCTTTTTCAGCCGCTTGACAAAGGGGTGTGTTAACTTGTTTAGGCCTTGAACTTGACCTTGAAGTTCTGCCGAGAGCTAGTCATGCCATCTATATTCTGGCAGGGTTATGGTTACGTAACAATGGTCAATGACGTCATAAGATAAACTAACGATTAGCTTAATCGGTAAAAGATGAGCGGGAAAATGAGAGAGAGAGAGAGAAAGCTACTAAAAATGTGTGGTTGATAATGTAGCAATTTAGTTTGTTGACCTATGTATTTGGTTCTGTCTGAAAGAATGTTTTAAATAGAAGAAATTGCAATAACTTACGTTATAAACAATTACAACACAGAATACGAAACATACAATAGACTAGTAACAATTTCCAAAGCTTTTTCCTTTCCATCACAAACTGCTTTCGATTTTTCTACCTACTGTTCGTACTGTATATAACGGTTTGCTTCGTTGTTTGGAAATATGTACTTCAAGAACATGTACAGGTTTGGACGAAAATCACACTGGTTTCAGTAAAAACCAAATCTTGTAAAAAATAAAAAAATAAAACCGGAAAACTGGTCCAGTGGAAAACGAATCGGTTGTGAAAAACTAAACTGGTTTATCCCATCCCTTACTAGCTGGATTTTTTTTTTTAACACAGCGCACAGTTCTAATATGAGCGTGAATCTCCTTCCCACTTCTCGCTATACCTGTGCAAGTCCCTTTACGGACACAAGTAAAGTACAGGAAGACTCTCAAAGGAAGTGAATCGCTATAGACAAACATAATTGTAATATATAGAATGTTGGGGTGAGTTTATGGCAAACTTGGATAAGTGATGGATGATAGTAAGTGCAAATATTTTTTTTCTTATAATTCCATATCCAAGTTCGTTTCATTGTGGGTTCACAAGCCTTCGAAGTTAACAGCTTGCAAAAGTTTTGTCATTCAGATTAAAGTAAAGCGCCTGAAATACCCATCAACCCGCTATACTTAGCTCCTGTACTGGTTGCGTTTCATTAGGGTGTCAGCCTTAACGTCCTAGTGGAAATATTAAACTAATAGAGTGAAAATCACACCTAAAATGAATAGAATTTTTTTTTTTTGAAAATTTGAATGAGAGCTGGCAAATTTACACAAAATTTCGAATCTACCAGCGAAAACGGCACTTGTGGTTTCCGAGATTGCATTGTGGAAGGATTGGCCACATACATATAAATCTAGCATTTTAATGTATGTATTAGAAATACAATGAAACGTTTATTTTCAGTAATGTTTACTTCATTTTAAAGCCTGTACATTTATTTATTTTTCTACATAATCAACATTTCGGTCGATGCATTTTTGTAGACGCTATGGCATGTTTATACGCCCATGTCATACCGGCTCACCGCCATATGCTTGAGGAAGCGTTGCACCTCAATCATCTTGTTGTCGTTGCTGAAGTGCGTTGCTCAACCTTAGCAACTGTGTCATCGGAAATTGACGGTCTCTCCCCCCCACTTATGAATTTCAGTACGACCAGTCGCTAACTCCCTACACAGTGGCGTCGGAAGTATTTTTCAGCAGGGGGGGGCAAACTGCTGTCTAGAAAATAGACACGGGAATGTAACATAGGTAGGATAATACGAATATATGTTTGTAATATAACAATAATTTGATTTGATTAGTTAATAATAATAATAATAATAATAATAATAATATAATGAAGCTGTGAACAGTTTTGTGAGAGTGAAATTTCCATCTATTAGAGGCATCTTAGTTTACATCTTTAGATTAATTAATCCTGTGTCAATTTTGTGCTGGATTTTGGTCTGGTGCAGAAATTTTTCAACCACTGAAATCAAAATTAAAAACATATAAAATTGTAAAATTTGTATTGCTCACAATGACTGTTTGTAAGTACAAATTTTACTATTTTATATACTGGTACATATTTTTAACTGTATTGGACATGGTCATACGGACACTATTAAAGAATCTTAAAGCTACTTAAATCACTTGGAAACGAGGAAATTAAAATTATATTTTTAAAAATCCAGTTCTGGTGTTGCAGTACACTGTAATGTTAGAAATTGCTATTTAGAACTACAAACTTTGTAGCACCTTATAGTAGAAAGTGACTTGTACACTATAAAACAGGCTACATAATTAAGTAAAAAATAAGAAAAAATATTTTTCTACCTACTTGACTTCGTACCAGAAATGGAAAAATGGAATTTTCACTAAAGACTTCATAAAATGTATATACAAAATTCAATTACACTAATTATCCAGAGTTATTTGTATTTTTTACTACACTTACTTCAGTATATCCAGTTTGTTATTACATTCACCTCTCTTCCTAATCTCATTATATTCACTTCACTTTACACTAATAAAGTACGACACAATTAATAAGAAATAATTCAAGTTTATATTGAATTTTAAGTGCTATTTTGTAATTAAAATAATTGGTTATAATACTCATAATATTTTCACTTACGTAATTCTACATTTATTTCTTTTCAGAATTGACCAATAGGATCTTTTCTTTCGCTTGCCTTTGATATGAATTCTCTTGCAATGGCGTTTAAATCTGGTCGCTACACATATGCAATAACAGCAGATAAGCCAATCTTTCCTGTGTCATGGACGTCCTCAAATACAGTATGTCTTTAGACTACGCAAATAGTAACATCATTTCAGATTTGGCTTCGGGGGGCAAGACCCCTTGATATATGTAAAATTTCGCGTTTTTCACTGACTTACTACTATTCTATTGATAAAATCTATATAAATCTCACTCAGGGGGCAAATGCCCCTCCCTGCCTCTCCTAAATGACGCCCCTGTACGCAAATAGCTGAATGATCTTTCGCAAATGCTCAAGAAGCTGGCATAGTGAGAACGAAAGTCCCTAGACGAACAACTTGGTCGAGAAGACTGCGAACAGTTGGGGTTTCAGCACTAATAGTTTTTAATATTCTGATCGTCATCAGCGATTCAGTCGGCATCAAAGTGGGTGGAAGCAGCATGAGCTGAGCTCATAATCTATTAAGGTTAAAATCCGACAAGTGAACTCCCAATTCCTGCTTCAAATATTCTCTTGAGAGAGGCCCACCAGCACATATAGCTCCTCCAGAAAGCCTTCTAAAGTTTTATGAGTTGTTTGAGGCCTGGCTGATTTAAACGACACTGCACTTCATTCAACAAAGAGTCAATGTTTTCGAAGTACATTTTTCGAAGATCTGATACAGGTTCTAGAGTAGCTGCTATAGAAGGATTATCAGTCTCTTCCAACCTAATTGGTGTTCTCTTTGATCTTGATGAAGTGGGCAATTTTAAGTGTAGTATGTCTGCATTTTCCTTTGCTTCCTTATAGATGTTTTCAAATGCACTGTCCGTTCGTTGCTCTGATTGTTGCTGCTCTTTTAGCTCCAGATGCAGAAGCTTCAGAATTTTGAAGCACTTTCGCCAGTTGTCCGCAAGGTACAAAAGCACGTATACTGACTATTAGAAAAATATCATTCCGAATTTGTTCATTCTTTTCAAATGTCCTTTTAGAATTACTTTTTGATCATCGTTTGGACCACTTGTATTACTGATGATTCTTTTCGAACGTGATTTGAATTCGTTTGTAGTAGATTGAAATCTGATTAGAGATTTTCGCCTAACACACCAGCGAGTAGGACAAACAGGTAATAAATGTTTAGGATTACTTTTCTTGATAGTTTTACAGGGTTCAAGAACAATGTCGGCGTAGGTATATTATCTATCGTTTTGCAGAATCCAGGTTGATGTTTCAGACGTCTTTCACTATGGCCCGCACGTCTCACAAAGGTTCGCATTTTCGTGCTACTTCTTGCAATGGAAGATCTAATGCATGATTACTGCAATGAATGTATACAGCTTTCGGATGTTGAGCCGAAGTTATCTTCTGCACACCACTCACTCGTCCTGAGATGATAGCTGCATTATCATGACACTGTTTGCGTATATTTTCTGCATTCAAGTTAGGTTTTGTTAGAATATCTTGGATCGTGAATTCTGTTTCCGATTTTGTGCCATGTGGGGTGATCATTTCCATAAATATTTTGTTGAGTTTCATGAATCAGAGTCAATACAGCGCGCACAGATACAACTGTTCTTTCTTTGAAATATCAGTCGTGGAGTCGGCTATGGAGACTCTAAAAAATGGAGACTCTTTAACTTCTGCTACCAAGTCTCTCTATATTGCATGTCACATAATCTTTAAAATTCTTTCAATGAGCACTAAGCCAGTTATCCTGTCGATTAATCCATTGGTTGAGAACAGGCACATCCATTTTTCTTTCATCCAGGAGTGACATCAAATTACCCGTACTATGCAAATGTCCACTGATTGCTTGACCACTGCGAGCTAAATATCTAACACTACTAGTTATTATAAGCAGTGACTGTCTTTCTTATTCTTGTTTACAAACTTGGTCTGAAAGGAGAACTGAAATAGAGGTTCTGTTTCTGCACTCATATCTGAACCCTTTCACTACCACTGGGATATGTGTGTCCCACGATACATTCTCAGAGAACCCCTGTAATTTACCACATTTATTGCTATGTTCCACTGGTAAAGAGAAGCCCGCTAATGGTTCACAGAATTCTTATTAATATTATCCAATAGACAATAGTGGAAGTGAACGTGAACAATGAAAGTGATAATGGAACAGATGAAAGTGAGGAACAATGTACTAGTGATAAAAGTACATGTGATACAGTGGTTGCATGTACTGTAATTTGGAAAAGGATTCCGAAATGTAAAATATTTGTAATCATAAATACGACCCAATTGTTTTTCTGACAATATAATTTCATAATTAAAAATACAAGATGATCATTCATGTCAATACCACTGGGACATAAAGGTCTCACGTAAAAATATCAGAGGGATATATAATGTCCCACCCTTCCCACATCGAAAAACGAAACGGTGGAAACTCTGCATATTGTTTGTAAGAACATTAATTTAACTTTATGGAAAATGTATTTAGTTCCTAAATGTCCTGTTACTCATTTAAACTGTTATATTTTTCAAACTTTAAAATCTCGCTCGACGACTCGTTTCATATTGCAGACTTACGATTACTTTAAAAAAATTTAAAAGAATTTACAGGGTTTTGAGAATGTACACCAATGGAAATAAAGAGATTTTTCAATTCTTTTTCCTAACTCTTTCTGTCTAACATGGGGGCAGAAAAAGCGCCCGGTCTCTTGTTTCAAAGAGAAAGATGAATCTCGAATAGATAATTATTTTCACATTAGCCTACTATAAAAAGCAAAATTTCGTTCATATAATCAGTGTTGTGTGATGTTTCTACAGTCTGAAAGTGAGGGGGCAAAAAGGGTATCTTGCCCCCTTTGAAAATTTCAGGAGGGGCAACTGCCCCCCTTGCCCCCCCGGTTCCGGCGCCCCTGTCCCTACACCAGATCCATGCACGACTTGCCATACACTTTCGTCAATTGGCGATGAATTTCAATCGGTGTAACGCCTTTTCCGTTCGGAAACCAAATAATTGCGCGAGCGCTTATTGGGAGCTTCATTACAAATGGCTACCAAGCCAAGGCTGAGCGTCCCAGCGATGGCACAGGTTTGCTTGGGAGTGGAAGAAACAAACACTACAGTATTTCCAATAGCCGCATGAACAGTTTTTTTGCCACATGGACGGTAACTTTGGAGATTTTACTTTTGGAATTAACCTCGTACGCTGCAACACGTGTTTAATAAATTTTAATGAAAAGTCCAGATACCAAATTTCATGTCTGTATTCTCAAGGGATTCCCAGATCTTACAGTGATTGCAACTCTCAGAGATTATACTATTTTTTTTTTTTTAATAGGGTAACGGACACATACGAAGTACTTCTGATAAATTCTCGGTCTGAGGTACTTAGCAATGATTCTTGTACTATTAATGATGGCGCTAATTGGGGCACTCTTTGGTAATATTTATGTAACTTTATTCAGTGATAATCTCATTACGCTATTATCTGTGTAAGGACAAACATTATGTCAGTCAAACCCGAAAATTGTTGCAATTTTGAGCACTGTGCCGTGATAAAATACCTCGTGAAGAAAGGAAAATCGCCTAAAGAAAGTTTTGGAGATGTCACTCCTAAAGGATTATGAGCCTTCGTACACCATGATCAAAAAATGAGTCAGCCGATTTCAACAAAGATGAGCGAGCTGTTAAGATGATCCCCTGCCCAGGGCGTCGTGTGGCGGTGGTCGCTGAATATAACATCGCAAAAGTCGAAAAGAAAGTTCTGGCCGACCGAAGAATAAAATTGTGGCAGATAGCAGAAGTTGTAGATTATTAAAGAACAGGTGATAAAATTTGCACAAACATTTGAGCGTGAAAAAAAGTTTGCGTGTGCTAGATACCGAAAGTGTTCACGACGATCGAAAGCAACGTCGGCTGGATAGTTTTTTGGTATTAGCCGAAGGCAGTCTGGATGAAGTTTGCGCCCGAATGGTAACTGTAGATAAGACTGCGATTCGGAGTCGAAATAGCAGGGCTCATAGCAAGTCACCTTTTTTAAAACTAAAAGTTACTTTTTTTAAGTTGGTCACTAAAAGTTACTTTTTTTTTTTTTTTTTTTCAAATTTGTCACTAAAAGTTACTTTTTTGAGAGGTAAAGTGATTTTTTCGTGTGATTTATGTTTTGCATTGGCAATTTTCTAAGAAAAATATAAAAATAAATAGAAAAAGGCAGAAACTTGTTACTCATTACTCTCCTGAAAGCTTCAATATTGTCTATCACATGTGAAACAGTCAGCTTTATTCTCACTTCAGCTTTTATTCTTTCTAAAGCACAGTGAATGGTTGGTGGATACTTAAGCGCTCAATGTGGGGTTGAGAACTCTTCTGTGTCTATTCTTTCTTCTATCATAAGAGTCTTCTAGTTTTCTCTCGTAATAGTTAACTCTCCGCTCAACGTTGTGTATGTGTTTGTGTGGTTCATCATGTTCGTCTTGTGTTATGCATCTTGTTTTTCTTAAGAGTAAATGATGAATTTGAATATTTCATGGCTTTGAGAACTCTCAGTGCTAAGTTAAATATAATGTCTGGGATGAAGAAATTCGGAAATAGGCCAGAACTGGTTCCACTTATTCAGAAGCTTCTTACATCTGCTAAGTCTGCTTACCGTAACTATAAAGCATACTTAGAAAACCTAAGAAAGGAGGAAGCTCAATAAGAAGAAATAAAGATGGAACAAAACAACAAACAAAGAGAGAGGTGATGCAGAAATTGATAAAAGAAAAAAAGGGGCATGATGAGATTTTGGTCACTTGTACGTTTGGTAACTTTTTCGTGTGCTTTTGGTCAGTTTTAAACTATTTACAAGAGACCAAACCGCTATGAGCCCTGAAATAGAAGTCTATACAATTGATTTAAAAAGGAGAAAAGCCGCCAAAGGTATTAAAGTTGGAAAACTCAGTGTTTATCGATTATCTGCCAAAGGACACTATAGTGAATGGTCAATATTTCTCATATTTATTGGCTCAAGTTCGTGAGGCAGTCTTATCGAAGCGACATGGAAAACAACGCACTGTTTTGTTTTTGGAACGAGTTCTTACAGCACGAGTTTCGAAGCACACCTTAAAAGGTACAGGTTTTGCAGAGGTAGACATCCTACCCTGCAGTCCTGATCGACTATTTTGTTTTTTTCCAGTTTGAGAAAGGAAATATGAATGTGGAGATTTGAAGATGAGAACGAAATCAAGGAGGCTGTAGAAAGCCTTTCTGAAAGCAAAGAAGAAATATTTTAGGTGGTATTAAAAGTGAGAAATGGATTTCAGTCGAGATTTTATATATATATTTATAATTCCTTAGGCTCTGAACTTACAAGCCACTTCTCGTACATACGTTTCGTCCTGTATGTGTGTCAGTGGTAGAAGCTCACGTGGGAGACAGAGTAGTCACATGTTTGAGTCCATCAACAAATGTCAGTGAGATTTCTTTAGATTCCTTATCACACTTTTCTTTTGAGATATAAAGCTATAAAGCCATTCCGAAGTGTGCAAGTACGCTGAATTTGAGCATTCAATATTATTAAGCAGGGTGCAGTTGCTCAGATACTTAAAAATAGTTTCAGCTAGTCATATTAACATATATTTGAAAAGTCATCGTTCAAAAATACATACACGCTGTTTTTGTTGATTGAACTTAAATATTAATACTTCAGTGGTGATGTTGGACCTGTAATGAACAATACTTTTAATAAACATTTTAAGTCTACTTGACAGCACTACATGATCTATGTAGTCCTCCCCATCTATAATATGCAGGTATGCTCAGTTGAAAGAATGACAAATATTAGAAGAGAAACTGAATGGGGTATCTTGTGGGGGCGAAATGTAGATCCTGATTTCTGTATATTCAGTGATTATGATACTGATAATAAGGCAAAAATAATAAATCATTTAAGTGTTGAAACTGAATCAATTAACACATTTGAGGTAGAGACACATTAACAAAGTGGAGGAAAAGAGTAAGAAATTTAAATAAACGTATTCAGCCTAATAGTATCGTAATTTTCCAGCAATAGTCTATGGGCAAAACTCCCATACAAGAATAGAAATATGAGACTAGTTTTATTCTGTAGTTGACTAGTTTAACGATTTTTTTTAACAATGGATTTTTACAGAAGAAGAATATGGAGTTCTGAGATAAGTGTTAGATATATAAGTCATTTATGTATATTGTGTGACCATTCGTATCACGTTACCTTCCTATTAATTTTTTTGTTTAACTCTTGTCATAATTAAGAAAAATGTGATTATAGATTAGTAGCTTGGTTCCCTCTTTACTAGGGCTTATATGTCGATGGAGCTAGCAGACTTAACATCATCGTTGATGAAAGTTTTCCTTTCGCCTCACTACTGCAGGTTTAAATGTAAAGCCTAGAAGAGGAAAGCAAACTGAAGATTTTCTTTAAAACTTGTAGGACAAGAAATGTTAAAGATAGATTGGGGAAGGGAGAATTATTGCGATTGGTGGACGATATTGAAGAGAATTCAAAGAGGAGATGAACAGTGGAGGACCGTAATGCATAGAAGTTCTTGAATTTGCGACAGGTGACCTGCCATTGATTTCATAATAATGTGGTATTAAGCAAAACCTACTCCGTTTTGGTCATTTATTTATTTATTTTAAATACATATGTACGTGATCATGAAATTTGTCAAATCTTGATCAAACTTGTCAAGCCTTTGGTTCTCAGTTATGGACCATGAAATTTGGAGTGTTATATGAACTTTGTCAAATCATATAATATGTGTGTGTGTGTGTAATATAATATAATATCAGCGTTTATATTGAGCTTCTTGCGTGACAATTTGCTAAACAAATTTAAAATTTGTGATTGTACGATTCTACTTGGACATAAAATAATAAACTGTTTTTTGTATGTAACAAACGTACGTGAAAAGCGAAACAAAGAAAAAGTTACTACAATTACTTTCTCTTGTCATTCTACAGATCGTGTAAGATGGTAGCTAGTTTTGAATATGTCCATATGGAGATTATTATTATTATTATTATTATTATTATTATTATTATTATTAGTAGTAGTAGTAGTAGTAGTAGTAGTAGTAGTAAAGTGCTGAATTCATAATGTCAAGAAACGGAAAATTGGTATTGCGTAGCCTACCACGTAAATCTCCATCCTTATGACAAAATACAGTAACTTAATTTTGCACAAGTGTTAATTTTCTAACTCATGTCGTAGTTAAGTACTGCCTGGATCCAGTTCGTTCTTCCATTTTTTTTGAAAATTGTAGACCAAACACTACTTTTCTGTAGCCATTTCAATGGAAAACAAGAGGACGTAGCAAAAGAATGTTTCTGTGTCAGTAGTATGAAATAGCTCCTATGTAGATGTGCCATTTTTGAATTGTTTACCAGATCTTCAAACAGTGGAAGGTCGAAAAAAAAGGAGGATCCTACTAGTTACCCGTTTTCGCTAGTTATGTAATTTCCAAAAAGTGAACAGAAGTCTTACATTTCGAAAGACCATTCAGGGGCTTTATTTTTATATGTTACAAAATGTTGATGTGCACTTTATCTGTTAGTCGTGAATTCTACAACCAGTCACAAGTAATATAGTCTTTAGTCCATAGTTGATTGGCATATGGTGCTGAGAACCAAAGGGGAACCTAAAGAAACTAATTAGATGTTCGAGAGGTGGAACTACTAGTACTATATGTGAGATCAAAATAGAACTCTTGTCTCGTAAAAGTAAGATTTTGTTATGTTGTTTCTGGAGTCAAAATAGCTCACTCGATTATTATGATGATGGATTTTTTCGCTGCACAAAATCGCAGAAGTTGAGGCATGAAAAAGTAATGGATGAGACGATTGAATTACTATGATTAGCCATGGAAATTTGCTTTAAAAAAAAAATATAACGAATATTTTCTGCTATGTTGAATCCTAATACTTACGAAATTAAAAACTTACTTTCAGCATTGTAGAATTTTATGTAACAAAATTTTATTTCCGGTTTTATCGAGAAATTTACATTGACATGCGAAACGTAAACTGATTGCTTGGCCATTTTCTCGAAGGTGAATGTTACCAAATTAAGACAAATTTTTGCGTTTTGTTAATCGCTAGCAGCCTAACCTCCTCTTAGTGATCATAATTGATTTTAAAATATAAGCATTATGTGTAGTGTGGATTAAGTTCTTTACGCATTTTCACGCGTATTCTTACCTTTCTCATGCTGTTGTAGATAGTTTCAGCCAAGCTTGTGTTGGGACTGAATGTTCCGATCAATAACAGTGTAATGCGTCACAGTAGACGTCAGATCTCATTCAGTAATATAAATACGTAGTGTAGTAAGTTCGGTACAACTGGTCAGTGCATTAATATTTGCAATTTGCTACATTTGCACGACTTCGTACTATATATGAGAATGATAAATTTGTAACACGTAGTAAACCACCTATTTGAATATGTGTATGAAGTTAAGATGGCTGTATTGTTAGGTTTACGAAAACTATGTTAAAAGTTAGTTGGCGTATAAACAAGATGTATTAATTTAGTTTCTCTAGAAAATATTTGGTTCCTCTAATAATTGCATTTAATGCTCTTCGGTAAGCTCGGTCACATTTTTAATTTGTTTTTATTTCAGTTAGTAGCATAAAGACAGTGAAGAATACCAAATATTTAGAAAGTGAGCCAGATAATACATGGAAATGTTGTTTCATGAATTAATTTTTTTTCCAAGACCTTTTCTACAATGTACAAATTTGGGTACCCAACAGTTACAATGTCATATGCACACCCAAATTTTTGGTCTGTAAGAAAAGATTTGGAACCAGTCATTAGTAGAGATGTAAGGGTTGGAAATAATAATACCGGAGTTTTTTCCCCCCACAGCGTTTTTGCTTGAGATATTTGGACTTTTTTGTTTTTGAACATTTCAACTTTAGTGAAAAAATAACAGCACGTTTCACCTTCGTTTTCCCATTATAGCACGAGAAAATTTGTTGATTACCTGCATTCTAAACGAATAAGTAACAATTGAGAAATTCAGTAATCAATGTTAAATCGGTGGACGCAGTGTTTATTCTAGTTCTACTAAATTGTTTGTAGAGCTAGTAATGTTAGCAGTGACTGTTCTGAAAATGTAGTATGCAGTTAAACTTCTTTAGTGGAATAAAATGATCATTCAGAATTTATGCATAAATTAAAGCTTGAGTTTGTAACGTTTCTAGAGCTAAAGACACGTTTTATTTAAGAGGTTACGCGGAACAAGTGTATCTATCTTTCTACAGTAACATTTTATTGAGGCCTTGTCTTAAAATTCGAAAGTGTGTTTGTACACGAAATTTTGTATTGCCTTTGTGTAGTGTATAGGCATGAGTTAGTTTTTTCTGAAGGTTACTTGAACACTAAGATTTTTTTTTGAAATATATACTTTCTATCCTCCTTTATCTTCTAAACTATCGATCTTAAGAAAAAATAAAAAAAGGACTTGGATATTTCAATGGGGGGACATATTTGACTGTAAAGGACGTTTCGGTGTAAGGGTGTTTCGGTTTGTAAAATATTTGTTGAGAATTACTTTCGACTTACTTTCATGATGTACGTGTGTGTATTATATAGACTAGTCTTAATACACGCAATTTTTGTTTGCTTAAATGTAAATTTTTAAACATCGGAAACTGCGCTAATGGCTTCCATGAAATTTGGTGGGAACAGTTTTCGAATAGACTAGAAGAAAGCGACGAATCTAGGTTTCATCTTTAGGAAAATTCTTATACAAGCTTCGTTTTTTTTTTTTTTTTTTTTTTGTGTGTGTGTTTGGGGGAGGGGGAGGACTTCATTATATCTTAAATCGGTTGTGGAATTCTCATGATATACACGAATTCTTTGCATTCTAAAGCAACACAAAGAGAATAGCGGTAGCAATATGAAGAGAGCATTAATTATATGCTCATAATGAATAGTAATGGAATGAATGAAAAGGGAGAATTAATTCACATAGAATAAAATAAAACTCGAAAACTTTTTTTTTTTTTTAAATAAAGTTATTTGAATTTAGCGAACTGACACTCAAAAGTGCCATAGTGTAGTGATGTTACAGTGGCATAGTGTAAACTAGTTAACATCCTTACGGAGGCAATTCCAGAACGATAATATAATGCGTTCATTATAAAATGAAATGCATTTATAATAATATATTTGAATAATAGTAGTATATACATTATTTACTGCAAAGTATTCAGCGCCAACAAATGAATGTATTGCACAACGATTTTTGAGACACACTAAAACTGGATAATACCTACCCAGTGCGCCTGATTGGCCGAAACTGGAAAATGTCAAATTGTTACTTCTCATTTGATACTTCACTAATATATGCTATATAGTCGTATAATAATATTAAGTTTCTAATAAAATTTCCATGTTCTATTGGTAGCAACATAATTAATGTTCTCTTTATGTGCTGAGAGAGAGAGAGAGAGAGAGAGAGAGAGAGAGAGAGAGAGAGAGAGAGAGAGAGAGAGAGAGAGAGAGAGAGAGAAAATGAGAGTATTATTCATGCAGAATATGCATTGTAACATAATTTTCAACTTAGTTATTCTTTTATCTTTTTTTCTTTTTCTTTCAAGAATTCATTTCTTACTAATAAATAACTTTCGTTAGCAAGAGCGAACATTTCGGTGTAAAAATTGAAACGTTCATGCACCGAAACGCTTGCACAACAGGATTGTCTTACACCGAAACAACTGTATCCCAAAAATATTTATAGGATTATTTTCGTAGTAAACTTAATGTAGGTTAATTTTATATTTGAAATATTTTTTTGAAAATTCCATAGTTTTTGAGATAAACTACCTCCACCACCCACTGACCCCTCACCTCGGTGACAGTGTTATGACACTCCCCCTTACAACTGTGCCAGATATCAAAATCACTCGATTTAATTTTCCTAATAAGCGTTTTTTTGGTCATCGTTAACTGGACTAGATACCCAGAAAGAAGAAAACTTTTGAAAATGTATGCTGTGTATGATTTACACACATTCAGCAAACTGTCGTCTCAGGAGGAAAGAAATATGGCACCCCAAGTATGATTCTTATCTATCCTTGCTACAGAGCGTTGTTATAAATTGATCATTACTGAAATAGGTTACAGAAGTGTTCTTTGTTTACAGATGCATTTTGTATAGGGTAAGGACAGTGTTTTTAAGTAATATAATTGAAAATAAGAGGATCTGAAGTATGTTTAGAAAAGTAAAATAATAAATTACTTCCGTAAGGTCATCAGTGCGTTATAAATGAGACGAGTATGCAAAGCGTAGAGCAAGAGTATAACCACATTAACAGGCTTATGAAAAACAGCCTGACACATCTGAACAGAAAACTTCCAACATAAAATATAAATGTAATTGAGTGCTATCAGATGGTAACCGGTCAAGCAGCTGTTGTCTCCTTCCCCTGTTTTTTCTGGGGGAAGGGGGTGTTGGTGCATGTTAGTTTGACGAAACCATAAACGTGGATCTTGAGTACCTGGAACTTCCCTGTTTGTTCATTGGAAAGGGCATAGAGGAAAAGTTGATTCGAGGTAGATTTATACGTGGGTTCACTCATCACGTAACGTTCATGGTTCTGTGATTTGCATAAGAATGTTTGAAGGTCGATGTAATGGAAATTACTTGAGATCTTCAGAGATCAGAATAGAAGCACGTGACCAGCATAAACATTGTGTCTGATTTCTTCTCCCACATTGGATTTGTTCGCGTGAATGGACAGGCCAAATAGAGTACTTAACTATGACGTACAAGCTTTGAGATATATACTTCATATCGCATTGTGTCTTTACAAAATAACGTTTGTTTGTACGCTTTCCAATTTTTTGAATGTCACTCTTTTTGTGAATGAAGCTGCTATCATAAAAATGGCAGTGTAGCAACTTTGGTCACATATTTCAATATAATTTATCGTCGTCATATTTTTACGTATTCAAATAGTTTGTATCGTAAATTACACTCCACAGAATATATAAAAGTAACAACAGTATTTGTTTATGCTTTAATTAACCAGCATATAGCATCCTAACTTTTAGGGTCTCATATTCTTACCCTATCGCCGGCAATATTGAAGGCTTTGCCGACAGCATTTGCCGTTTTGGAAAATCAGCTGATAATGTCGGTGCGTTTGCAAGCTACGATTTGAGTACATTAAAGTCGATTCCGTCGCCGACATTATCGGCGCTTCCACCGAAATTAACGTTGCAGTATGCAAACGACTTAAAAATTCTTTGGTCGGTGACTATCTGACCTTGTTGATCTTCGATTCCAAACGTGCGTATACTTTTGTTAGCTTTCCTTCCTAATTCTTGTACTTTGATAAATCAGATCATATCTTTCGCGCCGTTGAAATTCTGTTATTTCTTCACATCTATTACATGTTCTTTTTGGCTTTGTCCGTCTCTCTTCTCGATACTTTATTCAGTCTTCTGTATTCTTTGATATCCGTGGTTTTCGCCCTTGTACGTTCTTCCATTTTCTTCATTGCTTCAGTGATCCATGGTTTTCTCAGTGCTCTTTCCATCCTGCCAGTGTTATTGTAGTGTGTGTGTGTAGGATAATCTGTTTAACTTTTCCCCAGCTACTTTCTACATTGCCTACCATATTGCCCATTGCACAGAATTTTCCTTCAATATCTTGTTTCACATCACTGCCCATAATTCTTTGTCACCCTTAAGTTCTGTTTTCTGTTTCTCTTCCCATTTTTCTTGATTGATTTTAACTAGGTTTGTTTTTACCCCCACTTAAGAGATTGTGGTCCGAATCAGTGTCCACTTCTGGTAGTGTCTTCGCGTCTCATACACTATTCGTGAAAGGTTGCTCGACAAGAATGCAATCGATTTGGAAGAGTTATCTCTTAGCAGAGCAGGATTTAAGATTGACGAAAAATGAAATAAAATCTTTAAGTTTTCCGTCCCATGGTTATGCCGGCTAGGCTAAAGGAGACAGTGATGATGAGTAATGAATGAAATGATGGAATGAAGAAAGTGGGAGGAAATGGAAGAACCCTGAGGAAACCCACGAACATGGTGTTCGTCCACCACAAATTTCACTTGGCTTAAGATTGATGATTCCTAAGCTGTTGAAGATAATAGTGCCCTTGTGTGTCTGGTTGTGGAACCAGTCCCTGCCGAACGTAAGTATCCTATCTACAGAAATGAGCAAAACTGATGTTTTATGAAACAGGCTAGCAGAACCATTACTTACATCATATGATCCTACACAGATTACTCCTGCTATATGTAAGTTTTATTTTAGTAGTTTATTTTATAGTATATTTTGGAATTGTATATCCAGATTTCTTCCGCTTTAATTTTTTTGGGTCCCCCAAGAGAGTGGAGCTCTAAACTATAGCTTGTTTAGCGTATACGTAAATCCAGCAGTGGCTGTCGGACTTTTCCACGTGTACACCTTTCTTTCTTTTCTTTCTTTCTTTTTTAAACCACATATTCACCACTACCGTATCATGTTGGTTACAGAAGTCGATCAGTATCTGGGCCCGTGCGTTTCTTCTGCCTAGTCCAAATGGTCCCACCATCACCTTATTCGCAGCTCCTCGCACTACGTTGTTGAAGTCTCTCACTGCTGTGGCTTTGATCTTACCTCTTCCCTCTGGATGCAGTAAAGTAATTAATCTCGTTATATATTACTCCTACTTCATTCTCATCATTGTTGGTTGGTTGGCATATACCCTTGTATTATCACAATCTCACTGGTTTTGCACTTAGCTTTACAAACATCAAACTGTCACTTGAGCAATCCATTTTGGTTACGCTTTTTGCTGGTTCATTTTTCATTGCTTTCGCGACATTATTCACGGCCTTAATACCACCCAAATAGGATATTGTGTAATTCCCCGATTATGTCTCACCTTTTTTTGACCGTCGCACTCACTCAAACCCAGTATGTTCACTTTACATTTATCCATTTCCATTTTTAAATTTTCAAGTGTACTCGCACGTCGTGAAGTTCGTACGTTCGAGGTTCATATGCTGAAATGAAGGTTATTATTTTCTCCTTTGAGTCTTCCCACCTGGAGATCCGAACGGGGCACTATTTTAACTCAGGAAGAACCATCATTGTATTTATTCTTGTGCTTCGACCATCCTGAAAAAAAAAAAAAAAAAAAAATCCCATTTCCTTTTCAATATATGTGTACGCCCAGTTCCTTTCCAATATACGTATGTATACGCCCAGATAACTGTTTTCAATTCGGTTACGAGACTTAAAAGTAATGTTGTCGCAAAGGGTAGAATAAAAAGACAAACAATTTTTCGTATTTTTAAAAACATTTGTAAAACAAAATAAATCTCAAAATTTCATTCTCAAAGTGACTTTTCCCTAAGAACTCGACATGGGGTTCCTGCGGGATCTGTGAGTGATAGCAACACTTGGCCTAGACCAGAGCTTGGAATCTTAAGCTGAATAGAAGGAAAGTTTTTAAATACAATGTACAGAAAGTATAACTCGAGTAGGTTGTTGCGTATTTTCACTGTGGGAGCTATAGTAATTCCTTGCTGCATGACTTCGAATTATTATTCCAGGTAAGTTATCATTTAGTTGCTTTGATTCATAGTTTCGGTTAGATATCTAAAGTTCCGAAAATTTGTAAGATAAAATGAATAATTCCTTTTACTGACATCCTCAAATGTTACCTACTGTAACGTAATTTTCGATATAAGGTTTTCTCTTGTTATTTTGTAGTACTTATTTTACCGTAATATATTCACGGAATACATAATCGTACTCACTGTATCTATAGGAAGTTTGATAAATAATTGCTTTCAGTATAGCACGTTACGTTTTCCATAATCCATTGCCACTCATATTTAAATACAACGAACCGTGTTAGATTGGCTTGGCCTGATTATTAAAACCTCCCATTTTTCTGTAATATTTATATTATTACTCTGTACATTGGCAACTTGGAACTCGACCGTATTAAAACAACATCACTTCTATGCTATTAGTGTTAAATTCACTCCTATATGGTTCATACTGCGTGATCTTTATTTCTAAAATACTCTTTCAGAACACATTTTATTGTTCTATGTTTCGAGATGTCAATAAATCCATAGGAACAAACTTGTTCATTAAAAGTAACGTACTAAAAGGCGATGATACTGTTTTTGCTTGTATCTATTGCCAGCGAGTGTATGCAAGGCTTGCATTCAGATTCTACATTGCAATCCATACGGATTTATTAAGCGATGAGTGTCTGTTTTCGTCACGTTTCAAATAATTTACCTTCTGGGAGGCTTGCAAGAAATTGATTGAACAATCGGATTTACTACATTGCAGTGGTAAAAAAGGAAAGCAAAATAAGATAAGACTTTTTTACGTTCCGCTGTTTGCTGGTCAACACACATCAGCAGGTGTTTCCAGATTCACAACAGGGTCACTTTTGGTGTTTCGCTACTAGGGGGGGGGGAGGGTTTAGATAGTATAGATGCTTTGAGTATTTGTTGGAACTGACCTGGATCTACAATCCTGGGTGGAATAGAAAAAATAATGAATGTGGGGTAATGTTTTCTAACTAATTAACATGCCGAAATTACAGCATTTATATAGTGCGTGAATGACAAATTAATATTTATATTTACTTATTTTTATATTGTATAAAACGTGTATTATTTATTATATATTATTTGTAAAAGTACAAACGAATATGTAGATAATAATTAGTTACTGCACTAGAAGTGCTTATATTACATTCGATGGTATTTCTTGCTTTCAAGTAAGCTGACTTTCTGTAGGTTAGCCAGTTGTTAATATGGTGGCCAATATAGACAGGTTTCACTGTAGTTATGCATGAGATCAATTGGAACACATGGCATGTGACAGGTTTTATTTATTTATTTATTTATTTTCAATAATGTGCCGTCTCGCTCATTCATTGTTCTTGTCGCATTTTTTTTTTTTTTATTTTAATTTGTAGATTAATGGTTTCAATGTGGTCTCACAAGTTTACACTTTATGCGTCCTTGGTAATGAGACACTGTTGTTTTTATGCTTGATATTGTATTGTTCTTTATAATTCTGCTCAGATGTTGAACTCTCCCCTCTGCTTCTTCCTGCAGGTTTTCTTTAGAAGTCAATTGTGTATATATTTGTTGGAAGTTACTTTGCGCAACGCTCTCCCCCCCGTCTATCTCCTCACTTCGTCTGCAGTTTAATTTTTCCTCTTATTTTGTACCCGCTTCGTCCTCCTCCGCGTCTCGTACACTCTGATTCACAGATACACATATCCTCAGGCATGGTTGCGTAGCAACCATACTCTGTCGTAGTATTGCCTATGTTACTTTTTGAATGTGGAAGGGGAGAGCTTGTTTCGGGTTGTTCCGGTTGGCATTTTGCCATGTTACTCTGATGAAAGCACGTGCCTGGCACGTGGCGTACACACTTTCTTTGTCTATGGAAATTGTGCTACAATTACATTCTTGTGTGTTTGTGTGAGTGCAAATGAGAATGTGCCCTTACTACAAATAGTTTTTTTTTTTTTTTCATATTGAATATAATTAGTGTGCTTTGTGTTCTTGTGTCTGTCTTAGTTTTTGATGCATATACTGGACAGATTCCGAAACACTGTAATGCGTTCGGATTTCATTGTCCTACCGGGACTAACTCGAGATGTCGTGCGCTGAAGGCGCGCCTGTTATTAGGCCAACGGGGAGGGTTAGATATCAAATTTCAGCAAATAATTGTTTTATGCAGTAGAAATAAGAGATATCAATATACTAAAAGAAGACAAAAATTACAAAAAGACAAAAATTACTTTGAAATTTTTTGTATAGCACATGCAGCAAGTAGATTGAACATTTCTTGACCAATTTAAGTTTGCACTCAGAAGCTTTGTACTTGATACAGAAGTGCCTCATATCTTCCGTTAATTGCAAGACACTGTTTTTAGTTTGTAATTAGTATGAATAAGATTATTGGTAAATAAGTTACTAATGTAATTTTCTGCTTTATTGGGCTAAGGGGTATAATCTGCTTTCTGCTTTAATGTGCATTATCTCGACACCGTCATTCCTGTCTTAAAGCGAACAGGATCTTTCAAGGGTTCCTTATTACTAGAAAGCAGATAACCGTGCAGATGCATATTTTAGTGTGAAAATGAATGTTTTAGAATTGAGTATGTTTTTGATTCATTCTCGTAACAACGGAGCAAAATGAAAGTAACTAGTATGATCTGCATAGTGTGGTTGTAACTGTGTATTTAAATTTGTATTTCATGTAAAATAATACAGCCACAAATTCATTGATAATAACTGGAAGATTTGCAATTGACAACTTCAGTTACATTAGGAACCATGAAATAATACTCCTCTTAAGTGATTAACTTAAGTGATAAATTGCTTCGTACAGATTGTTTATTTACTATAGATAATTCTTTTTTGTAGAGTTCGAGAATTGATACGCAACAAGTGAATAAAAAAAATAGTGTAGTAACGCTAAATATGGACATACGGGGTTATTTGCTCAACATGGGGGTATTTGCTTATTATCATTGATTGGAAGATTAAACTAACTGCATTGAGACAAACAGATTGAGAGATTTGATGCCGTCCCGTTAAGATTCGATATTTGCTTCTAATATTTTATGTCGTACATAGCGGTAGCAGTTACGTATTACTATATAATTCCGTATTGTTCTCATTTTAAAGAAGAAAAGAGATTGTGTGCATTTTAACAGTTGGTAATTTCATTAAATAGTAAAATCTTAACGCAATATTCCATTTCTGCATATTTGTCGAAACGTTTAGTTCTTTATTGCATAATGGCACGCGTCATATGTAATCAGTTCAAGTTCTTAAGGATATAGGAAGCCATCCTTTTAATCATATAATAATGATTTTGGTGAATAAATGGTTGTGCCTAAACATGAGGCAATTTAAAAGAGAACCCTTGAGTTTCGTTATCTTCCGGTATATTCATATACATGTAATACTGAGTGGGAAATAAGAGAAATTAATGTACGAGTGTAAATTGCTACGTGTGTTAGTGTGTTTCAGTCTGTCTGATGTCAGTACTTTACTATTTAATTTGTTTTATATTGACACAAAAAAGTAAAAGAGCCTTTTTTGATTAAGAAAAATCATTTTTTTTTTAAAGTTATTGTTTGACATTCGATATAAGCAAGGTGCCAGCCGAAGGTGGTATTCAAAGCAATAGAAAAAGATCTGTAATCAAAGCTTGGGGAGTCATTTGTAAAGTAGAATTAATCACTAATCGAAGACATTGTAAATTTGGTTACAACTAACAAGCACATGACATGTTAATATTCCCTGGTGTGACGAAATGATTAGTGCTGCCGCTGTCTGTGCGGAAGATGCGGTTTGATTCTTGGTCGGAGCTCTGTGATTCAAATCCCGTGTTAAACTGTGAGCCTATATCACATGCTGCAAAGAGACAAAGTTCAAAGCGAGAAGGTTGGCATATTATGGCATCTGTAGATGTAGGATGCTGTGGAATCAGGAGGCAAAATGTGTATTTATTTCTTTAAATAATAACAATGGGTGATATCAATAAAACGGAGAAGTTACTCATTATTCCCAATTATGTAGTAGTTAGTCGCATTGGTATCAATAATAATAATAATAATAAAAAAAAACTGAGCACTACTCGTCTCGGAGAAGCCCCGCCCTTTTCTCGAGCCGAGTAACTACTCCGTGTTACTAATCATTAAAAATCAGACTCCTCTGTGATGCTAATAATTCCTCCAAATTTATGGAGCAAGCTAAATAGGTGACTCCGTGTTAAATATGGCAGAGTATGTGATTGTTTTGTTACGTAGAAAAACTTATAAATTGCATAGAAATGTTGCAAAAACATTATAGGTTCATGAAAGAAAATGTAGAGTGGTTAGCACAACATTTTTTTAGGAGAATCAACCTAAATTTGGGGTGTTGCACTACGTAATGAAGAAAAGATGCGGGTTTTCTTGCGTTACGTGAGTGATCCGGGATTCCAGGTCGGAATGTCAGGGGATTCTGGTGTGGCTCAAAGTAATGTGTCTATGACTACTACAAGTGTAATGGATGCTATTATTGCGATATCTGAAAATTGATTGTTTCCGGAAGTGTGCGTAATATGCAAATAGCAAAGGCAGAGTGGCAAGAACAATATACATTTCCGGGTGCTATCGGAGCACTTAACTATACACACGTGGCAATAAAGAAACCTCGTATTTTGGAGACGAATACGCTAATAGAAAGAGCTCTTTCGTGGCTAAGCGGTTAGCGTACATTTTTTTTTTGGCATGAGAGACCCGTGTTTGATTCCCGGTGGGAGTTCATGTGGTTCGGATTCCACGTTAATCAGTGGGTCCCATCTCATATAGCCTCGCCACTGAAAAGGACGATAAACTCAAAATCAATTCAAGTCAGTGTTGATAGGAAGGGTGTGTACATGAGAATGTATTTTTTTATGCCAAGGCGAAAGGGGACACGTATGGTGTGGAAAACGCAATCGGATGGATGTGCTTTGATATGACTGGCTGGACTTTTTAAAAAAAGGAAACAAAGTGGCTCAGTGTCTGATTTCGTTCAAAAGTCAAACAAGCTACAAAGACCTTGGACAACACGTGATATGCGCTTGTCGTGTTAATCTTGATATTGCTGGATTCGAACTTTTTTGTTTCTCGTTTTTTTTTCTTTTTGTTTTATTCTCGCTCGAATATTAAAGATTCTCTTTTGGATCTGTGTCTCAGTTGTAGATGTATTTGATATTTCGTTGCATTTCACTGTAATTGCCTTCAAAGCTTCGGCTTTCCTTCGTTTACTTTCTGGTAACCGTGACTTTGAAAGTACCACTGGAAATTCTTTTATAATATCCACAAATGCACTTTGATTGAAACTGTCGTTGCTACTTGTCCCTTCCATGGCGCTTAGGATACTGTGCCATAGGTTACCCACATCGAAATGACCGCCCAGCAGATGGGAGAAATGAGTAACCACTTCTTTTATTGATAACGACTATGTGCTACGTGCAGAGGAAGCGCAAGCAAACGTTCATAAATCTGGAGCAGACTAGACCTGAGTAGTGGCTTGTTTTATTGATACGAAATTGAGGGAGATTACTCCAGGAGTAGTTACTCCGATTCTCGAGCAGGACTTTTCAGGAGTAGTTACTTATTTTTATTGATATCACCCAATAATGTGTGTAAAGTTATTTTCTCAAGTCCATTGGTAGAATACTTTTGACATTTTCAATATAGGTAAGAAATATGTTGCTTGATTTAAAAAAAAATCTTTTCGGAACGCAATTAGAATTATAGAATTTCAGGATGTCTATCGGTCACGAAAGTCATAAAAAAGTCACGAAATGAGAAACCCGTCATAAAAGTCAAGAAATTTAGCTTTTGGGTCACGATTTTTTTTTTTTTTTTTATCTGTGCAAATATACCGGGTGCGTCATTTATAATGTCAAACCTTGATGACGGAGAAACCAAAAGAGAGAGAGAAGCGAAACTTTGCACGAAGCAACTATACAAAGGGGCACATTGGTAAACGTATTATTTCACATCACCGGATGAACAGTGTTGCCAACCCAATATAAAGTTATGATTTTTTAAATGGAACGACCTAAATTGTATTTCATAATTTAATTCAACACTAAAAAAGAAGACGAAAGATATGCCACCCGCAGGTCAGTGTTGCAAACTTCTCGAGAAATAACGTTAAATATGTGTCACATTTAAACGCCTTTTGCACACACAGGGAGTGAGGTACACACTAGTTTTGCACAATAATTTAAATATTGGCCAGAACGGTTTAAATTGACACCAAGTTTAGATGGGTCCGTTAAACAGTGTTGACATAACAGAAAAGACAAAAGTCGAGTTTGGATATGTTGCTATAACTCGAAAAAGACCATAAGTACATTACGGTTTAAAATTTATAGGACAATTTCTTATGTCATAAGAAGCATTCTCACTTTTATTTGAAGTCGATAAGTCAAGTACTTACCGAGATATTCGGAATTTTATAAAAGCTGAGAATTTTGCGCTGTAGAAGTTGGTAACGCTGTCTCAAATTCCCACTTTTTCCCTCAACGTTGAGGAATTCGTAAAGAAGTGGTTGAAATAAAATATAAACATTAATAAACACACATACGATGAAAAGCTTTTTTCAGTACTTGAAATGACTGATTAAGCGTGATTTACTGGATATGAAAAAAACGTAAGGAAGTAATAGGACTTCATATGGCAAGATAATACAAAGACGTAGAAGACATGTAGGTACCTAGTAGCTACTTTCGCACGATGAAAATATTTATCCTCTTATAAGTTTGGGACACCAAAATCAAAACAATCCAATACTCACTGTGTACATTACCGGCATGTTACCAATTCCTGTTAACAGATCCATGGAAAAAGTATTCAGCATGTCAGGAGTCACGCATTATTAAAAAAAAAAAAAAAAAAAGTACAAAAGAATATTCCACTTCAAAATGAGAGGGTAGAAAAGTGAATACCTTGAAAAACAGTACATGTACTCATAAAAGAACACGTCTGGTAACCCTACATATCAGTATGTGCAAATCTTTCAAACATATGATACATACCTTCGTAGCTCAATCCAGATTTGTCACAGTAAAGCAGCTTGACCTGTCGTATCGTTTAGTGATGCGTGTATTGGATTGTTTTGATATTGGTGTCCCAAACTTATAAGAGGATAAATATTTTCATCGTGCGAAAGTAGCTACTAGGTACCTACATGTCTTCTACGTCTTTGTATTATCTTGTCATATGAAGTCCTATTACTTCCTTACGTTTTTTTCATATCCAGTAAATCACGCTTAATCAGTCATTTCAAGTACTGAAAAAAGCTTTTCATCGTATGTGTGTTTATTAATGTTTATATTTTATTTCAACCACTTCTTTACGAATTCCTCAACGTTGAGGGAAAAAGTGGGAATTTGAGACAGCGTTACCAACTTCTACAGCGCAAAATTCTCAGCTTTTATAAAATTCCGAATATCTCGGTAAGTACTTGACTTATCGACTTCAAATAAAAGTGAGAATGCTTCTTATGACATAAGAAATTGTCCTATAAATTTTAAACCGTAATGTACTTATGGTCTTTTTCGAGTTATAGCAACATATCCAAACTCGACTTTTGTCTTTTCTGTTATGTCAACACTGTTTAACGGACCCATCTAAACTTGGTGTCAATTTAAACCGTTCTGGCCAATATTTAAATTATTGTGCAAAACTAGTGTGTACCTCACTCCCTGTGTGTGCAAAAGGCGTTTAAATGTGACACATATTTAACGTTATTTCTCGAGAAGTTTGCAACACTGACCTGCGGGTGGCATATCTTTCGTCTTCTTTTTTAGTGTTGAATTAAATTATGAAATACAATTTAGGTCGTTCCATTTAAAAAATCATAACTTTATATTGGGTTGGCAACACTGTTCATCCGGTGATGTGAAATAATACGTTTACCAATGTGCCCCTTTGTATAGTTGCTTCGTGCAAAGTTTCGCTTCTCTCTCTCTTTTGGTTTCTCCGTCATCAAGGTTTGACATTATAAATGACGCACCCGGTATATAAATTGAAAAATTTTATTCTATAAAACGTCAAAATTCACTACCAAAAATGTCTCTGGTCGGCTTTAGATGCTACCAAATTGCAAACAAACCACATTTCTAACGCATGCATGAAAATTCGGCCCAATTCGCACCCAAATCCGCTCTTGAGAATGTTACTAAATTTTATGGTTTGGGAATGAAAAGGGCACGAAATTTCATTTTGGAATTTTAGTAGACACCCTGAATTTGTTCGTGTAATTATTTAATACTATTCCTATGTAGCTGTTTTTACTAAATGTAGTTTTAAACAAAATAGAATTGCACTTCTCAACTTGCTCCTTCATTATTGCGTCCTAATTTTAACTACATCCTATTCTTTTCAGCGCTTTAAATCTACAGAAAAAGAAAATTGGCCATTCTATTCCTGTTCTACTGGCTTTAATGTTCCGGAATACGTATGTTAGGTTAATTGACTAGGACTTTACTTTTGACCATATCACTCAGACCAAGCATTATTGTGAAGTCTTAGTCTCTTGTATGTAACGAATTGACATCTCATTGGGCTAGTCCTGTTGTTAGTAGTTTTTGTTAAACTTCTCTTTAATTTGCTTCCCTTAATCGTTCGCCTATGCGGATGTCTGATCCTGGGGCAGTTTCCTTTCCGTTTGGAAGCATAAGAATTCTGCAGTGACAATGTCTTTTTTGTGTATAAAATAATATATATATCCGTGTGATAGTACAGCCTGCCGAAGGAGTGGGGGTTAGTTCAATTCCAAATAGGCAGCTTTCACGAGTCATTGGTTCCGGTAGAGCACATGGATTCCGTGCAGTTTCACACGGTCCATCTGTCAATGTGATTCATCCTGAAACTGCTTTCACTATAAGGGGTAGGAGGATAGAAAAAATGTCAACTAAGTAAGAACAGAAATAGAGCAAACACAAGTTAAAATAAATAGGAGCAATTGAATCAATACTAACTTCCAGTATTTTTCCCAATTGTACACCATACATGCAGGTTTAGAAACCACACATAAGACATTGCTTATACCAGTCGCGTATACATTGATGCCAGATAAAATAGAACGAACATACAAGGAACTGTTTAGTATATTTCTTAAAATGTGTTCCTGCCAGAACGTATCTTGAGTGCTGAAAGTGGATTTTGAACTAGGTGCAATCAATGCGGTGCGTGCAGGTTTCTGGCTGCTATTACCATTTTCACCCTAGCATCTGGTGGAAGCTTAAGGATAACTTCACAGTGAAGGTGTACGTCATCATGTTCGTATGTGTAGTGCCTTAGTATTAATATCATGAACCAGGATCGATGAAGGTTGGTTTATCGTGGAGGACTGTCCGTCTGGCCAGGAAATCGAAGAGTTAAACGATTATTTCATTGAACAATGAATGGACAATCCAAACATTCGGAGAAATAGAGAACTGCAATGGTCAAAGACACAGAACAAACAATCCAGTGGAGAGTTTGCACAATAAGTTAAACTGCAGCATACCTAAGAGTACACCACTATCTTGAACCTTGCAAGTGTACTAAAAACAGATGCGACTTCTAGTTCTCATGCTTTTGCGAGACAACTTAGAAATTGCAATCCGGAGAAGCGTAGAAAATAAACTTACATCTTGACCACAGATTGTAATTAGTCCTGGAAAAACTAGGAAATGACGTGGACTTGAAACAAATGCTTGAGAAGCTTGAGCTTAAGGATGGGCTCGAGTCGAGTTTGATAAATAGCTCGCCCGCTCAGCTCATTTTGAAATCATGACCTGATTAGACTGGGAAGGGAAATCATGAGATTTGAAGCAATAATGTCGAATACTTTCATTGTTGCTCACGAGAGGGAACACTGATCGCATCTCGTCTCGTCGCGATAACGAAACGACAATAGATTGTTAAAACGAGACAGCCTCAAATGTTGTGAGCACCAATATAAGTATAGTAGTTCTTATCATCAAAACTTAGATCTGCACGGTCGAATTGAGCCCAAGCCGGGTAGTGATGTCAACCGGCTCTGCTCGGTTCAAATGAGCGAACAACACGAGTGGACTCGGTTGGGATGAACCATCGGTTCGGTTTGACTCGGCTCAACTGAGGCCATGGGTCGAGCCGTCTCGGTTGGGGTGAGCCATCAGCTCGTTTCGGTTCGACTTAGGTAAGTCATCGGTTGGATTCGGCTTAACTGATCCAAGGGCTCGAGCCAGCTCGCTTGGATGAGTTGTAAGCTCGGCTAACTTCTCGGTTCGGCGCGATAGTGAATGTGAGCTGTGCCTTCGCTCGAGCCGTTGACAACCCTAAACCCGGGCCAAGCAATTGTGAACAGGTTTGCCCGACGCCCTATAACTTTTAACAATTTTTGGCTCTAGCCCGAATACTTGCTCCTCCGGAACAAAAACTGAGAATCTCGTCAACGATGTCCTTGTCTCCTAGACTTCACGACTACCGAGGTAGGCAGTCAGCTAGTTTTTGGTGTTCAGATATAAACCGCCTGTCTTTCCTGTTTATACGTTGTTATAATAATAAGTTGTAGCAGTAGTAGTATCATTGATAATAATTCTTATACTTGAAGAGAGTACTTGAAACTACACACAGGATTTGGTTCTATTTGGCTTGACCCGACTCAAAACTTGACCTGAATTCAGGTCAAGTTGGAGGAAATTTTTCGAGCCGAGTTCTCGAGTTGAGTTCAAAGATGTCTGTTTACAGTCGAGTCGAGTTTCACAAAAACTCGCTCGAACTTACTCCTGCCCATCTCCAAAAGATGGTATAATAAATTATGAACTGTACAAAACGGATTGACGATGTACAGAAGTATGAAAGTTCCACCGTAACGATGTGTTGTTCGCCCGGAAAATAACAAGGGGACAAGGTTCTTCTTCAAACTGCCTTGGAGCATGGAGCTAATGTTTTGTGTTTCACAAGTCTCAAGTTTTTTATGCTCTGGGACGGACACATTTTTCTTCGATTTTTAAACTTCCTGACGGAATTCTCTCATATGCTGCTTATTTTATTATTTATTTAATTTGTGATTGTTCTAGTTTCTATTCCTAATGATTACAGTTTTTGATTGTTCCTTTTCTGTTCTTATTTATTTTAATTTGTTATTCGTTTTTGTTTTCATCTATTTTAATTTGCGATAGTTTTTATTATTTCTTATTTATTTCAATTTCATATTTATGTTATACCCACTATTTTCTCTCTCTCTCTACTAGTTTGGCTTGTGTTTGCTCTTTTGTTGTTCTTATTTAGTTCATATTTGCTCTTAGTTCTCCCTCCCATTATAGTGAAAGCAGTTTCAAGATGAATTACGTGATTGACAGGTGGACCGTGTAAAAATGCACGACACCTGCAGAATGATAAATCCGATAAACAGGATCGTGTAAAATTGCTCGATAATAAGCACCGTGAGAAACTGCACGTCACCAGCACATGGTACGACAAGATTAATATAATTTAGGCTGCCGGGTTGAGATCAAATTTTGATTTAGTACATTGCCTTAACGCCCCAGTGCAAACATGGGATATATTTACATTCGTTCTCGCTATTGTAATTCCTTCCATCAGTAGGTATAACTGGTATATGGACATCAGTTCATCGCGGTGGGTCTGGAGCTTGAATTCAGCATATTACTGTCCGAAAAACAAGATAAGATAAGAAACCGGTTTATAAGGAGGGAACCTGCCCTGCACATCACGGGTGATATTACTCCATATTCGTGAATTTGATCCTTCCCGCTGGTCTTGTGATCAGCGTACACGCATTTTGTGCACGGGGTTTTGGGGTTGATTCCCTGGCTGAGCCAAGAAAATTTGAACAAATTACAGTGGTTTGGTTTCCACCTTAAATAGTAATTCCACCTCTCCTGTAGCTCGGTGCCGACGCTAAATTCCAATAAATTGTCTTGGATTTGCTTTCAACAGGTAATTCTGATTGGTGGAGTCTAGGATTTGCTTTCAACAGGTAATTCTTATTGGTGGATTTTTTTTTTTTGTGCACATTTTCTCCCTTCTTTGCTTCTTTGAAGAAATGAAGTTACGTTCTCAACGAGAAGACTAATCTTAGTTACTAGTTATCGCTTTATGAAGAAGTTGCCTTTTAATCATTTATGTTCTGTTTGTTAACAATTTGTTTGAACATTATTGTTTTCAGTTTATTCAATACCAAGTGATCCAGTTTCTCTCTTCGAAGTCACATATTTAATCGGAACAAATGTATTCATAAACAGAACAGTTGTAATCCGCAGATGTTCCCAATGCTTATCGTAGGTTTCTTTTAACATATTAAGGACAACAGTTATTACGGGTGCAATTATTTTTGTAGAGGGAGGTATCTTAACCGATATCGAATGAGTGTCCTAAATACTGTTGTGTGCCTTTTCTTTTTACACTAAGTTAGACCTTGTTTTTTTAAGGGTGACTGAAATCAGTTGAACTCATCCCAGACATAGGCTGCGAAAAAAAAAAAAAACAACCAAACATTGGAAAGTGATCCTTTCTATCAAATTCTATAAAATGTTATTAGTGTTTAACGAAAAATGAGTCAATGTAAATCTTCATGAGTAGCTTCTGAGGAAGGAAAAAAAAAAACTCATTTATGTGGCGTTAAAATTGTCATTTGTTGCCAATCTGATGAAACTGATCAGATGGAGCTTTTTATTTTGCTGGAATATTATTTATTTATATACTATACTAGCGTCAATTTCCCGCTTTAAATTAGGAATATATTCCGTTAGTCACTTTTTACTATTACTGAAGAGCTCTCTCTCTCTCTCTTTCTCTCTCTCTCCCTCCCTCTCTCTCTCTCTCTCTCTCTCTCTCTCTCTCTCTCTCTCTCTCTATATATATATATATATATATATATATATATATATATATATATATATATATATATATATATACCCAAGGTAGGGCTGATTTTGGATTTAAACGGCATCGGAAGTGTCACTGTTCACCTCAACGACCCCGAAAACTATGGATTCGACACTAATATCAGTCATTTTCGATAATTTTTATGTATCTTCCCCTTCTCCCCTAAGTTGCACCGTCATAGTGAAATAATAATAAAAAAAAACATCCTAGGCCCTAGTCTCATTTATGTTGAAAATATGATCGAGATCGGTCGGGTGGTTCAAGAGGTATGAAGTCACAAATGTAGTCACTCATTTTTATACAGGGTGTTTCAAAACAACACCGACAGCGTTTGGGAGGTGGTTCTGGTTCCTGACACCAAGATAAGACAAAAAGTATAGACCAACCTGGGTGCACAAATGCTTCTTTTCGGAGTCTTATAGATTTCCGAAAACACGAAAAAAATGAACTTTAAAGGTTCCTAGCTCCAAAACTATAAGACCTACCATAGTCGGGTCAAGACTTCACTTAGGAACTAATATGTGCGCTATCCAAAAGTGCATGTTTCAGAATCCTAAAATACTCACGCAACAATTTTTATGCAGGGAGTTAGGCTATGAACATATAATCTAAGTACTCACCAACTACCTCAATAAAAATTGTTACAGAAGTACCGCAGGATTCTGAAACATTGATATTTGGATAGGATACATTACATACTAGTTCCTAAGAGAAGTCTTGACTCAACAACGGTAGGTCTCACAGTTTGGCAGCTATGGACTTTCAAATTTCATTTTTTGTTCATGTTTTCGGCAGCCTATAACGCCGAAAGGAAGCATTTGTGCACCCAAATTAGTCTATAATTTTTGTCTTATCTTGGTATCAGGAATCACCTCACAAACGTCAGTGTTGTTTTGAAACACCCTGTATATATAGATATGAAAAATTGCTAAGACGGTCAGGCAGTCTAAAATTATATACGTGTTGTATCTAAAATGTGGTTTGCAAGCTATTTGGTAGCTATATAATGAATTTTAAGAAAGAACGCTGAGGCCCTGGTCCAGCTGTTGCTGACTTCTATTTTTTTTAAAGGCATGAACTGAAGTAATACGTACTGGTAAGTAAAGCAACACGTACGATGGTTGACTTCTCTGGGAAAGAAAGTAGGATATAATTTTAAATAATTTTTAGTATCGTGTAAAAATCGTAAATTTTGCCTTTCATCATGTTAAAGTAAAATATATATTCTAGGACATAATGCAATTGATGTTCCAGGAAGTTCATCGATTGCTTTGAAGAGACGGAACCCGACCGACCGTCTTTAAGTTTGTGTGATTCTGGAAGCAACTGGGAACGCCTTGCTCTCTGCTATCTAGAACCGGTTTTTGGCGATGTTTCCTGATATTCACGTTGCCTCTTGACATTTCGCAGCGAACTTTACTTTCCACCAAAATCTTCACTCGCGGTACAGGTCTGTCTCGAGCATGAATGGGATAAGACTTTAAATGAGGTCAATGTCAGTCTATATTTACCCGGTGTGCGACGAGTCAGATTTTTTTTTTTTAAAGCTCTTCGTTGCGGGGGGAAGAGAAGAATGAAAATAATGGGCGGGAAAAGGAAAGGGACGAAAAGATAGTAGAAGAGGGGAGAAAGTGAATTGGCGAGTTGCGTTGGAAGTCGTGATACATTGCTCTCCGTAATGTCGTGCGGACGGAGAAGTTACGTGTTAAATGGTCTTTAGGGGAGAAGGGTCGGGAGGTATTACGTAACATTTCAAGGTCTTCTATCGTTAAACGTGAATGTGAATGAACTGTGTTCCATATTGGAGGAGTTTAATGTGAATAATTCGATGATGTAATTCTATAAATAATAGCGTAGCGATAACATTAATCGTTGTTCAGAAGTAATAACAACAAAAGCTGTTCGTAGTAAATATTAGTATTGTACTCTCCCACCCCATGGACGTTAATCAATAAAGAAGGATGACATTTTGTAAGCTAATCGGTTGAATGAAACATTCATACTGACGATAAAGAAAAAAAAAATGTTGAGGATGCGTAACTGTTTTGTATTGATATTGAGTGCTACTCTCGCATAGACAGTATAAAGTTTGCTACTGATCGTACTTCATATTCACAAAAACAGCAAGATATGATCAAGGTCAAAATTAAATTCAGTACACGTTATGTAGATATGAAATAAAATGTAACATTATCAAAACATTCTTAATTCATTCCTTGAATGCATTATGTTTTGCGGAGCTTATAGTAGTCGTATAAAACGTAATGTAAAACAGTGAGAAATGAGCCTACGAAAGTCAAAGAACATCGGAAAGTAATTCTTAATTTATTATGGAACAATCAAGAATGCACGTACTAAAAAAATCAGTAACACTGACAAATATTTTGATTATTTTTAGTTTAATCTGTATGTAGAAAAGAATTTTTGGAAATTTGACAGGAGGGAATGCGGGTAACTGTTATAGTAAGATGTCTATATCCCCGAACTCTTAAGGATAAAGAAATTAAATTTGGCATGTGGACTCCTCACCTAAAATAGACACGTGCTCCAGAATTGGATATTTCTCCTAGAAGGAAAGAAAAAGACAGGAAGAAGAAAGGGTTGGGTCACAATTGTTATAACAGGATAGTAATATCTCGAAATCTTTTAAGCTTAGAACATGAAACTTGGTATTTAGACTTTTCATTTAAAATAAAACGTGTTTCAGCGGTTTTTAAAAATTACTTTCCTTAGAAGAGAAGAAAAAATATCGGGTAGAAAAAAAGTGGGCTTCCCAGTTAAAATAAGATGCCCATATCTCAAAATCCCTTAACATTACGAAAATTGATATTTAGGTATTTAATTTAAAACAGTGAAAGAAGTCTTTCAGGTTTTCTGAGGTTTCCGGTAAAAGGAAAGAAAAAGGGTGCGGTTGTAATTGTTATAAAATGGTTATGTCGCGAAATCTCACAAGATTAGCGACATGTTAGGTATATGACTGGCGCAAGGCCGTAGGCCGAGCATTTGTGTTTGTGTGTGTGTGTGTGGGGGGGTCTAAGAACGAAGTCCCCAGCTAGCCGAAGGCTAGTATAAAATATTAAACAAATTCTTACGCATATCTTTCGTACAAAACTTTGAACGGATGTGTGACTTTTCATACTTTTTATAAATTACCATCATTATGTATTCACTTGGAAATGCATGAAAACTCAGTTTATGGAAAATGGCCAACTATTGATGAGAGAGTATTAACTGAACGATGGTAATTCAGTCTCTGGGGTCGTGCAGTGTAAATGTTTGAATGCGTCATTTTTACATGCATTTAACACCCATTTTGTTTGTTAATGCACGCACATAGCCAGGATTTCGTGAAAGGGGGAGTTCGTGACATGAAATACTGTGGTGATCACACCAGGGTCTCGATCATTCTAAACTATTTTACTGGAACATACATTGGTTCGTTTAGCCAGGATTTCGGAACGGGGAGGGGGGGAAGTGACATGAAATTCTGAAAGCCCAGGAGTTTGATCAATCTAAATTACTTTACTGTCAACATATATTGGTTTGTTAGGACAATAAAATGAGGATATGTTGGCTAGTATTTTAATAACAAACTATAAAGAAATCTCGAGTAAAATAATAATAAAACGTATTGAAGATGATTTTACAATATTTACGTCCTTCCTCTGTTTATTCAAATATAACAATTTTCCTTTCATTATGACCTTAACTATTATAAAAAGTACATATTCACAATTATAAAAAGTACATACTCAATAATGTCTTGCAAAATATTTTACAATATCTGCGTTCCTTTCTCTATTGAATCAATTGCTAACAGAACTTTCTTTCCACATAAATTTTTGTTTTTATTATTCCGTCAACTACTGTCGGTTCCAAATGACAGGTTAAAGGATGAGTAGAAAATTGTTTTTGAAATAACATGTTTGATACTGCAAGGATGTGATGAAGAAAAAATATGTAAAAAAAAAAAAAATGTCCATGCTGTTACACAATGGCACTATGCTTTCGGAAGATTGAAATTTCCCTGGCTAGTAGCAGAAATTCTGAGAATTCTGTAACTTTCAAATTCCCTGACTCTTCCAGGATATCTCGCTCACCTCGCCACCATGTATTGCAAGTACAGTAGGAAGTCGAAAATCCGAACTAATTGGACCACGGGTTGTTCGGATTTTCTAATATAACCAAGAAAATTCTATTTAGGCTTAAATATACCGTACGGTATTCTCTTTTATCGATACAGTGGTTGTACAGTAGATACAGTAATTACAATACCGTACGTAAGGGTACTTACTTTTAATGTTTCTGAAGAACCTGCTCGTACACTAAATTACACTGTTCTTGTAACCCACACTTAAAACTTAACTTGTATAGGCCTAAGGGAAAATAAAAATATGCATGACAAACAATTACATATGAATGAGCTTTTGTAAAAACACTGACTTCACACAACGTCGACGAACAATCCTATTGTTTGTTTATCGCTAGCGCTAAGACAAAATGTAAAAAGCTTCTAGGGACCGCGTTCGGATTTTTGACATTCGGATTATCGACATCCTACTGTTACATAAATCTCCTCATAAGAAAGAGTAACCAAAAGCTTTCTGTAGTTTTTTTTTTTTAAATTATTTTTAACGCTGATCCTTCTTTTTCTCATTTCATTTTGTTTCATCATTTTTTTTTCATTTCTGGTCGAACGGGGAGGGGGTCCGGACCTCCCAGACCCCCCCCTTGGCTACGTGCCTGGTTAATGGCATTGTTTATTAATATTTTCGGTCCTAAGCCCGAGAAGGACTGACAATCCCTTGTTAATGGAAACGAACCCCAAGTCTAGTTCGAGTGTTACGTATGAGTCTCTCAGATACTTTCCGCAGGTGATGATTAGTTCTTGGTTGCGTGGAAAGTTTATTCGGGTTCGCACCGAAACTAAAACATTGCGTGACGTCTACCGATGAAATGAAGATCTTGTATGATTAAAGCTGTTGTCAGTTTTGTTGTTTTACGGTACTTACTGACGAACATATATGACTACTCTGTATTCTGTTATGCTGTGCTAATGACATTTTACTTGGTTTTCTGTAACATATAAAGGAGTATAAGTGGATGAAAAGTAAACAGCGAACAGTATAGCAGTTTCACCCAATGATAACAATAATAAGTTTTACATCTTTTCCATATTAAGTTTGTTTTATTGTTTCATAAGTTCAGCATCTTTTCCATATTAAGTTTGTTTTATTTTTTCATGTAAGTGAAGGAGCATTTATTTGAAGCAGTACTGTAGCAGTTCCACCCAACAGTACCAATAATTGTATTATTCATCTTAAAATAAAATGTTTAAATATTTATTTGCCATGCATTTCGCATGCCTACCTTTTTTACTACCTGATATATATCTTTTAAAATTCACTTAAACTGGTAGGAAGCTGGTACAGGGTGCGGCACGTAAAACCGGCCCGTAAAGTGAACACATAAAATGAAATGTAATGTATTGAATATGACTACTCACCTTCACAGCAGGTGCTGAAAGTGTCCTCCGCCCACTTCAACACACATGTGAGCACGATTGAGGAGATTCATATATACCCTTGTCAGTTCTTGTGTTGTAATGCTATTGGTGACATCCTGGATCCTGGTCTTGAGTTCTTCAATTGTGTGTAGATTTGTTTCGTATACTCTTCCCTTTAACAGTCCCCATAAGTAAAAGTCACACGTGGACAAGTCTGGTGACCGAGGAGGCCACAAGCCTTTGCTGATTGTCCTCTCTGGTGTAAACATCTCATGCACAAGGGACAATGATGCAGCTGATGTGTGGCATGTTGCACCGTCCTGCTCAAAGTAACATAACTGACGCTCCTCTTCGGTCAAGTGTGCATAAAACTCCTCCAGGATTCCCATATACACGTCACTGTTCACTGTCGTCTCAAAGAATATGGGCCCAATAACGCGTGTGGCGGAAATGGCACACCAAACACCAATCTTCTCATCATGCAAGGGTACCTGGTGGATTGCGTATGGATTTTCTGTCGACCAATACCGGTTGTTTTGGGAATTTACATACTCAGACAGGTGGAACCACGCCTCTGTCACTCATGATGAGCATTAGTGGATCCAAGAAACCTCTGGCATTATCACACACTGACACTCACCCGGCTTAACACAACGAGGCCTTTTTCTCAACTGGTTTCGACAAGTTTCACTGGCTGCGGCTGCACGTGACTGCTGCAGGTCACGTAAGTCGACCCGACCTCGACACGCCATCTCTTGGTAGGAAGGTAGATTATTTAAGTGTTGCCAAAAACACAATATACCAGAATATTACGATGGGCCGGTTTTACGTGCCGCACCCTGTATATACATAGTTAGATAAGCTAAACAGCGAAAGTGTTAAACGCAGTCCTAACAACATTCTGTAAGTGTTCTTAAGTATTGTCAAGTCTTCATTTTAATTTGCGTTCCACTTATTTCTTCTGGAGGGACTGGGAAAGAATATAGAAGTATTAATAAAAATAATTGGAATACAAATGTAACAAATTTTGTTCGAGATATGGTCAAGGGAGCATATTCGTGACTTTTGAAAACTTGGGGAAATGATTTGTTTCAACAAGAGGAACAAAAACCTACTTCCGCGCTTACGACTATAATGAACCATCAGTCAGTCTATAATAATAATAATAATAATAATAATAATAATAATAATAATAATAATAATATAATAATAATAATAATAATAATAATAATAATAATAATAATAATATAAACTTCTAGTAACGTGGTTGAAAGCTCATTATTTGATTTACAAATGAACGAAAGAGTGGGAAGGTAAATCTTCCAAGACAACTCGACATCAACGGGACTTACGCTGTTAGCCCCAACACATAAGGTTACAATATACAATAGACTTAAAAGACGTTTTAGATATAGGAATATTTATTTTACTCGACAAATCTCTTAATGGGGTAATTAACGAAAAAATACAATTAATACAATTCAACTTGTACAATACCCATTATAATAATATTAAAATTTCTGTCCTTCGCACTTACAACTTGATGTGTTGTATAATATATCTTGAAAAAAATTGTATATACCTTGAATAAAATGAAATGAAACCTTTTAACGTCCTACGGGCATGCCCTTTATTAGGCTGAAGGAAACGACGGATGATTAATGAAAGTGGGTTATTGTGAAAGAATTAGTGGAATGAGGATGTAGGCGAACTCCGAGAAAATCTACGGACACAATCTTGTCGGCTACAAACCGTCGTATCCAGGAATTGAACCAGGGGTCCCTATCGCTGAGACCATGCTAACACAAATCTTGAAGTTGAAAATAAAAGTTTTCCTAAAAACTATCCTAGACCATTTTTAAGGTTCGGTAAAAGAGGACATGTTCACGTAAAAGAGGCTTCTAGTAACCGTATCAACACATTAACTATGTTATATCCCAAATATCACGCAGCCTTCACATCATTTACTTGTGTTGAGATTCAGAAAGATAACACTCATGTGTGTGTTTCCTCCATCTCTGTTGTGAAATATGTTTGACAATAATTTCTGTGTCCACCTGTATATAGGATTTCCAGGTGATATATATTAATTACCTTTCTGACGATTATATTTGGCAAAATGAACAGAAATTTATCTTGAGCTTGATCGTGCCCTGCCCTTGCATGCTGTTGGCCTCGGCAAAGCCCATCAGTCTGCTTCGTGACAATGTTTATAAGAAAGAAAAAAGTAATTCTCACATGACCTTAGAATATTGATTGAACATGTTCTCAGGATTGTTGTCATTTCGTATTTTTGTATTCATCGTTCAACAACCAGAATCTCTTCCGGCAGTTTGCGTGACCCTCAACAAGTAGAAGGGGAAAGATTATTCCCTGTGCACTACATTGTAAAGCCATTGAAGTCATTACAATATTGATGTTGGTTGTTGAAAACACACAGTCACGGATATTGATTCTGCCTTACAGACTGTCCTTGGACGTGAAAACTTTCAACATAGTCTATTAATTTCGGAAAAGTTTCCGAGTTCAACCTATCATTTTATGAATTGCGAGAATATTGATTATCATCTTAACTTTCCCCCCCGTGCATTCACTTCTTATGATGTACGTGTAACGACATATTTTTAGACAAATCGTATTTTTTTTTCTTTTCTCAAACTGGGATGGAAGCAGTCCATCTAAGAAAGATGTCACACCTGTATGGTGTCCTATCTGGTGCAAGCATACATATGTAATCATACAAAGCTAATTTATGTAATGCTAATCATGAAAGCTAATTTATGTAATCGTACAAAGGAACTTGTTGCACAAGGCCGAAGAGAGGGGAACAATGTTTTGAACTAAATAATCTCAATTTTCAGTTCGTTGTTTCGAACAGAGTAACAGGAATACTTTCAGATTAGTTGGATGTGGAACCGCTGCATACGCATTTCATTTTATACTAATTTTGCCATTTTAATCTCGTTTGACACTAGTTACATATCTCTTTTATGTTGAAGAATCATTTGCCTTATCGAGAATCGAACCAGGAACTAGCAAGAAACTTGAGCTAACCGCTCATGAGCTCTGCTTCTCAACTTTTCAGTGGTAGTTGGGCGACATATTTCCAGGATCCATTATCCACTGGGATAGAGGCGATCCATCTAAGATAGATGTCACACCTGTATGGTGTCCTGTCTGGTGCAAGCATACATATGTCGTTAAAACTTACGGACATTATTATAGAGGAACAAATAAAGAAGCGAGCTTTTGTAGTCGTTTATGAGTGATATGTTATTTTCAGGGTTAGGAATTAGATTTTTGGACTGTCAGCATCTATTACCGTCCAGGAATTAGCCCGTCACGTATATGAGGGATGACGTCCCTGGGCGAGCACACTATCCGATGAAAGTAAAGGAAGGAAGCAGCATGGGGCCATTAAGTTAGGTACCATCCCGGCGTTTGCATGGTGTGAATGAGGGAAACCCAGCAAAAACGTCACTTAAGATTGCTGGCCTGAAAAAGCTGTTATACTTTTTCGATCGAGTATATGTTACTTTTATAAAGGTACGAGCAGGGAAATACGAAAGCTGCGATATACCGACAGTTGTTTGGAGTTTCTCATATTTTATTGGATTATATATGGGCTTAGTGTTATGTATATTTCAGAATACGTGTGCTTGCTTCTCAGATATTCTAGAATTTCTGTTAGCGTCTAAATATCGTATTATAATAAGAGAAACCTGCTACATCTATAGTAAGTAGTAAATAACATGTAAGAGTTGACGGTGAAGATTCTTGTAGTTTTTTGAAACAAGTGACACGTTTTACTGTATATTCTCCACACATTCTATGCTGTTTGACACATACATAAATTTGGTGCATATTTTGGTTAAATCTCTCCGAAAATGATCTTTAAAAAAAAAAAAAAAGAAATAGAATATTTTGTGAATGGTTTGTTGTTGGTTTTGTTGCACAAAAAAATATAATAGTCCGGAGGAGAAGCTGATGAACCATGATTTTAGATATACCAGGTTTTTAAGCTGATCTTATATGATTTTGGGGTGCTGATTTCGAATCCGATGGGTGGCACTCCGTAAACCTTGGGGAAACATCGCGAACGGGGCGTAAAGAGGGGTGGTATTCTCTTACTTTCCACGTCATAAATTATTGGATTATCTCAGCATAGTTTCGTTTTACTCATATCCTATTGACAGTAGAATGCCAATTCATGCATATGTTATAAATAACCATACTAGTAACCAATTAACGGAATTTGATAATTTTCTCACAAACGTCAGGGTTGTCAACTATCAATAAAACTTACAAAAATAATTTTTATACAGAATATTTTATTTTACAAAATTTTCACGTAGAAAATGTTAAGAAGAAGAGAAGTATCGTATATATTTCAAATATACAGCCCTTAAACTCTCATATGAGCTATAAATAAAAGAAAGACAATCACTAGAAGGGAAATGGGGAAGTACAAATTTTTACTTCTAAATATCGTTAATATAAAGATAACACATTCGGAACAATTCATATATATAATATCAGTAAACTATTTCCAGTTTGTCCCTTAATCATTTGTGAATAGCCTTAAACGTGTTCGTTGTGTAGAAATTTAGTTCTTCTTTTGAACGTCATAATTGCCACCTATGACGGAGTTGTTTTATAGTATTTTGAGTCGAATTTTTAGTGATAAAAACGTAAAAGTAAACGATATCTACGCAAAGTATATGCAATATTTTTATTTACTCTTCATGTCACTCCAAATACGCTGTAATCATAGGAAAACTGGTTATTCGGGAAAAGCTACAATTGCGACAGTGATATAAGAAATATTTCTTTCGTAAAATGGAGTAATATATTTCTTACTGTATAATTTTAATTTTTCATGCAGTACAACAAAAATAAACCAAACCAACAATGTTTTTCCAACAGAATATCTATCTTTACATGCTGTTAAAAGCATTAACATGTGTTGTTTGGAGAAAAGAATAACAAAGTACAAAACTTTATCAGAATCAACGCACAGGGAAAGTAGTGGACTCCTCTTAATCATTCTCTTCTGGTCGCTCTGGTCCATTCATATACTCACTTTAACAGGTACAGTACGATGTGCACTTCGATGATTTTTCAAGGCAACCATAACCATGATAGCATCATGTTGTGCATAAGCAGCTAATTAAGTTCACCACTACATCAGGCTCTACTGGTGTATTTGCGGGCAATCTAGGAGGTACATATTCTTCTGCAGTATATGGCAAAAATTACCATCCGAAATATCTTACCTCCGATCTAGATCAGGAGGATTAATTTGTTCAACTGATTTCCATATGTCTCTGAAGATAAGCGCGCTTATAATGTTCCAGTAGTGCACCAACAGTTGGAGGAATCTTAGAAAGAGATGACGGACTTGTGATTGTCTTGCTAGCCATCTTTTTCTTCCATTCCAGCTCGTGATCCTTTGATAATGGTTTCTCCACGGCTGTATTACTCAGTAGCAAATGTATCATACTGCTCTGCTACTACATTTTCTTCAGCTTTGGGATCGCCAGCTGATGCAAGTGTGCCTCGAAACTTATAGAATGTTCAGCATTCGCCCTTTACCAATCCCATCATGAGATGAAGTACCGGTAGTATCGCAGCCAGTTAGAGCATGTGCTACCAGAATATTCATCATATACACTGTGCACTCTTACAGCTTCATTTATATCAATTACTTCTCTGGATCCAGGGCATTTTTTCATTACGATTTGTGTAGTTAGCTTTTGAACATATACATGATATCCAAGCAGCACTAGTTATACATCCATGTCGTCACACTTCAACCGCATAGATTGGTCAGGAGCATGTCTAGTCTCCCCAAGAACTATGAGCACCATATATACATCAGCTTCTTCGTGTGTTGTTGGTTCATCCCATAATCTTACTCCTACTTCAGTGGGGAATGGCTGTGGTCCAGTGATAAGCAATCTATGAGATTCATCTATGCTAATGTCCATTAGTAATTCTGAGATTATGAAATAAGTTGCTTTCTCGTATTCAGTGACGTCAATACGAACGCTCTTTTAGGTAAAGGAGTTGATAATATAAGATTATGTTGTCTTAAATTTCCTTGTTGTTTCTTCCTTCGTGTTGCTGCTTTGATCCTGGTCTCATAGTATCTGTCGAATACTAAATGTAGAATATGGGCTTGTTTAAGCTTACTTTCCACCATTGCTGTGAAATGTCTTTACATATATTTCTTCAGTTGCTGGAGGTGCTGGCCATGATACGTGCCAAAGCATTGCACAACCGTCAAGAATGACAGTTTGATGAGTGCTTAGGCTGCTTACTAGGGATCTTGATTTCATTACGGCAGGTTTGTGTTGGAGCACACTTTTTGGGTTTTCTCGCATTTCGCCCTTCTCATTAAACAGAGCAGTCGGAACTGGAGCTAATATGTGGTAACGAAATGATACGAGCATACATGAGCAGGCCCATCGTACGACCCTAAATAACACTTTGGTCAATTATAATTATCAGTTGAGCCCAACTTCACTGATTTCGTAACGTCTAACATTGTTTTAGTTCTCTTGGAAATACTTTGGTGAAAATTTTTTAGACCATTTATACACAAAGTCAGTCAGGTGTTGTGTTCCAACTTTAAGAGCGTCTTGTACTCTTAGTGCACTCTCACGCAAAATTTAACGACAAACAATATTAACTAAGCCCTACGTGGATGGCCTTTCCTATCAAGGGAGTCGATATATGTTGATAAAAATTCACGAATCTTCTCGCGATCTGTACAGTCAGCTTTGATACGTGGACCTGTCTCCTCCTTCTGATGGAAAACTAAGTCCTCATTTTCCAATTTCCTCATATCGTTTACGTCTTTCTGAATTTGACCAAACACGTTTTAAGGAAAGAGTCCATACGGCTAACGTTTTCGCTGCTAAATGAATCCATTTACACCAGCACGTCCATGACCATATCTCATGTATGTAATTTTGATAAACTGATTAGTGGATATCCTATTCCACAAACTCTTTTTGTGCTTTAGTACGTGTTCACCAGCCATGATTTTTGAAGCAGTTTGATTCTTCTCAGATATAAGTTAGTTCACGATCTCGCCTAAACAACACTAAATTTGCATGTTCGTAATTTGAAAACTTTTCGTTTGCTGTAATATGTAAAAAGTTACTATTGTACTTCATGAAATAATAATAATAATAATAAACCTACGTTAATGAAAGCAAAATTTCTGACAAAATTATGCTCCTAATTCTTGTTTGTCTTGCTCGTCTGAAATTATATGAAGAGTAAATAAAAATATTGCATATACTATGCGTAGATATCGTTTACTTTTACGTTTTTATCACAAAAAATTAAGACTCAAAATACGATGAAACATAATTACGTGGCAGTTATGACGTTCAAGAGAGGAACTAAAATTTCCACACAAGGAACACGTTTAAAGCTATTCACAAATGATTAAGAGACAAACTGGAAATAGTTTACTGATATATAAAATATGAATTGTTCCGAATGTATTATTTTTATACTAACGATATTTAGAAAAAAATGTACTTCCCCATTTCCCTTCTAGTGATTCTTTCTTTTATTCATAGCTCATATGAGAGTTTAAGGACTGTATATTTGGAATCAGGGTTGGCTGGTTTAAACCAAGCTTAAAAGGTTTAAACCAAAAAACAAAAAAATGTTCGCAAAAGGGTAAGTGTTCGTACGAGCTTGATGAACACACATTTAAGAGTTATGAAGTCTCACTCTGGTGTATTATTCGTATTATATTCAAACCTAAATTCCTCATTCATTACTCAAAGATATTAAACTACTAAATATACTTTTTTTTTTATAAGTTTATGAATGTTTCTTTTGAGATTTTTTCGTAATTTGTTGTCATTGTTATGCAATTGCAATCAAAGAAAATTCTAAATATTGTTTCGTTTTAATAATGTTTACTATTGATAAAATACATCGAAATGCCGTACTTATTTGGGATGGGGTGGGGGACATACAAACTTCACGAGAGGCATTTATTGAAATCAGAAGTATCTTTGGTATCTATTTATGTATAAATTGGTCAGAGCCAAGGTGGACTCAAATTCGTATCTTTATTCACTTTTCTTACGTGTGCGTGGGTTTTCTCGGGGTTCTCCCGTTTCCTCCCACTTTCTTCATTCCACCATTTCATTCATTACTCATCATCACCGTCTCCTTTAGCCTAACCGGCATAACCGTGGGACGTAAAACTCAAAGATTTCATTTCATTTTTCACTTTTCTTAGTGGTATGCAAATTAAGTCGTGGTATTTCTTTAACTTGGACTAATAAAGTGGACCGTAGTGAACTAACTTGGACTAAATTAGTTCTTCTGTACTCTGTAGTATTTTGAAATTGTCCATATGTCATTCTGTACAATGGTTTCACTTCTGCAACTGTTTATCTTTTTGTCCTTTTGAAATGACTCTTGATAATTATATTAACAAGTATGTAAAGATCAGTACATCGTATTTTTATCAAGAGTCCTTCGTGAGTGAGTCGGAAGACGTATCGCATTTATGCCCAATTAGTCCCGGTTTCGAGTTCAAATGGAGGACAATTTCTCTCGGATGTAAGCCGATAAGCCGTTTTTATTCCGCTTTAAGCTTATGTGACCCCTTTCAGTATAACCTGGTTGTTGTATAATAACACCAAGGCGAAACAAACTTATTTCTGTCGATATGTGATATAAGTACGTAGAGCAAATCATTTAAACCAAAAAACTCATGGTTTTTGCCAACCCTGTTTGGAATATATATGATACTTCTCTTGTTGTTAACATTTTCTACGTGAAAGTTTTGTAAAATAAAATATTCTGTATAAAGTTTTTTTTTGTAAATTTTGATAGCTGGCAACCCTGACATTTGTGAGAAAATTATCAAATTCCGTTAATCGGTTACTAGTATGTTTATTTATAATATATGCATGAATTGGCATTCTACTGTCAATAGGATATGAGTAAAATGAAATGCTGATATAATCCAGTAATTTAAGACATAGAAAGTAAGAGTACACCACCCTTCTTTACACCCGTTTGCGGAGTTTCCCCAAGGCTTATAGAGTGGCACTCATCGAATTCGAAATCAGCACCCCAAAATCATATAAGATCAGCTTAAAAACCTTTATATATATCTATATATATATATATATATATATATATATATATATATATATATATATATATATATATATATATATATATATATATATATATATATATATATATATATATATATATATATAATCATGGTTCGGCTAAAAATTTCATCTTCTCCCCCGGACTATAGTCATTTATTTATGAATCGTTCGAATCAAAAAATAAGAAATAAATCAGTTCAAAACAGCTTGCAGTTACGAAGAATAGAATTATTGAAAAGAATTCATGGATAAGAATATAGTAGTGGAGTCAAACTAAGATATGTTTCGAATAAGAAATCTTTCTTTTTGCAGGGAGGAGTGCCGAGGCCGGGTCAGCCTCCGTTTTTAGGCGGACCAGGTTTCCAGCAAGGTAGCCAGCAAGGAACACAACAGTATCCCCCGTATCCGCAACGATATCCCACGCCGCCCGGATCAGCGCCTGGACCCGGCCGACCAGTCAGTGGACAGCCCTTCTCGACGCATCAGGTAAGTGTGATACGTAGTTACTATTTACACACAGAAATTTTTATATTAAACTCTTCTGTCGAAAAAAAAAAAAAGTTCAGTTTCTTCATTAAAAAGCGTGTAGCTCTATAAAACTGTAATACTTGCGTTAAAAAGTTGATCCTCGTTGTATCTAATTTGAAATTTGTCTGAGTAAATCGTAAGATTTTTGTGCTTGGTATTATCGAATTCCCTGCTGATCAAGTCTCCATTGGAATAACATCCAGAAATGGATAGTAATTAGTAACAAGGGGGAAATTTCATGCGCCAATATCAATGCCAGTGTACGTTTTCAAGCTTATGCATTTCATGTGTGTGCTTTTCTGTGATACAAACATATATATGGACTCTAATAAATATTCAATTCACATACAGAAAATTTCAGAAATATATGCTTTATATTCAAGAGCGTATATAAAAGATAAAACAGTGGTCCCAAAATGCCTAGTTCTGAGACATTAAAAATGTTTAAGAAGCACTTTACCGACAGTGAGTTTGCTGACATAAAAAGAAATCTCTGATTGTTCTGTGGAAATCAATTATATCTTTTTTAAAGGCTTATGGTGTGTAGATTCGGGAATATATATTACCTTTTTTCCTGATTCGTCATATGGGAGCCGTGGTGGCTCAGTGGTAGAGTGTTCATCTCTGGTGCGTGGGGTCCCTAGTTAGGTTCCAGTTCTCGCCATGTAAACTTTGTGGTGGACAAACACCATGTGCTCGGATTTTCTCGGGATTTTCCCGTTTCCTCCCACTTTCTTCATTCATTTCTCATCATCACCGTCTCCTTTAGCCCACCCGGCATAAGTGTGGGACGTAAAACTCGAAGATTTCGGATTCGTTATAAGTGGAAGAGAAAGTCGACTATGTCCATAAAAGATGGAATATTTAAAATTCTTCTTTCACTTCTCAACTATAGGTTCGTGAGCAGGGTTGACTGGTTTAAACCAAAAAACGAAAAATGTTCGTAAAAGTGTGTGTTCGTAAAATCTTGATGATTATACATTTGAAGAGTAAGGGGAATAAAGGAGGAATGTCACAAAACTGCATTATGGAGAAAACGGCGTTTTAATATTGAAAACCGCGTAAAAAGAATAGGGTAGTTAAATCTTTTGTCCCCTTTTACATGGACATTTCTACATCTACGCATGCATGGCATATGTAGTCAAATAGTACCAAGGGTCACCAACAGGTAAGATAAAGCACCAGAAAAAGCACTATTTATGATAAATGGGTCAGAGCCAAAGTGGACTCAAATAATACGTATCTCTGTTCACTTTTCACTTGTAGGCAAATTAAGTCGTCGGTCGAGTGTGGATTTCTGACGCGAGCGGTCGACAGGTGAGTGCGGCGCTCACTTACAATATAATCGTTTCTATAGCTGTTTATGACTTTATATGGAATTCATTTTGAACACATTTCTATATGTTGACATTTTCTGATGTATTATTATTATTATTAATAATAATAATAAAAAATCGCAAATAAAATTATAATGCGTTTATATAAAGCATTCCTTATTACAAGTTATATCTATTTTTATTACCAAAGTTTTTTTTAAAATCAATTTCTGTTATCCCATAAACAATACAATTAGTTGATTATCATTGTCGCATAGAATAACATTTTTATTGTCATTGTCACATAAGGATTACATTTTCTAAAAAAAATATTTACATAATTAGAGCGAGTTTTCAGTATATGCTCTGCATATGTTCATACTATTTATATTTTGAGTTGGAAATTTCTAATGAAATTAAAGATATATAATGGCAATTTATGCGCATTTATGCCCAATTATACCTAAATATATTATTATAAACTACTTATGTCTCTTGATACATACAGTAGGTATTTCAATAAGACGCTGTTCTACTCCATGTCTCATCACTGTACTGATGTCACCCATTACACTTACAGAAGATGCTGACAGTGTATTTCCCACAGATTGGCACTTGACAGGCAGCATGTACCGTTTTCTTCTGTTTTTCGCAAGCCGTAGTTGAATCTGCTCCTTCTTGTTGCCCATGATCTCGGAAAAATCACTCACGCCGTCGGTCGACAGGTGAGCGTGACGCTCATAAAATACGCATAGTCACATTTATAAGGCCAGTACTACTCCAACAAAAGAGAATGAAAAGGTTACACTTGACTCTCACACACAAGACACATCAAGAGACAGCTAGACGGCGCCTCAAGTCTGTGACCCCACTAGGGCGGCTTTGAAACGAAAATATAAACCAGGGTGAGCGCTGCACTCACCTGTCGACCGTTCCCGGGTTAACTTGGGCTAATAAAAGTCGTAGGGAACTAACTTGGACTAAATTAGTTCTACTGTACTTTCACTTCTACTGTACTTATTTTCACTTGTAGTATAATGGTAACTGTTTCGGATATCCAATACTTATAATTTGTAACTGTTTCGGATATCTAGCATATCCTTCTTCGGACACTATCGAAAATAAATGAAAATACAGACACATATATAAATATTGTTATGACAAAGTTCAAATTATTTAACCGTCATATATATAGTCATTATTATGAAAAAGTTTAAGTTCTTTTAACAGACATATGTATAGTTATTGTTGTACTTTTTTATTTTTATTTATTTATTTATTTATATTTTATTTTATTATTATTATTATTATTTTCTTCCTATTTACTGAGGCCTTCAGCCAATCCCATAAGTCTTCGTTTTCACTTTCCAACTAATCATGTTCCTTCATTTTTGGTTCTTATAAGGGTCTTTTCTTTTTTCTTTTTCTCTATGCTATTCAAACTTCCTTGCCATAATTTATTAATAGGTAAGCCCCCTGTCCAGTTCATCAGTTTATCTCTTCCTACATTCTTTATCCAATCTGCGTCTTTCCACTTCCTTATTATCATTCTTTTCTCCATCTCCAATACTTCCGTCTTATCCCAATTAATTCCGTGATTCGTCTCCTTAACATGTTTGTATATGGCATTGGTATCTTCCTCCTAACATCATGTTGTTTTATCCTTTCTTTCATTCTCTTTCCTGTCTCTCCTATATATGACATATCGCAGTCCTCACACCACACCCTATAGATGACTCCTTCTTCCTCGTCATTAATCTTTTTAGTTCCTTTTCTATTCTTCTTCTTTATTGATCTTAATAAAGTTTCTCCACTCTTTCTGTAAGTTCTGACCCGTCCTTTCTTCAATAAATATACTGATCTTTACATGCTTGTTAATATAATTGTCAGGAGTCCTTCGTGAGTGAGTCGGCAGACGTATCGCATTTGTGGCCAATTAGTCCCGGTTTCGAGTTCAAATGGAGGACAATTTCTCTCGGATGTAAGCCGAGAAACTATTTGGATTCCGCTTTAAGCTTATGTGACCTCTTCCAGCATAACCCAGTTGTTGCTTAATAACTCCAAGGCGAAACAAACTTATTTCTGTCCATATGTGATATAAATACATAGAGCAAATTATTTAAACAAAAAAATGTTTAAACAAAAAAAGTTTAAACAAAAAACTTTAAAAAAACATTGTTTTTGCCAACCCTGTTGGTGAGCAATATGAAAAGTTTAAAAGTTTTCTTCCCCTTGGAAGAGCTTTTTCATATTTTGATAAGGCCCCTTCTTTGTAACTATACCTAGGTATTTTATCCTTGATCTTCCTCTTCCTGGTTTTCCTTCTGCCTTTCCCTATGTCAACACGGTGATCCAATCGGAGTGCCGAATAAGATGGCCAAGCATGCTATTTCTTCTTTTTCCTATTATCTTCATGATTCATCTATTATCGTCCTTCATTAGCTTCCTTTAGTAGGTCTTCATTCCTTTTCCTTTCAGTGATGATATGCGCAGCATTCTCCGCCAACACCACATTTGAAATGCTTTCAGCTTGGATATTTCAGCTTTTCTCAGTGTTCACATCTCTGATCCGTAAAACGCTACGCTCCATACCAGAGTCTTAATAAGTCGTTTTCGAACGTCCAACGACACGTTTCTTAATGTTAGCAGTCCTCTTTTCCTATTGAATACTTGTTTAGCCTGCTTATTTAAAATTAAACAGTTAATTTCGTAAATACTTGGCTCAGACTTTGTAATGTCTATTAGTGAATTTTCCCTCTCATTACTGTGTTCTACAAATGCCTAGTGTGAAGATTGATGAACTATTTTTAATATGTTGTTTAATTTAGTCATATTGGTAGTGGTGCCAGAGATGTTTAAGAAATTAATTTTATTTAATATAAATAAGCAGTTTCAGTGTCATTACCTTTCTTCCACATAAGCAGTTAAGAATCATTATAATATATATAGTGTAAAAATGTATGCTTTAAGTTTTTAAAGTAAGAAAATGTATTTCATTCGACGATTTGGGAATGTTTAGTACATGATCCCTTGAAAAGAGGCTGCTAATTTAGTTTTTAAGAATTCAAAGAAACAATATTGACAAAGTATTTACCAGATCCGTAGAACCAACGTTTCTGGCCCCATGTTAACGTAACGTATTTATACGTGTTTGCATGCAGAATGACCTCTTCGAGACGAACAAATAACATTTTTAAACGTTATAAACCGAACACTACATTCTTTTGCCATTTCAGTGAAAAACAAGAGAACAGAGGACAGCAAAAGAATGTTTTTGGACTAATGCTTTGAAATAATTATGCATATATCCCATTTATGAACTCTTTACTCCATAGCTTGAAACAGTAGGACAAAAAAGGAAGTACTGCTGAAGCTCAATGTTTTTGTTAGTTATGTGATTTCCGAAAAGAAATGAGGAGTCTTGTATTTTGAAAGCCCTTCTGCTCATTGAAGCACTTTTTAAGTAGTAAAAATGTCGAAATGCATTATAAAATGTCGAAGTGCACATATGATTTCCGTCGTCATTTCTATTTCCAGTCGTTAGTAATATGGTGTCTAGTCCGTAGTAGATTGCTGTTTGTTATTTAGAACCAAAGATCCACCTAAAAGAAAACATCGGGTTTTTAGGAGATAAAAAAGAACCCTTCTATCATGAAGGAAAAATTATAGTATGCTGTTGTCAAAATTGCTCGCTTCGGTATCTCAATTCTTGGATTTTATGTAACATCGATACTCAGATATGGGGCCGCGAAGCTCAGTGATAGAGCGCTCACCTCTGATACGTGGGATCTCTGGTTCGATCATAGCCCGCCTCACGTAGACGTTTCCTCGGTTTATGCTTGGGTTTCCTCGGGGGTTCTCGCGTTTCCTCTCAATTTCTTCATTCCATAGTTTCATTCGTAATCTTTATCACCATTCACCTTAACTTCGGAGCATGATCGTTGGGTACAATCACTCATTGGCTTAAAGAGAAGATATACCTCAAAAAAGATATTGGTTTGTCAAAAGTTTTTCTTTCTGTTTTAATAAATACTCATTGAGAAACTACATTTTTAGACAGTGCCCATAGAGATTTTCTGTCACACTAGATAACTCGAAAATCTAAAAAAATTAATCAAACTACTTTTTTTTTTGAAGGATCTTTTGTAGTGTCTTTCTATGCTTCCTGGTTCCACTGCCGTATGATTGGATGAACCATTATTAATTTTCTTTAACATAAAAATTGTATCTTAAGTAATACGCATATTTCTTCTTCTACTAGTAGTCAGTCGAAACATTTCAAAAGAAATTTTCACCAGAAGGAATAGGTTTTTAAGACTTCCAAGTATTGTAGCCTTAGTATGAGAAATTTTGTAGAACGATTTTCTTTGTCCATCTGTCTCTATCCAAAGACATCAGAGCGAAAACCGTAAGAGTTAGCGGTTTTTTTTTTTTTTTTTTTTAATATATAGAAAACTTTCTGTCCTTGTCTCGATATTGAAATCAGAAGTGGCAGAAATGTATCCCTTCCGATTTCAATTAGTATTGGATTCCATAAAGGCAGATTGATAAGAGATAGTAAGAACTTATTTATTTATTGTAATGAATTCAACGTTTCTACCATTTCTGGTTTCAGTATTGGTTTCCATTGAGCAAGAAAACTACCAGAGATAGCGAGAGTTAGTTAGTTTGTTTGTTTTTTTAAATATGGATGTAACCCCAAGAGTATGTCTCTGCATTTATCTTTCTGTTGAAACCGTCAGTGGTAGATTTGTTACTTCCATTGTGATTATTGGATTTTAACCGTTTGAAAATCGACTGCAGTTTCACAGTGTAAAACGAAACTGACTTGCTGAAGTATGAAATAGTTAGTTGAATGTTCCGCAGCTAAGCTCTGGAGGCTACAGGAGACGGATGAAAAATTCAAATGAATAAATCGGAAAGACAGGGTAAGATGAAGACATTACGGGTGGGGGACGAGAGAACATAGAATACTCAGGCAGATGTCCACTACCGAATCATATAGTCTCAATCAAACCAAATCACAGTCTTCTCATACCAGAAATGATAACTCTCGGGAATTAGGCCATGGTGCCTCCAGTAGATTTTTGTACGGTCCTTGCAAGTGAGTTTTGTGAAGTCCAACCCAGGAAATAAATAATTATTTTTGAGCTGACCACAAATAAGAATTGGTTTGTGTGGCAATGTGTTTCTCGTAATTTAAGCATGTCGATATAAAGATTTCCTTTTAGTTTCTTGTAAGTTATTTGTAGTGTCCCACCATATATAATTTTTATATACGATGTATAGTCGGACTGAAGAAAGTGCATTCTTCGTAGTAAAAGAACGGAAATTTTCCATCTTAAATTCTCGTCTGTTGGAATTAGCTTTCCGTCCGTTCTAAAAACCGTTTTTTTTTTTTTTTTTTTTTTTTTAAATGAAGAATATAGAACTTCTTCCAAACAGAATTCTCATCTAATTATCTCCATATATAGAAACGTGTTTTCAGTTAGTTGTATTATGAATGTGGCTGAAAGTCAATTTGAATAGTAAAGATAAATTTGAATAATTCTTCTAATGAATATGAAATAAGAAATAATAAATCTGAATGTAATCGAACGTTTTCTTTTCCCAGTGATCTAACATCTCGTGTGCGGAATAGAGTGAAAGAGCGGAATAAGGATAGCTCAAAATCTTAGAAGTTTTTGTAGTTCGGCTATTTCATCCCAACTAAGATTCTGGCTCTGCCTAGTGAATATCGAAATAGTAATTTCAATAAAAGTTTGAACTATTTATTCTATGGAAACGGTCCAAGAAACATGAGGCGTGTAGTCAATTGAACAGAGAAAGTAAACTTGATAAAAATAATGAAATCACAGAAATGCTATTACTATAAACTTACAGATGCTGGTTCATTTTTGAAATACTTGCATATTGACTGTATAATGTTTAATTTTAAATGCTCTGACGTGAATGAGAACCCAGGTTTTATCTTGGCAATGCACTGCTATTGTTTTTCTAATATATGCTTAATAATATGATACTTAAAAGTTTATGGTAGTTCCTATATATAGCGGATAAAGTGTTTTTAAAACATATCAGAATGGAAATTTCGAAAGCTAATACAGTTCTTTTCTTTTCTTTTTTTAAATATACTTTAAAAAACGTGAAGGAAATGTATTGACTTACGGACTAATTGATATTAGAAGATCACTGTGTTCGTGGCAACCCTGCAAAACGCCTTGTGATTGAGGGTCAGTGGACAATAACCTCGTGTTGGATAGTTTTCTTCCCAATCACACACAGAAACGCGCGCACACACATACAAAACTGCCTTTTTCCTCTTATGGTGGAAGATAAACCCAACTCCACCTGGCATCTTGTCTCTTAGGCAGTTGTTGCACGATATATTTGTATGTGTTCACTTGACTGCCTGCCTCCGACCGCTTTTCATTCAGCGGGAAGAGGGGAGTAGTAAGAGCACATTGTAATTATTCTTAGGGCACGAACCTCCCATGTAATTATGGAGGCGTGCCAAGAGAGATCACTGCTACCCTAAACATCTGTAGAATAAGAGAGAAACGGGGTCAACAATAAAAAATTGATCAAAATGTAAAATTCTACATTTTATTTTAATGGTTGTAATTCGATAAATTTCTCAGTTATACGTCATTCATCTCGTAAAAGAGTTGATATCACTTTGTTTCCATTTCTTCGTCAGTGCATTTTTGAGTATTTATTTGTCTGCCATCGAAGTCTGTAAAACTTGCATCCAATCTTGCGAAGTCTTTAATCAAATATAATAAATTTATACTTGAAAGTTTCCAGAAAAAAATTAGGGATGCATAATTTTGTCATGTTATTTAATTACTCTGAAGTTAATCCTTGCAAAACTGCAAGATTCCTCATACATAAAGGTAATTTATATCAGACTAAATAGGTTTTTACGTAATCTTGTCTATATTCCTTTCCACTGTTAATAATCAGATGCATGTTCTTAATTAGTTAAGTAAGCTATACTCAACGACACATTGAATATGTGCATCGAAAATCAAAGAAACAAAGAGAAACTTATTTTCATGTATTGCATGCACTTTTGCTATATATACTATTAGGAACTAGTTCCTTGTATGTGAAAGGGTTAGTCCACGGTCCATGGGTGCATGTGATTCGGGTTTGATTTATCGGGGTTCGAGCACGAATGAATAGGGGACCTACGTAAATAACTGGCGAATTCCAACTTAGAAAGCCAGAAATAGTTTCATTGGAAGCTACCTGTTACTATTCATTTTAACGTGCACAATTGAGACGGTTATAGTCCTGCAAGGGCTGTACGCCACAGAGTTCAGTTTATTCTATCAGACGTAGCCACGAAGAAGGAATAGTTGCATCTGGCATTGTGTTCATTACTTGTTTTTTCCTTCTGACCATTTCAGGCTGCTTTTTAGGAGGCAACGAGAAACATATCATTCACAAGTATGTTACATATAGAAGATTGGGTTAATTCTATTGATAGGCAAAACCGGTTTTTGTAAAAACCGGAAACCGGTTTCTAAAAAAACCGAAACGGTTTTCTCCAAAACCGGTCCGGTTTTTCAGCGAAACCGGGTCGGTTTTCCCCAAAACCGGTTTTAGTTTTCGTCAAAACCGGTTCTGTTTTCACCGTGGTTTCGGTGAAAACTTTTGGAAAGCACATAAAACTACTTCTGTGGAAACGGAATCGGTTTCCGGAGAACAACGAAACACTATTCTGGTCAGAAATAGATCAAATTAAAAAAAACGGAACCGGTTTTGAAGAAAACCGGGTCCGGCGAAAAACCGAAGAGGTTTTTCTAAAAATCGAAAACCGAAAAACCGGTTTTTGTGCCCATCACTAGTTTATTCAATATTTTGTTAAACAAAAAAAAAAAATATTTGACATTAATTTTAGTTACAATAGCGTTAAAATGAATGAAGATCACTCTGGGAGCAAGTGCAAATACAAATTTTAGTTTCGTAATTTAAATTACTTCGAAAAAACTAACCATTGTGTCTCCTAGTAGCTTAATTCAAATGAAATTAAAAAGTAGTTTACAATCCCACGGCTATACCCTTTAGACCAGGGTTTCTCAACCTGGCGATCGCGAAGATAAGGGGAAGATACAAATATAATTAGAACCTAATACAGGAAAATATTTTTAAATATTATTTTGAAAAATTTGTTTTGATAAGCATATTTTTATTTTTATACATATTGTTAAGAACAAAAAAAAAAATTCAACAGGCGCAGAGTTGTTTAAAAATCAATTTAAATGAATGAGGTACGATATGAAAGTTATGAAACCTGCATATTGAAATAGGCCTACTAGAATAATACAGATGCAACAAAAGCTGCATATTGAAATACAATTAAAATTGGAAACACTAATCCTCAATAGCTACGTTGCGTTTGTTGGTAAATCAACAATGGACAAATTATTCTGTCGGCAATAAAAGGTGTTGCTTTTGTTTAGGAACCTTTGTTGTTCTTTGCAGAATTATGCACGTACAGTATGTGTAGTCAAATGATATTTTTTCCAGCAAGCTGGCCACAGTGAAGGTATATTTTTGGTGTGGGATTTTATTTGTTTCCTAAATTTAAATGTAAACAAGTTGCTTTTAGTAGTTTTTGGTGATACTGAACACATACACAACAATGTACCAAATCCACCACAATATGAGGTAACTCTGTGGCCTCTTGAAAATTAAAATATTCCATAACTTTTATTTTAACAGCTGTCCAAGTGTTTTAACCAAAATTAGAAATCACTTTATTTTTTTTCTTCATATGACCCAAATTAAGGGAGTTACGAAGTTTTAAAACTTTCAAACGGCTTCCATTTTGGAACGGATTCGATATTTGTAATATGAATGAACTGACCAAATTTGGTTTTAATCCATTCGCTTTAGTGATGAGCAAATGCAAGACCAAGACCAAGACCGGGGTGGTCTTGATCTTGGTCTTGCACACCCAGTCTTGGTCTTGGTCTTGGTCTTGCTTGCAAGAGTCTTCTTGCAAGTCTTGCATTTCTTATGCTTTTCATAGGTAAATTTTACTCTGGATAGAAGGGATAATAAACTACAATGCGCCAATAGTAACGGAAATACAAGGTATGTTTCTAAATGCAATATAGTTTTACCTTCTTTTAAATATGATGATAGTGTACCACATAGATGATGGTCTTTAATTTTTTTAATGTGCCTACGCTTCACTACTTATAAGATAAATCACAACGTTTATATATATATATATATATATATATATATATATATATATATATATATATATATATATATATATAAACAGATCCAGAACTCAAACTGGGGAGGCTACCCCTGAGACGCAAGAAAAAAAAAATCATGACGGCATAGATTATTGAAATACCATGAATTGCAAAATTATTTTTTACACTCTGAAGGCGTCAAGTTTTTCTTTTCAACCACGATTAACTAATCCTTGTATTTAACTTCCAATTAAATATTGAAATTTTCTTTACTGATTCCAATATGTACTCTGTGGGGCAGAAACATTGACATTACGCAAAAACGATGAAAAAATTGCAGGCTTTCGAAACATGGGCATGGAAAAAAAAAAGATAGAATTAGCTGTGTTGAACGGAAAACGAATGAAGTGTTAGAAATAGCAGTAGGGGAAAAAGAAGAATTGTAGATATTGTTAAGAGGAGGAAGAGGAATTGTTTGGGATATTGACTGAGGAGGAACTGTATTATCAGGGACGTGCTAGAGGGTATAGTGAATGGAAATAGAGGGATAGAGCGAAGGAGACTGTAGTTGAAGGAAGGTATTAACAGAAAATTGCTACGTCAAGACGAAGAGACTAGCTGAGGACCACCGTACGTCGAAGCTTCTCAATTGCAGCAAGTAACCTGCCAATAATATCAGAATAGCTATGATGATTATGATGATGATAATATGTTCACCAATATTGATAAAAAAAAGTTAGAGAGAAAATTAAAATAATAATGATTATAATCCAACCTTTTAATATTTTAGAATAATTTGAGTGAAAACTGAAAACGATTCAACTATATGTCTTTTGTATAAACACAGTTAATATAAATACCTTTGACCTGTATTAGAAATACAAAATTACGGCATCCAAGTTACTTGAAGTCTCACTTGTGAATATGGATTACTAGCATCAATTACCCAGTTCGTTGCGTTAAACTTAAAATAATATTATTTCGTTAGTCAGTCGCTTTTTACTATTACTAAAGCGCTCTCTGATATCGGTCATTTTCTATCGCTTTTTACTATTACTAAAGCGCTCTCTGATATCGGTCATTTTCTATTATTTTTATATTTCTCTCCCCTCCTCTCCCCAAGTTGTGGTGCTGAATTTGGATTTAACGGCATCAGAAGTGTCACTGTTCCTTTCAGAGACCCCGAAAACCATGGATTCGGCACTAATATCGGTAATTTTCAATAAAGTTATATATCTCCTCCCCCATGTTACGAGGCACGGCATCGGAAGTGTCATTGTTCATCTCAATGACCTCGAAAATCATGAGTTCGATATTGATGATATTTTTGATAATTTTTATATCTCCTCCTTCCTTCCGCTCCCCGAAGTTGCGGTGCTGAATTTACATTTAACCGAGATCGGAAGTATTACTGTTCACCTTAGCGACGCCGAAAACTATGGCTTTGACACTAATATTTGGTCATTATTGATCATTATTATGTATCCCCCTCCCCCAAGTTACGGGACTGAATTTGGTCGTAAATGGTATCGAAGGTGTCAGTATTAACTCAACGACCTCGAGAACTATGGATTCGACACTAATATTCGTCATTTTCGATCATTTTTGTATATCTTCCCTCCCCTCCGCCAAGCTACATGCTGAATTTGGATTTAAACAGCATCGGAAGTGTCACTGTTTATATCAGCGACTTCCAGAACTATAGATTCCAATTTAATATCGGTCATTTTCGATTATTTTTAAATAACTCTCCCCTTTCCCTCCCGTAAGCTGCACCGTCAAAGTGATATAGAAACCAACCCAAGTCCGAACCTCATATATATGTTGAAAACTTGATTGAGATCGTTCGGCTGGTTCAAGAGTGATGAAGTCACAAAGACAGTCACTTATATTTTCATTTTTTTTTTACATACATACATATATATCCCTTCTCCCCCTCTTCTACGTTGCTCCGTCAAAGTAAAATGATAAAAATTGTTACAGGCCTGAACTTGTTGGTCGTTGAAAATTTGATCGAGATCGGTCTGGTGTTTCAAGAGTTAAGTTATATATATTCCTCCCCTCCTCCTCCCCTAGGTTCTACCATCAAAGTGAAACTCTAAAAAACTTTCCAGTTCCGAACCTCATACATCTCAAAAATTTGATTGAGATCGGTTGGATGGTTCAGCAGTTATTAAGTCACAAACTTAGTAACTTTTATTTTTATTTATATTTACTTCTGTACATCTCCGCCCCTTTTCCCCTACGTTGCTCCGTCAAAGTGAACTGACAAATAACATTCTAGGCTTGAACCTTATTTATGTTAAAAATTTAATCGAGATTGGTCGTTTGGTTCAAGAGTTATTAAGTTTTATTTATAATGTTATAACTTCCCCTTCTCCCCTCCCCTAAGTTTTATCGTCAAAGTGAAATGATTATAACACAGGCCTAAACGTCATCTATGTTGAAAATTTGATCGAGATCGGTGGGTGGTTCAAGAGATTAGGAGTCACAAATATAGTCACTTTCAATTTTTAGGCTTATAATGTTATATCGCTCAATCCTCGATGTGCCTTATACCTAAGGAGGATAAAAGTTATATTGATGAACAATTATTCAACGCATAAGAATCTGCCCATGAAATCAACCTTGCAGTCACATACACTAAGTTTTTGTCAATGTCTTGAAAACATTACTTCGATATTAATTTTATGAGCACACATTAAAAAATTCTAACGGATGCTTGAGTCTCGGAGCCAAGGCCATACCCATATAGTTGACACGTGTGGTGTACGGAATTACCGATGTTCAATACTACATTTCTGTTTAGTTTTGGAAAAAGAACACATGATATGCTTTGAAATTAAATGAAGTATCTAGTTTAACGTCCCACGATTATGCACTAAGGCAAAGGGAGACGGCGATTATGAGAAATGCCTGAAATGGTGGAATGAAGAAAGTAGGAGGAAACGGAAAAACGCCGAGAAAATCCACGCACACGGTATTGGTCCACCAAAAAGCTCAGATGGTGCAATATGACATCTGTGGGGCTTGAAAACGAGCAATGTCTACAGAAAACGTGAACAACCAATTCAGAAAACGACATCTGAGCTATATGCTACAGGGGCAGATCGACTCTCACGAATTGCATAAACTACTGGGAACACATTCACTCCAGTAGCATTTTTACTGAAGCCAAGAAATCCATCCCCTTCTTTTTTACATTCTATATAAAAAAATTAAGTACTGCCGGTACGTGTGCAAGAGTCTTGGTCTCGGTCTTGCAGGTATGGTCTTGGTCTTGCATCGGGATTCCTGGCCCTGGTCTTGGTTTTGCATGCAAGACTCTTGCAAAAACTGCAAGACCAAGACTCCTGTGCTCATCACTAATTCGCTTTTAGGGAAGTTACTGTATCCACTATACACAACAAATGAATTCTACTGTTATAGAAATAGATGAATATCGTGAGAGATCTCCGCAATAGGTATATTAGAAATTCCACACAAGCTTATTACAAAACAGAAATTATAAGGGGGTCACTGGCAAGAGGATGTGATAAAAAAAGGGGGGGTTGTGATAGGTTGGGAACCATTGCTTTAGACTAAACAAGACGGATGATCAATGAAAGTGAATTATTTTGAAATGAAGATCACTCATATCAAAGTGACACGCGCTAGTCACTAGATAAGCGAGGAGGGCTGTATCATAATTGCCGCAAAGGATAGTATACTAGAAGATTATCTCGAAATTCTACTTTCAATATGAGAATCATAGTATCTTTCTATAGCCAATCACTACCGTTGGATTGAATATATGTAATTCTCAGTACTGCTGCCGCTTAGTACAGTCTAGGAATTTTAAGTCTCTTCAAACTGTAGATATTCGTTACGTTCTGTAGATGAATCAGTTTCAATTTTAAACTGATTCTTTTTTTCTGAGTAGTCTGTGTCCAGTGTCAGTATTTTCGAAATTTCCAGGTATTTCGGAACTCTCTTGCTTCATCCCAAAAACAATATCCAAGAATCTTCCTTTCTTAGTTATGAATTAGTAATGATAAGTTATAAAAGAAAGTAAAGGCAACTCTAAATATTTTCATATTTTGCTTTCTAACGTTTAATTTGAACCTTTAGTCCTTATTACTGGGTATAAGTTTTTTATTATATAAAAAAGTAACAAATTGTACTATTGGAATACTTACTGTTAAACAGACGGATTTTACTCTTATATAGGTAAAATAGACATCGTTTCATTATTAATACTTGCATTGCTAACTTGCTTACATATTTTCTCATGCATGTAGGACGTGAGATAAACTCATTTGTTTGGACGAGAAATGCTTAAAATTGTTGGGCACGATTTTCAGATTTGAAGTATGATTAAACAAAAGGAATAGCTAACCCAAACATTGGTGAGGATGGTCTTGGTAGCACATTCTTTTCTCTCCCAGTGTTCTGGAAGAGTTAGACTGCCCCATTCGCACAAAAAGCGTAGAGTCTTTGTATCTTCAGATTGCTGTCCTAGCAACTATCCTAAAATTTTAAAATAATTCACTTTCTGGAGTATCACCTGGAGAGTTGTATAACTTTCAGTATAACAAAGAAGGTATAAGGAACTGAAGCTACCTGCTTCGAGAGTGTTTCCGTGATGAATCAATGCGTAATTCCCGGTCCTCAGAGTTGTGTCGGCTCTTGCAATTGCATAAGGGAAGGCGGCATGTGTAATAAATTTTGCCCCTAATTTTGACTATTTTTTAAGACGTCTTTACGATCTCAAGGAAGATCCTAAGGAGTGTAATGCTATAAATCAGTGATGACCAAGTTGCGTATGTAGTTTCTCTTAAGAAAAAAGGGAAACTTTTTTGTATTGTTCATTAAACATTTGTGTTTTAATATTTGAATAAAATGTTCTTTAATTGCCAGCATTGTAAGTTTATCATTTTATTTCTAATTTTCCTCACATCCAAGTATGGTTCTTAACGAAATGAAATGTTTGTATTTGTCCTCTGTAGACTAACAATTAATGGAGTGTTGAGAGAGTACACTATGTTATCCAATACAAGCTCAGAAGGCCTGGAGTCGAACAAACAAAAACATTAGGCACTGTTGGTGGAAACAGCATTATTCGCTTGCGAGCTATTCTACTTAAAGGATATGTAAGAGGACCATGTTTCTTTACTTCCGTTTTACAAATAATAAAGTAACAGTACTATGTAAGCCACACCCATATTAATCAGTTGCTATGTGTCTTGCGAAATTAAGGTTGAGCACCACAAGAGACGAAATATCAGAATTAGCTCTTAAACTGTGGTAAAGTATTTAATTGGAATTTACATTATTAGGCTTTATTTTATCTTACAATCATCTTGGCCTGCGCAAAGGTCTGTTTATGTAAAGAGTACTAGCTAGAACGTCATACACTAAGCTTGTTTCGTTCAGCTTAAAGAGGAATGCGCCAGATTATTTATATTCTGTTCAGGAACGTATAATGCAAAGTTGCATGTTACCGTGTTTACTCGCGTAATAGTCGCACCTTAAGATTGAAGTAAAAACATTCGCCAAAGAAATCCCCGCATAAAAGTCGCAGTCTACGGGATTTCCGTCTTTATGAACGAGACTTTCTTCGACATTGTTTATCTTGCGCGAATCCATGCAAAAGAAGTTTTCTGTTCACTGACACGTAACATTATGACCCATCTGTCAACAGAGATCAAGCAACCTACTTAATCCTCCATTTTATGTTGACACAATGCTGTATGTCTCAAAATTCGAAATTGTTTGAATGGCAGGTTTTCTCGTGTAATAGTCGCAGTTGGATTTTCGAATTAAAAAATTGGTACAAAAATGCGCTAATTATCGAGTAAAGAGGCACCTGTCACTATTTCCACACGTTTGATGATATATTTGTGCTCCCTAGGTAAAATTGTTTTTAAATATGGATAGTTTTAATTTAGTCCGTAAGTGGAATCAGTAATGTACATATCGCATGACTTCTTAAAAAGAAATATTGATTTTAAATTAATTATGCTCAATTTATTTACAGTTAAGTTCTCCGTATGGACAACAAGGAGCCCCATCCAGCCAACATATTGGTGCGCCGTATGGCGAACAGAGATTAGCGACATCATGGAGCCAACAACAGCAACAGCAGCTGCAACAACAACAACAACAACAGCAGCAACAGCAGCAGCAGCAACAACAACAGCAGCAGCAGCAGTCTCAGCAACAGCCCTCTCAACAACAGCAACAACCGCAACCACCGCCACCATCATCTGGCTCGCAACCAACGCCACAAACGCAGCAACCTCAGAATCAGTCACAACAGCAGCAGCAGCAGCAACAACAACAGCAACAGCAGCAGCAGCAACAACAACAACAGAATCAGCAGGTGAGTATAACTTAAGTATTATAAGTATTAAGATTTGATTGTGAATGAAGGTTTTTCTCAATCATCACGTCTTTGCTGTGTTCTTGCCAATTAATAACAAGAAAACAATATAACCATAATACTGAAAATGGGTGGCGAAATATGTACTAGCAGAATCTTCTGTAGGTGTTCATACATGATATTTTTTCGTAAATATATAATTCTGACCATTTCTTAAGTTCGAAAGCAACCACTAAACGACCATTGTAATTTCTTCCTGTCTTCGATTATCGTAATATAACTTAAATGTATTCGCGAACGTTTCGTTTTATCACCAGCTTCTTAAAGTCATTCTAAAGTATTTGATATACTATGAGTGTAAGCACAAATGTCACTCGAGTGTCCGTATGCTGTGTGTTAAGATTTAATCGGCATATCATCACAAAGAGAAATATAGTAGTTGTTTGTACCCAGCGATAATCCTATGGGCTTTAGTAGTGCTTTCGGGTGTCTGTCAAAAACATTCTTTGTCAGTGCTATGTTCAAAAACTTAATACTAAATACATACAGTACTGGGTTTCTGTGGCTAGACCGGATTAACTTCGTGATCTGAAGGTCCATTGTAGCTGTCATTATTTCCGTTGATCACCTGTAATAAACTTTTCCCTTTATTGAACTGCACTCACCTAATGCAGAAACCAAAAGATACAGATTAATATATTGTTGAGCGACCTTTTGCTTGAAGACATGGAATGAGTGAGTTCCTTGATTTCCAGGCATGTTCAATTGGGTTCATATCCAGGGACTAACACATGGCTTTTTTGTCTGACAGGTTTGGGTGTTCTAGGAGCATGACATGGGTCGCCATCTCCCATAACACAGTTGTTGTTTTTGAAAGCAACCCAGTGCAAAATATCGGTGGCAGAACCCTTTGCGAAATGTCCACATTTCAGTAATTCGGAACTTCCATGCATATTTGAACGATGGTTGTTAACGGTCTAAGTGTATTTCTTGGAGTGGTTTTCTCTAGACCTATGTGCGGCCACGAGATGAAAATTGGGAAAATCTGGAATCATCAGAGAAAATTACTTAGCACCAAAAGTTATATCGTACCGCACCATGTTGGTTGCCCATTGTTTCCTCTTAGCAATATTAACTTGATAAACAAGGGTTTACGTCTTGCAGATCTCCCGTGATAGTTTAGTTAAGACAGATATCTAACAGCTGAAATTCGATTAACTTTCAGATAGTCTCTTACGTATGCATCATTGCAGTTGGGATGTGGTTGCACATACTTTTGGTCGCCCTTAGCTGTGGTTGCTTTGGGCTAGTTGGCAAGACCGTTCACTCCTACTTTTCTTGCGATGTCTTTTAACCTGGGTAATAACTCGATTGATGGTGGACAATGGAATCGGAGGGTTTGGGGAAATTGGTTTTTGGCTTGCACCGAGATTGAATTGCTCCACTATACGACCAGGTTCGAAATCGTTTAGCTTTTGGGGTCGCGCCATCATTCTGGAATCTGTACAGTGTCCATAGCTGGAATAACAAACATATTATGACTTAATGACCTGAAAACCATTAAGTTGTAAGGTGTCTCTATTTACTTACGATATAGCAGTATCTCCAGTGTTTAGTTCTTCAGAGGCAACGTATGCTAGTAGGCACGATTTCCTTAGTCATGTTGACAGTAATTTCCGTAGTGATTTTTAGTTTTACAAATTGAAGTCATGTTACGAGATCGTTAATTTTCTTTCAACAAAACCCAAATCGCCGTTAATATACATTTAGTTTGTTAGTGATTATAGTCAGAGTGGGTGTGAATACTACTGTGAAAGTACTGATAATCTACATCGAGTACTACGGCAGATGCGTCCCCCAGAGGGAAAATTTCATAACTTTTAATAGGAAATTTTCCCCGTGTCACTACCTGAAATCATCATTGATTTTAGTCATTGAAACAGAATTATCAGTTTCGATAAACTCAATTTATATGTGTAATCTAGATATTCTGGCAACCTCAGTGGAATTCCAAACATGTGTAAGATCTGACTCACTTCCCATCCTATAAGACGACATATTAATTCGTCTTATACCTACTTTCTTCGTGAATGAGTTCTTTTCCTGAACACCTGGTAAGTTCTTCATTATGAATATTTTCTGACTTAATATTGATCCTCAGAATACAATGATACAGTGGTTGATCTTGTGCATTTTCTGTAACAGTTTTTTGGATCTATTTGAGTCCAGCCAGGATCTTCGATGTGGTTCTGTAATCAAACTCTCTTAGATGGAAGATAATATGGTGGAGAACGCCTGTGAGGGTTGATCTTACATGATGGTCTACGAACTCACGATGTGCCGCGGTGGCTCAGTGGTAGAACGTTATCCTCTGGTGCTTGGGTTCCCTAGTTCGATCCCAACTCGCGCCAAGTGAACTTTGTGCTGGACAGATACCCTGTGCGTTGGTTTCCTCGGGGTTCTCCTGTTTCCTCCCACTTTCTTCATTCCACCATTTCATTAATTTGTCATCAGTGTCTCCTTTAGCCTAGCCAGCATATCCGTGGGACGTCACCGGATTTCATAGGACCAGTCCATCATAAGTTCAATGTTGCGTAAGGACGAAAAAATCTCATTTCCTCTTACATTCAAATCCTAGCGTTTCCTCGTGATCATTAACTTTCATTAAAAATTCGTGTTCTTTAGCCTAAAGGGCATGTAAAGGCAAACGATTTTACTTATTTTCCGATTTAATTACACATCTACATTTGTTTTGAAAAGGCTAACTAAATAAAAAGTTATCTGTAGAAAACAAAAATCAGAAAAAAAACTATTTCTGCAATTACGTATAATACATGCTATACAGGTACATGCTGTGCTATACAGGGTAGCCCAAAAGTAGGTATATACCCCACCCCCATGAATCAAGTATAACATTCTAGTTTGTTTATTTTCTTTGGCTGTTCCGAGCTTAAGACAAGTAAAAACACATTGAAAACAAATAATAAAGAAACTAAGTCCAAAATCAGAAATTGTATAAAATGCAATGAGCTGATCAGTACGGTACTGTATGCGTACTTTTGGGCCACCCTGTATTCTCGAAGTTTTGATCAGGAAGAAGACAGCAACTCGTTTCGGTATACTGTGTAGCGATTTGTAAGCTGCTTAGGTAACGTAACTTCAATGTTGACGTTGTAAGCTGGCAGATTTTCTAAAGACCATATAATATATTTTTAAAAAAGTTGTTTTCAACCTCAATTCACGTCAGTATATTTATTTCTATACATGACAGTTCACATTACACAAAGATAAGATTATGTCCTGAAATAGCTCGATGGTGAATTTTGTTTTTAATTTGTGAGAAGAATTGTAAATTAACTTAAGGAGTCCCGACTCCAGTACACAAAATATACACTCACGTTGACATGTGAGGTCTAAAAACCACCGTTGAACTTCTAGCTCCCCCCCTCCTATTAAAAATTTCTTTCCTACGCATCTGTGTAGAGGTAAAGCAAGAGAAAATGTCGACACTTGCACTATAAGTAGCTTGTATTTTACGGTACCATTCACACTCACTCTAAAACTACCGATAACTTTTATAGACATAAAAGTAGTATTACCTGACCAGCGAACGAGTGCGAGCGGCCGGTTTTGGAACTAAAATGCAAGCAGCAGTGTTTCTAACCGGATTACTTGTAATCAATCTATCACAGTTTTTTTTTCCTGTTCGTAATAAACCATTTCATGCATATGCTCAAGTCAGGGGCGGATCCAGTGGGGCGATTGCCCCTCCCCCAGAATAGGATATTTTTTTTATTTCAAAAATAAAACCTAAGAATTTTCACCTTTGTATTATAGATGTAAAATGAAACCTAAAATAGGTAGGATTTACTTTTTTGTTTTACGTTGCAGAAGCCAAATGAAGCAATAAATAGAAAGAAATTACTTACATTGGCGTTCTTGTTCAAAAAAATGTCCACCTTCGAAATCGCAGGTGGCCATTTCTGTTCTAGAAATTGCAAACAGTAGCTACTTCTCCTTTTCTAATTTATTATTATTATTATTATTATTATTATTATTATTATTATTATTATTATTATTATTATTATTATTTCAATACACTCTTACCTTGATTTGACTTCGAACGACCGTCTCCCCTAAACATTCAGCCTGAATCAACTCCTGGCTCAAGTTAAGACAAACAGTTTCAAAACTTATTGAAGTTATTTACAGAACATTTTAAGTATCAAGCAAAATAAATAAATAAATAAAAGCTCCATATTAACTTGCGAACAAACTAGCCTCAGCATTGTACAAAGGATCAGACGCTCTCTGTGGCAAAGAAAAAACTAATTAAAATTGGTCGATTCGACTCGTTCCGAAGTTTTTGACGAGAGAATATGTAGGATATGTACTTATTATTTTCTGGTGACTGTCTCTAGTAATTTCCATTCATATATCACTATTCACAATACATCTGTATTACTGCAGGAATGATTTACTACGACCACTTAACTTACGGCATTCTTTACTAAGCGTAAAGAGATTCGGCTATGCATTACATCTAAACTGCAACTTTTAAAAAGCATTGGATACACTGCAGAGTGAAACTCTCCGCTCCCTTGTCCCACCGCGCTTGCCAAGAAACTGATGTAAACACAACAGCAGCGCCATCCTCCCAAAACTGCACTGCTATCCTGGTCAGGATATACTTATCATTAAAAAAAAGAAAAAAAAGTAAAACAATATGCTTTGGTGATACTAATTTATATATTATTATTATTACAGTCGCCGTATCCAAGTAGACCACAGCAACCGTCGACACCAAATACACATGGTCCTGATGCAGGGGTGAGTACTACTACTTATATAATTTTCTAGGGATTAGTTACAGAAATGAAATAAATTGGGGTAATGTCTTGCCTAATTGTGATGTTTTTAAACCATTTACTATATATATCAATGGATTAAGTAAGAAGTATATTAAACATGTTTGCCGTTCCGACGCTTCATTTATCCTCTGAGACTTGGTTCACCTGTGTCTTTTGTGTAATTTATCTTAAGATATGTTTCTTTTCTAGAGTATATAAATAAGAGTTCAAAATGCTCTCATATTCACCTAGGTTCAGGATGTCCCGGAAACGGTATGATACTAAATAATGGGAAAATAATTTATGAAACTTGAGCAAATACACGGATATGATGCTGTCCACTCCAAGGTTGTATCCCAAAGAGTAGTGACCCTTGGCACCACTGCCAACCCCTCGACTGAGCTACGATTATCTTTCTAACCTGCAACACATTTTTCATAATTTTGACTTGAACACACATTTGAGTTATCACGTTTCACTCTCGTATATTATTCGTATTATATTCAGACCTAAATTCCTCATTCATTACTCAGAGATATTAAACTACTAAAGATATTTTTTTTTTTTATAAGTTTATGAATGTTCCTTTTGTAATTTTCTTTTTAGAGTTTGTTATTGTTACGCAATTGCATTCAAATAAAATTCTAAATATTGTTTCGTTTTAATAATATTTACTATTGATAAAATACATCGAAATGCCGTACTTTTTTTTGGGATGGGGTGGGGGACTTACAAACCTCACGAGAGACATTTATTGAAATCAGAAATATCTCTGGTATCTATTTATGTATAAATTAGTCAGAGCCAAAGTGGACTCAAATAATTCGTATCTTTATTCACTTTTCTTACTGATATGCAAATTAAGTCGTGGTATTTCTTTAACTTGGACTAATAAAAGCCGTAGTGAACTAACTTGGACTAAATTAGTTCTTCTGTACTCTGTAGTATTTTAAAATTGTCCATATGTCATTCTGTACAATGGTTTCACTTCTGCAGCTGTTTTATCTTTTTGTCCATTTGAAATGACTCTTGATAATTATATTAATAAGTATGTAAAGATCAGTACATCGTGTTTTTTTATTTTTTAATTTTTTTTTTTATCAAGAGTCCTTCGTGAGTGAGTCGGCAAACGTATCGCATTTATGTCCAATTAGTCCCGGTTTCGAGTTCAAATGGAGGACAATTTCTCTCGGATGTAAGCCGATAAGCCGTTTTTATTCCGCTTTAAGCTTATGTCACCCCTTTCAGCATAACGTGGTTGTTGTATAATAACACCAAGGCGAAACAAACTTATTTCTGTCGATATGTGATATAAATACATAGAGCAAATTAAAAAAAAAAACGTTAAAAAAGGGTTTAAACAAAAAAAAAAACTGATTTTTGTTTTTTTCAATAAAAACCATGGTTTTTGCCAACCCTGCATAGAACTGATTTTAAATAATTTTAATGACAGTGAATGATTTGAATTCCGTCTCCTTTTGAATCGACCCCAGTAGCATGTGCATAGAAAGGCAAAAATTCACATTTCTAATTTGGATGTAGTGAAACGAAACAACTCTCGGACGAGAGAAGTTACGTGAATAGAGTAACTTTATCATCATGATCATAACAAAATTTGTTTAATTTTACCAGAAAGCTTACTTTAGTTTAGGAGTCGGGGGACAAGCAGCTTTCTGAGCCTGTTGTGAAAAGTGCTATATTGTAAAGAAATATGAAATATATGAAAAAAAAAAAGTTCTGAAAATATAAATGAATGATATTTTTTCTGACCGTCATCTTATTATGTTAGAGTGTTATACTTTTTCATGTAAATTATTAACTAAAATAACTACAAAAATTAAGTCTTCAAAACTATCATATGAGGCTTTCTTGGGAACTATAGACATCGACAATGTGGATTAAAAAAAAAGAAAAAGGAGCTTTGAACCAAATGTCGGGGACAGCAAATCAATGGTAGTACTCTCATCTCTGGTGCGTTAACCCCTGATTCGATTCCAGATGAGTATGGTGGGCATCGGATCTATCAGATTTCTAGAGGTTCATTCGTTTCCTTCCACGTTCTCGTTTCCCATTTCTCTTACAATCTTGTACTTTCGTTAATCACTCACCTCGTGTGTGCTGCAGATGATATTCACGGGACATAAAACTAAAAATCATTTTTGTGTTAAATCGAGAGCTAAAAGGGTACTTAAACTGAATGAAACTTAAGTGTTCTGTACCAAAATTATAATGTAGCTTACGTGCCTGTATGTTTAGTGTTGTGGCATTTCAGACATACAAGTTTGAAGTTATGAAACCAAGGAAATGTAAATAACAGTGTATTTGAGCTCTCAGATACTGTTGATAAAGTAGAATTTGACAACGTAAGCAGTACTAACGAACAATTCAATGACACTTTGAAAACAACGAAGTAATACCGTCACCAACCATGTCGAATCTGTGAAGTTTTCTTTAGAAGGTGTTTCAAGAAATCAAAATTAGTAATTGACTAAAAAGGAAAACATCCGGCCTTGTTCATATCTACTTTGATTTTCATTACGTATTTTTCCCCCTTCAAATCACTGTGATATGTGATACAAAGATTGATTTATGGGTCCTACACGTCACTGACAAATTGTAGTAGTTTTCCATGATGATTTGTTTTTATTTTTATTTCTTAAAAAAATAGAGGAAGTTATATTTTAAGGTAGAAGTAGAATTAGGAATGGGCGCTAAAGCTCTTCGTAATGGCAAGGAGAAAAACAGGGATTACGGTTCGTTGCGTTCCGAGTAAATGACAAGCGAAGAGAATGGATCGGTTTACCGTCTTTATACATTAGTTTCAAGAGTTGTGTCTGTTTAAAATTATTGCCTGTATATGATTGCACTTCGTAGGTATTGGTTACGTTGGTGATCAAAGTGATATTGACATTGTGGCTGGGCGGAGCATATACTTTTCCGATGTTTTTCAGAACCAGCTGACGGGCTTCGACAGCGCTTTTTTCTTAAAAAGAAAAACACGAAATGGCATGGCAATAAGGTTGAAAATAGCGTGTTCCGTAATACGTTGTGCAAGTTCCCTAGTCACCACCACACTTCCATGTTCCATCAGTGTAGAGCGAAGTCAGCTTAGCAAACGAAGGCTTTCATTCGTTCTTGGCCAGGAAACGTGTAAGCATCGCAGCATTCATCCGCCAGTTATCGCGTTGGCTAGTCACTGAATCGTTCCCTGGAAAAGAAAGAAAGAAAAAAAAAAGTAGTTGATGTAAATAACCAATTCCTTTATAAATATTACGTGCAAAGAATGTGCGAATAAAAGCTTCGTAAAATTTGTATTTTATACTTATGAAATTTTGCTGTCGCTAATTGGTGATTGTCCGAGAGTAATGATCGTACTTTTAGGAATAAATATTTAAAATATATTTTTCTGTATAATTTTTAATTTAATTTGGCTCGGGTATTCAGGTAAACAGTTCCAAAACTCACTTTTTTTCGTTCAGCTCGTGTTTTTGAATAGCATCAGCAGTGGAAAGACGTGTCGGACTAGAAGAGCAACTGGCGAGTGGTTGCGCCGAGCTACAGCAAAAAGCAGCCATGCAGGTTGGCGGTTTGTGAGTGGAGTGCCGGGGGAAATTCAGAGCGGAGTGGAAAAGAACGAGGTTCAAGCTGGACTACGCGGGCTTTGGCCTTGTCTTTTCCGTTCGTATTTAGATACCAAAGAACAACTACGAACGAACGTGTTTCTGCAGATCAAATATTGCAGTAGCGCTGCGTGCAGTTGAGAAAGGCCAGTCTTTCTGTTGTTTTTTGGTCACGTTAATGTATGGGTTAACAATTTACGTGGCTGTACAATAATAAAATTTAATTTGCTTGATATATGCATTAAATTTAAGCGTCAGAGAGAACACGATTGGTGTATTTTCTCTTCCACTATACTAGGGTTTTGTTTCGGTCTTATAATGAAAGTTGCGTGGGAAGTATTTTACAAAAATAAATATTGCAACACAACATCTATAAATACTAAATAATAATAATAATAATAATAATAATAATAATAATAATAATAATAATAATAATAATAATAAAAATAAGCTTATTTGTATCATATAGGCTTACTTGTCTTACTAGTTCTTAACTGTATTTGTACTGATTGATATGAATCCTGGAAAATATATGGACTTTTTTGTCAGATAATGGAAATTCGCGCAATTTGTATTTTTCTTAGTCTATCTTGGAATTTTTAAGGTTGCCGTAGAAATTTTTTTTTTCTTTTTTACTAGTCCAACGCCTTTTATTAGGCCACTGTGCTTTTTTTTGAGTATAATCTTGAAACTCCAATTACACACACATTAACTAGATGTTGGAGGCTCTGTACAGATACGTAACCTCGATGGCAATACAATAGTTTTTACATAATTTTCAGCCTAGCTTACCGCTTCAATGTAAAACTAATCAGGTTACTTTTTTGTTTCGGTATTCGTAAGATCCAAGCCTTGGAACTTGAATGTAATACACTTCAACGTAGAGCTCGTAAAATTTTATACAGATACGTAAACTCAATGAAAATGCTATTTTTCACATAATTTTCACTCTAGCTTATAGTTTTACTGTAAAATTAATCTACTACCTATATATATCCTATTCTGTTATGCAACCGGAAATGCTATGTAGTTTATATGTGCAGTATATTGCTTCTCATTGTTAAAGTACCACATATACGTCAAAGAATTCAAGAACAGATTGAAAGGGAATTTTTTTTTTTTTTAAATAATGCTGCTTGTGGTTATTATATGTAAAGTAAATTATCCATATATTGCATGTAATTTAAGGATTAATCAATCAATAAAAATATTACTAAAAGTTAACGATCTGGACATCCAAACTACAAAGAAGTATAGCTTTATATTATTTATTGATTATTATTTTATTTAGAAAACTGAAATTGAAATGCATATAACAAAAATCAATGGAGACTAAATATAAAATTTCGAAGATATTCATCAGAGAAAATTTTGAAGTCTGAATTTATGTAGATTTTTTTTGAAACAATTGAGTTTCGTTCAAGTTACGTAACTATTGATGTGATTGCAATATTCTAACCAGAAGTTATAGGTTTATCGGTTCAGTTACAATAATCGAACAAAGGAGGCGAGGGAAGATGGAATTCACTCTTCGAATATACAGGGTGAACAATTTATCTTGATCATCCGCTATAACGGACAAACTAAGAGAAGAGTGAAACTTTGCACGAATCATCTATAAGGAGGGGACATCTTTGTATGTATTAAACAGAAAGACCCAACAGTGTTGCCAACTCAATATAAAGTTGTTTTCAAATGGCACTACGTCAGGTTATTACATATTTCAAATCAACTTGTCAAACATAAAATAACACTTTTATTATTCAGTATTGCAAACTAAGGATGTTATAGTATCACACATCCAAAGTTCGGAAGCCTCTAACGCACATACAGCACAATGGAGATGCATAGGATAATACACATCGAAAGTACTTTAGTGTTGGATACCGTGGTCATCGTATGACTTGTTTCGAATGAATAGAAACGAAGTTACCAGAGCTTGAAAATTTTAATTTTTTGAAATCATTTATTTCGAAAAAATGCTGAGATAAATATCATATCTAGTTACTTGTATGGTTCGTAATGGATGTGTAACTTATTTTGTTATTTACAGCACTTCAATATATCAAACCGTTCCTGAGATATGATAAACATTGCTGAAGTTTGCAACACTGCTTAAATCGTGTAATTGCAAGAACTTGTTGTAATTACAGCTAATAAATGGGAAATAACAATAATTTTAAATATTTTCCACAAATACGCCATTTTCAGCAGTGTTTTTGATCTGAAGGGTATAATCCTGGGTGGTTAAATTCAAAAGATTTCATTTTTGTAACGAATGCTAAAATACAACTCCAGTACTTCAAATATGCAAAACTTCTTGTGAGGTCTGTTTGGAAAATGGTTTTTACTAAGGGATACGGACAATTAATGAAAGTGAATGATGGAAGAATCGGTGGAATGAGAATGTGAGAGAAAATTGGAGTACCCGAGAAAACCCATGATGATGCCCATCACAGGCTTACGTGGCTGAGGATTGAACTAGAAACCCTACGCCCCAGAGGTAAGCGCTCTACCACAGCACCATGTCCTCCCCAACATTCATTGAAGGTTGGAATTGTTTAGAGCAGCGTTTCCCAACCGGTGTGCCGCGGCACACTGGTGTGCCGTGAATGGGCCGCTGGTGTGCCGCGAGGAAATCGAAACAAATTATTAATTCTATAGCAATCAAATCGCAAGTCAAAGGTAAAATGTATATTTGTATTTCACCTTATTATGAACCTCTACTTACAACTTTAAGTTTCATACTGTGTTACTTTTCTGTACATTTTTAATGTTGAAAAAAGTATTTGTTATCATTGTTACGACTATTATTGCTTCTTTATTGCTGCAGACTATTTCGTAACTTGAAATTTTAAAATATCATTCAATCCTTTCTACAAAGCGAACATGCATACAAATTACCTACATTTGTGTTTTAAAACTAAAAGAGATTTGTTTGTTCGTTCGTTATTTAGTGATCTTTCTTCTTAGTGAAAGGTTGGATACAGTTTTCGAAAAAGAAAGCTTAGTTTTAAAAACCTGAGTCCAATATTTCATTGCAATTGTTTTCTATTTTTAAATTAGAATTAAAAATAAGCATAATGATTTACCACGGGGAAGAACCAGTGATTGAGCTTTCTTCTCTGTGAGAAGGAGATCAGTAATCACAGAAAAAAAAAATATCACGGTATTATATATATTTACAAATAATAATAACTATGAGTGTGCCGCGAGAATTCAAGTTACACCCATAGTGTGCCGCAAGTTGAAAAAGGTTGGGAAACGCTGGTTTAGAGAATCACTTATAGTAGGGCGCCAAGGGCTCTGATTTTAGAAGAGAAATACGAGAGAGAGACAATATTTAATTAATTATTACATTTAATTATCATACTGATTTGTTCTGGAGAAACTGTAAGAAAATCTAGGAAGTATCTCGTGGAAGTAAGTATATGATTTTGCACATTGGACCTAATTATTTCTGTAACCTACGTTATCCTGCAAATGATAGTTTCAGTTTTATCAGCATACTAGCGTCAATTACCCGCTTCGCTGGATTAAAATAAGAAAAATTAGTAGTATGTTCTGTTAATCGGTCAATTTACTATCACTGAAGAGTTTTCTAATATCGGTCATTTTCGATCATTTTTATATCCCTCTCCCTGAAGTTGCGGGACTGAATTTGGATATAAACAGCATCGGAAGTGTCACCGTTCCTCTCAGCGACTCCGAAAACTATGGATTCGACAATATCGGTCATTTTGGATTATTTTTATATATTTCCCTCTCCACTAAGTTGCCCCGTCAAAGTGAAACTATAAAAACCATCCCAGGCCCGAACATCATCTATGTTGAAAATTTGATTAAGATCGGTCAGGTGGTTCAAGTCACAACTATAGAGCCACTTTCATTTTTATTTTTATAGATTTAAAGCGTGTAATAATAATAATGCATACAATTTTCATTTTTCTTATGTTAATATAATCTTAGTGATACAGTGTAGATTACCTTGTATTGAAGAAGCGCGATTGAAATTTCAGGAGTGTGTTCACTTCAAATACGGGTTTGACGTCCGGTTCTTGAGCGATGAATGTAATTAAAGCCACGAAGTTTCTTTTCCATTCCGGATAGTGAGGAAAAAGTCTTAGAAAAACGTTGCTCAGTAAAAGCTATAGTTCTCAGTAAAAGCTTAAAGGTGGAAACGTTGAAGTAGCGTCAGAAGTAGGCAAACGAAATACTGAAATCAATGCGTTGACTGATAAAGAAGTGTTACATGTTTCTCTATATCGTTTTTACAAAAAAACATAAGTCTAAAAATTATGTAGAGGAGATGTAATTGTTGTAGCGTTGAATCTATGTAATATTTTTGTGTGAAAAAGAGAGGGACGTACCTTCAGAAGGGACAGCAGAAGGAATACAGATTACTGTATAGTATATTAGTTAAAAATAGTGTTTATGTTGGTTGTGGCAGATTAAAAAGAATAGCGCAGAACCGTATTGTATGTAACATTCTCATTTTGATCTTCTAGTAATTTCAAGAGTGTTTACAATGACCTTATGATCTAGGGATTATATCGTCAAATACCACCAGTGCATCTTCATGACTGGTAGCTAATGCACGTACTTACTGTCTTGGATGCAGTAACAGATCCGGGCTTTAAAACGCCGATCTCTTTTCATATAGACTTAGCGCTAAGATGGACATAAGATACCAGTCGACCAATGCTCGATACCAACAGTTTACTTTGCTCCCTCTCGTACACAGTATATTGCAGTCTCTAGAGAACGCTCAATTCTTGTACAATATTCCGGGTGGCATAGTACATAGAAGGCCGTAACCCAATCGTTAATTCGAATTTGCGGAAACTTAGCATAAGAATAATTTCTGATGCTTCTTAATATTATACTTTTTTTATTTGCCTGCGTAATCGGGGGAGTAATTACGTATTTAATGCACTTTAATGAAAAATCGAATATTATAATTTCTATATTTACCATCGCATCGTATATAATCTCGGTGCCGAAAAAGGGCGAAAAACCAATAAGCATTCAAACATTGCGGTATTACCTTAATAAGTAAATAATGTAGTGAACCGAGTATTTACCTTAAAAATAATAATACGATTGTATTTCTTAACGTAATGAATATGAAACCGACTATGAAAAAAAGTTGTAAGTCTGAAAATATCCATACGTTTATGAACCATTTGGACTAAACCTATCTCGAGATTGTTGCTAATGCGATTTGTCATTACGGTACATTACATTTCAAAGGCATTAGATAATTTAGATTTCTCTGTAGTAGTAGTAAATCTAGCTTATACATGAGTCTGAAACAGTGCTGCGCCTGTTTGTCATTTACTGACGCCAGCGTATGTATGGTAATCGTTACAGCATCAGCGAAAGGAAAATCTGCGCCGTAAAGCTTCGCGCACAACTTTGATCACAATGTGCCCCCTTCTCCCTTTTAACTCTAGCTTACACATCACTCGAGCCGAGGGCACGTAATTTTCCCTTCTTGTCTTTCGTCCCTACGCTTTTCTAATTCCCGAAGAAAAATAAAAAGAGGGGGCAAAAAAGACAAGCGCCCGTTCTTCAATGTCCTGACTCAAAACCCGAGCTGATACCGTCGCTATGGAAACACTTGGCTACCCCTGCATAGTTCGCTCGTCTCATATTGATTTTCCTGCGTTCTGCCCAGAACAGCGCCAACATTACTGCTGGTTGCTGGTAGCGATGATAGTAGTAGTGGTGGTGTGGCTGGTCGACGTCGGATGAAAACCAGTATGAACCAGGGACCGAGGGGGTTCCTACCCCCTAGCGTTGCTTCCCCTGTAATAAATGATTCCCCAAGTTGCAGCTCTAGGTCCCTGGCTCCTCCAAATGCCACGGAATTTATTGCGGCAAGCGGATTCGAGCGACACGGTGCGCAGAAGTTAGTTGCCATAGCAACCGTTCACCCCAGCAACGTTCATCGGCATCCTCGGGCGCGCTACTACAGTCATCCTTCCCCAACCCACCCGAACTTCAATAAAGGTTTTCGTTTATCTCTTTCTAACATCCCGTTTTAGTTCACGTTTCTCCTCCCATCACATATATGTAGTTGAATGAGTTTCTATAACAAGCTGTGTAACATGAAAACGTCCGTCCACATTGTGTGTCAATTAAATACACGCGATTTCATTTCTCATCCGCTGTGTTATATACAAATTAGTACTAATTCATCAATAGTATGTTTGTTAAAAAAATATACATCAGGCGTTGGTTGATTCTGTAGAACAATAATGGTTATTCAATATACTTCATAATGTATAATTGATGCGTGTTAAAAAAGAAGAATCTACGAGAATTATTTCAGATTCAAAAGGTCAAGAAATAAAGTTATTCGAACAAAATCATTGTAACGAATAATAGTTTGAATCTTATTCGAATAGGTAAAAAATTGTTCGAAAAATGGATGGAAAATTGAAGTAGTTTTAATGAAACTATACTCATTTCTCAAGGGTACTCTCTCATTACTAGACTTCGGATTTTTGCATATTTGCATGTTTTGTTCCTGATGTGATATCGATATGCTCTTTAAACAGAAATTCGTTCCAGGTGTTTTGGGGTAAAATAGCAGAGTTTTATAGTGCATATATTTGCATATTTCGGACGTTAGCGCATGTTTATGTCGTTACTGCATATAAATGCATATTTAAAGGAACGACCAAATTGATAATTTTCAACAACCAACAACTTTCTTCATAAATGGAATTTCAAGTTTCTAATACAAATAGACTCAAGATCTTTAAATGGTTCATTGTTGTCAGTTTAGAATATCTTCCAAGATTATGTGAAAGGAGAATAACAAAAGGGTGAGTGATTCATCATCCTCCCGGCAATGATGCATGAATGTCAGCTTTTTGGAAGAAGATATAAATAACAATGTCAAATCATCTACAACAAAATTTCCACGTCACTCACCTCAGTAATTAAAGTACCTACTGTTATGTGTGTGGGGGTTTGAAATTGTGTGGCAGTATAAGAATGCCAAAAGAAAAATTTTGGTCTATTTAGTTGTAGTGCGACATCTTAATTAGAATTTTAACTAGCTTAAAATTTTGTACAATTTTTGCCCATTTTTGTCCACCCAAGAAAAAAAAGTTGTATCATTTAAATAAAGGAGGGAGGGCCATTTCAAAACTTGTTCACATTGATCACCTGTAGTGTGACAACTTCAAACTTGAATTTTAACTGGCTCAGAATCTTGTCCAATTTTTTGTTCATTTTTGTCCACTTCTCAAAAAATTTGTACCATTCAAATAAACGAGGGAGAGCCATTTCAAAATTTCGGCCACTTTGATCACCTGTACCACGACATCTTCAAATTCGAATTTTAATTCGCACAGAACTGTGTCGAATTTTTGAACATTTTTGTACCACGAAGAATAAATTCTGTACTATTGAAATAAACCAGGGACGGTCATTTAAAAATTTGACTACTTGCATCACCTGTAGTGAAACAGTTTCAAATTTGAATTTCAACTATCTTGGTGGTGTAAAAGTCTACACAAAATAGGGCAAATTCTAAGCTAGTTAGAATTCGAATTTTAAGATATCACACTCCAGGTGATCGAAGTGGCCAAAATTTTGAAATGGCCCTCCTTTTGTTAATTTGAATAGTACAATTTTTTGATAGTATAGTCACGAACATAAATGGAGGTTGGAGCCATTATTTCTTATGGCTCAAACCTCCATTTATTTATGTTTGTGACTACAAAAATGTACAGAAATTGGACGAATTCTGAGCTAATTAAAATTTGAATTTGAAGATATCGCACTACAGGTAATCGAAGTGGCCAATTTTTGAAGTGACCCTCCCTCGTTTATTTGAAGTTACAATTTTTTTCTGAGGTGGACAAAACTGGACAGGAATTGGGCTAACTCCTAAGCTAGTTAAAATTCAAATTTGAAGATGTCGCGCACTACAGGTGATCGAAGTGCCCAAGTTTGTAAATGTCCCTCTCTGTTAATTTGAATGGTACAAAATTTGTTCTTGGGTGGACAAAAATTGGACAAAATTCTGAGCCAGTTAAAACTCGCATTTAGAGATGTCGCCCTACAGGTGGTCGAATTGGACGAAATTTTGAAATGGCCCTCTTTTGTTAATTTGAATGATAATTCTTTTTCTTGGGTGGACAAAAATGGACAAAATTCTGAGCTGGTTAAAATTCAAATTTGAAAATGTCGCAGTACAGGTGATCGAAGTGGCTGAAATTTTGAAATGACCCTCCCTTGTTAACTTGAATGGCACATTTTTTCTTGGGTAGACAAAAATTGGACAAAAGATGTCGCACTACAACTAAATGGGCCCGAAAAATCTTCTAAAAAGTTATCTTCTGAAACAATGGATTGAAGTTGAGAGACGTTAACAATTCAAGAAGAAAATATATTATGTAAAATGTATGCTAAACAAATAATATTTTCCAAGTAAGCAAGCTTGATTTCAGAAGAGGACATTTCTATTTTTTCGACAGCAAAAGCTGAAACTTCAGCAGCGCTTAATTGTTTATCCTTCTTATATTTTCATACCAGCTTAAAGTCTAATAAGGAGTTTATACATCTATGAAACAACTCAGATGTGGCTTTTTTCATGTTCGACAGAGTTCATCGCAAAGAAACCATTGAAAAATGTATTTCGGGAAGGAATGAACAATTCTTTGGAAATGAGCTCTAAATTAATTAAAATATTTGCGTTACAAAATCTAAAACTCGTCACAGCACTTACTTTCTGAGATAAGTTTCCAAGTTTTCCTTTAAGGAGTTTATGAGAGTATTTAAATATAAGCTTTTATTGCTTTGATACGGGCCCAGGTCTCTCGAAACGTAACTTTCCTACTAAGTCTTCTGTTATGTTTTCGATAACTTTACCTTATTTCCATTCATGCTCCATGTCTCGCTCAAATCAGTTTATTCCATTGTAAAGTATTTATATTATAAATTGTAAATTATTACTATTTGAAACGGACAATGTTACGCTAGAAGAAAATATTCTAGGATTTACACATAATTGGATACAAAAAGTAATTTCAAGTAGATTTATTTTCTTTTAAACAAGAACCTAAGGTTTTTGGATACAGGCTTTTAATACAGTAAAAACTGCCTTCAACAGGTCCCTTATTAAACGGAAAATTATTTTAAACGGAAATATTTCGCGGTCCCATGAATTTAAAGGTTAAAAAAAAAAAAAAAACATGGTTAAATTCTCTTGATTAGGAGGAACCTGTGTTGCGAAGAACGGATGTTAACATATATATTTTAACGGAAATTTTCAAGTTTCCGGAATGTAGCATTTAGAAAATTCTTCGACATTTTGTAAGAGGGTAGATATATGAACTACGTTGTAAAGGTCTTCGTTTACTTGTTACCCTTCATATTTAACCTTTAGTCCAGCGCCACATAAGGCTCTAGATACCGTGCGACTTTTTAAACAAAGTGCAATTTACATAGTAATTTCCAAATACCAATAACTCGTTCTCTAGCTGGTTTAGAGACCTGGAACAAGGAACATAATATACACAATTGTTCAAACAGTAGAGGGAGGAGCGCTGAAAAGGGCATATCATCTACTTTTTGTCTTGGCCTTTGAAACCGTATGTAGGCTCTTTTGTTCACTGTAAGTTTTATGTGTATTAATTCATAGCACAAATAAATACTGTAATTAAATATGGAACACCTATGTACAACATTTTATTTTATCTCGCTATGTCCATTATATGTATGCACAGTCCGCAGCAAAAAACGTGCAACATGAGCATGTAAGTTTATTGTGAAACTACGCCTAACAGTCCAGGGAATCAACATAACGTCTAATCACGAATTATGCCTGGATAAACCTCGGCGTCCTCCCCTGAACACTTATTTTGGAGCAAAGACATCGTGGTTTCATAATAAATTTACATGCTCATGTTGCAGGTTTTTTTTTTTTTTTTTTGCTGCAGACTTTACTATTTTTTTTAAAAAAAACATACATCTATCTTCGTTAATTTTAAAACCTTTAACGGAAATTTTTGTGAGTCCTGTTCGATTTCGCTAGGTAGCTTTTATTATATGTTTATACTAGAAATGTTTCTCCGAGTATATTTATTCCTTATTCACAGATACTAGGCGCATTCTTTTTTATTTGTAAATTTATATATATATATATATATATATATATATATATATATATATATATATATATATATAAGTATACGTATATTTTAATTTCACATACTGCCTGTGAGCTGTTTCAACCACACACCAAATGTATTCAAGAAGCTTTGAAGGCTTACGGAGCTGAAAATATTAAAAGCGACATTACGTTTATCAATACTCATTTCAGTTCATGGGGGCCGCAGTGGTTCAGTGGTAGAGCGTTCACCTCTTGTGTTGTTCAAACCCTGCTTCCGCCAAGTGAACTTTGTGGTGGACAAACACCACGTGCGTGGGTTTTCTCGAGGTTCTCCCGTTTTCTCTCACTTTCTTCATTCCACGATTTCATTCATTTTTCATTATCACCGTCTCATTTAGCCTAACCGGCATAACCATGGGACGTAAAACTCAAAAATTTCATTTCATTTTCATTTTAGTGCAATTTCAAAAATCATAACGAGATTAGAAAAGCGATGATTAGGACTTTGTAGTGCATTTGAGCAGTTTGATTCAATAACGAAACAGACGCCACCAAATCCAATCGGACATGAATTTTTTCGAAATGCATAGTCAATAGATGCGAAAAATTCTGGCATAAAATTCTTGTCTAATGTAAATAAAGTGTTCCTGGGAACAACGACTGACGAATTTCAGATTTATAGGCAAGTAACATTGCTTCTTTGAAATACTGTCTCTTAACGACCCGTGACAAGGAAAGGACATTCTCCATATACAGTAATGTTTTGACAGATAAATACAGACTTTTGCCAGAAACATCGAAAAGTACATAGTTGTATATTGTAGCATAAATACATCATAGTTATACACCAAGTATATGTAGTTCATGTAATCCCCTTTTTTTCTCTACAGATAATAAAATTCCTCATTTTCTTTAGCTTTTGAATGGTGCATATTTACAATTTTTAGTGCATATTTGCATATTTTCAGTGCATATTTTCGTAATTTTTAGCGCATATTTGCATGCATATTTTGCCGTTTTTTAGTGCATATCGATCCGAAGTCTACTCATTACACAAGTAGAATTTCAGGATAGGCTTCAGATAAACGAATGTAAGATTAATGCCTAAGCACAGTATCGTATATATAATTTCTGACATCTAGTGTTTCATTATGACACAGAAATTGTACAATTCGTCCTTCGATCTCCCTCCCAACTATCGTACGAGTTCAGTCGAACTTATCCGATGTGGATCAATGTTGGTATGATTATAGACTTTGCATTTAGTACGCATATGAAATATGATGTACAGACATCGTGTTTCCGAGCTACGGGCAATCGAAGATAAAAGTTATTCAAATAATAATAATAATATTTTTAGAACAAAAATAAATTGAACAATCCTGTTACTAAATGCTAATTTGAAGCATAGAAGGTGATTGACATGGTTTATTAGCCACGTTTTAAATACAGTTTCATAAAAATTTGCTTTAAAATTCAATGAAGGACTTCTTTTTTAAAACAATAGAGAGACTTAGTGGTAGATAGATATTTGCATTTTTCAGCATATAGTTATTTTTGGAAAATGCAGTTATATTTGTACTAGTAAATCTATTCTTTTTAATCTACATTGTCATGAATCCCTTCTTTTCCTTTTGGTGGTCAATTATAACAACTTAAGTCGTTAAGAGTGTTCACTTGTGAATATAACAAACTTAATTTCATTCGGATGTGAAAATAATAATAATTCATGTAAAATTTAAGTTGTTCTCAAACTCTTATCCGCCGTAAGTCTAATAAAATATTGGCCTATCGGTTTAGCATAAGGTTTAAAATCAATCTCAAAAAGATTGAATAGTCATTTTTCGCTTTAAAAATTGTGTACGTTACTTTAATCATGTAGCTTGAGGATACACGTATAGGGATATATGGTAAAAGTTAAAATTGTAATAAAGCCGGTTTATATTATAAATTGTGTATATAATGATATGGTTCTACCTTTTCAAAATGAAGTTGGGCAAGGAACATTGAACAAGGAACAAGTGCAACAAAACCAAATTTTATTTAGTAGGTATATTTACAAAATGGTTTATTGAATGTATTATTGTAGCGAAACTCAGCACGTGCTTTTATTGTAGAACTTAAACGGGTAACAGGAATTCCAAGTGAGAAACAAATTCTCCAGAAATGTTTGATACCTACTTCTTCATACAGTCCTTTTAAAGTAGGTATCCAACGAACACGTTTGGTGAGCATAATTTCGAGTTTTATTACTCATAGAGACGCTGTGACCAGTGATGTATAGGGTGAGATTTTGAAAGCGACAGTTTAATTTTAATTCAGCATAAGAAGCGAAATACAGTAGCAGCCATTAATCCAGACTGATGCAAGTTCATATGAAAGAAAAAAACGGGAGTGTGACAAAACTTATTAAAAAAATAACAGTGTAAAAATACATTATTGTTGTACACTTATAGAAATAAAATACTTAAACTAATTTGGACATCCATGACCAATCGTTCTCACGTCTAGTTATACATTAATTATTAATATTTTCAGTGTAGGGACTAGGCTGCATGAAGTAATAATTTGTGTTATCACTGTAAAAATAACTGATTTACAAGTTAACAGATTTAGTGATCAATACTTTAACAACAAAAAAAAAAGTTTTCTATCCTTCTGTAAGTGTACGGGGAGACTGAAAAAAAAAAAAAAAGGTCGATAGGTGTATCAAAGTAAAAAGTAAAGGTCCATCACTTCCCCTCCGAGATGGCTCGAAATGGTCTGTGGAGGTATGAAGTAAAGGCTTCATATCTCACTTTCTAGACCTTGGCATACACACAGGAGATAATCTTGTCAACATGCACTCACTCTCCGGTAGGATATGTGATCAAATTTAAATGAAGGTTTGTTTTTCTTCAAGTATTCTGGACGAACCGAATATATTACAAGGTTGCTGTGAAACTTTTCTTTCTTTCGGAAATGAGAAAGAAATGATAAAACCTCCTTACCCGAAAATATCTACATAACTGACGGAATCAACTTCTTGAGGATCTGCTTACATGAAAAGAATGAGACGATTGTGCATCGAAAAACAATTAGTTGATTAAACGCGACGAGAATAAATACAGGGAGTATGCGACGGAATCAACTTCTTGAGGATCTGCTTACATGAAAAGAATGAGACGATTGTGCATCGAAAAACAATTAGTTGATTAAACGCGACGAGAATAAATACAGGGAGTATGCGACTAACACCATAAATATGAAATTTGTCTGTCATAAAATTCTCATGCATGAAATTAAACGTATGACTCTTAGTAGTAGAGGTTAATGTATAATTGTGTTCTGCAGAAGGGCAGTGTAAATAGTAAGTATAAACATAGATATTGCAACGATCATTACTCTTTGTATTTAAAGAATTGCCAATATTTGTGGATCATCAGTTACATATAAGTTAAATGCCTTATTACAATCTATCTATTAAAATGCTCCAACAGCAATGAAAACGCCTGAACACCAACCCGCTAACTTTGGATTTCAAACCCTTGATTTACGGTTATTTGTGATTTCACATTTAAAAGGACGAATATTTTAAAGTATGTGCACTTTAAATAAATTATTTAAAATACATCTTTTTTTAAATAAAGTTTTTATTTTAAAATTATTGTTCAAAGCCTTTGCGTTTTAACAAATCTTCTCCAAAGTCAATGGAAATGAATTGTGTGGAAATGAATTGTGCTGCCATCTCTAGAGTTCTTTTAAACTATATGTTTGTGGTCAGTCCTTTCGACAGTGAGATCTCGGAAACTACAGGCTCTAGAAAGATGACGGTTTCACTGATCGATTGCAAATTTTACATAGATTGTCCAGTTCTAATTGAATATTTAAAGAACAGGGTCATTATTTGTTTATTACATTTTTATATTACACTGGAAGTGTTCAAATAAAAAAAAAACACCATATCCTACGCATTATACATTCCAACAGCATACAGTTGTATATAGGGGTTGTATATGTCTCAGGCGTTTGTTTCATGGCCAAATTATAATGAAAAAGGAAGGACAACAATTTTTCCAGTCTAAGATGAATCTTTATTTTTGGAATGTTTTACCCAATGAACATTATATATAAATGACATTATAATTAATTGTGTATGTAATGTATTTGCTGATTACATACTACATGTAAGAAAAACAAACACTGATCATACATGAATTAGAAACTTCAACCTTAAGTAGGCTCAAATCTTGTAAATGGTGGAGATATTGAAAAGAATAATCGAAAAATCTCCCCTTTATAGTATCATTTGCCGATTTTTGTCACGACATCTTTAACTTTTGTCTGTAAAGGGACATGTACAGATGTGAGGAATGGCAAGGAGATTCATGCTCATATGTGAATGATGCACTGTGTAGAGAGCGCAGGTTCAGCTAGTCTGTATATTAAAATGCTAATTTTATATGTTTGTGGTCAAGAAAAGTTTGTGGCCAATCCTTTCGACAATAAGATCTCGAAAACTACAAGTGCTAGAGACGTGCCGTTTTCGCTGGTCGATTCCAAATATTTTTTATAGATTTACCAGTTATCATTCAAATGTTCAAAAAACTTGTATTTATTTTTCCATTTCACATTTTAGACGTCGTTTTGACCCTAACATTACCACTAGGACGTTAAGGTTGATAACCTTGTAAAAGGCAACTAGTAGAGGAGCTACGCATAGCGGGTTGATGGACATTTATAGCAATTCACTCCCTTTGAAAGTCTTCTTGTCCTTTACTTGTATTCATAATGGGACTTGCAGATATAATGAGAAATGAAAAGGGAGATTCACCCCCATATTAGAAATGTGCGCTGTGTAAATAACGCGGGTTTAATTACTATTTCGTTACTTTATTGTAATATCTTTAGTTTTATTAGTACACCAATAACGTACTACGTTTAGTGAGCGTCAGTGGCTTGAAACTAACTTGCATTTATAGTTTCTTTAAACTGAGATTCGCTAATGTGTATGTAGGGATGCATCGGGGGAGTTATTCGGGTACTAATCGTAGTTCTCACTTTTTTGTTTTTTAAATCTGTGTTAACAGTCATCCTTGATAACGTAGTCGTTACAAAGGGGGAAGAATGTGGTGTATGAAATAGTATATATAGCAGAGATGGATGTCAATTTATGCTGAGAACGTAGCAGACTGTCTGACCACCGCAGCTTACAAATAAGAGAGGACGGATCAGTCTGGTTGCTAGGAAACCATCGACTCTGACGCCGCCCAGCGAAAATATTCCCCACACGAAAGTTGGCACTGTGTTGGGATTCAACCTGCAAGAAAACCATGATAAATGAACTGGGGTTCCTGAGGACTACGTTCGGTGGAAATGATTAAGGACTTCTATCAAATGATAAATGCTTAGCGAAGTCTCAATCCCAAATACATCTGCGTCATTTGACTCGACCTAACGGAATCAGTTGGTGATGAAACACGAATACGATAGGAAAAGATTATAAGTAATATTTGAAATAAAATAGCGATAAGTAAATAATCATTTCGCATGATCGTGTGGTGATATAGTTCTACATTATTAGCGTTTAGCGAAATAAATATATCCGAAGACGAGACACATCAATCAGTAGATTTTAAACTATATATATATATATATATATATATATATATATATATATATATATATATATAAATGTGTGTGTGTGTGTCAGTATAAGAAGTCGATCCGTGGCTTTCGAGAAAATGTAATGTTTTCATAAACCTAAAAAAATTACATACAGAAACCACATCACCTATTAAGGTGAAATCAAGAGAATGCAGCTAGTGCTAAATGAATTCCAGATGTCTTATAGTATTGTAGCAAACACCACTGAATCATTTTTGTAATTTTTGCAGAACCAGTCGAAAACTCAGATATTGTCACTCGACTGTGGAGAATGTGAACCTTTCGAGGATTTTTTTTTTTTAAACACAAATAAAAATGTTAAAAATCTATCAGGGACACTCCTGTAGTTGTTTGATTGATCGTTTGAGCATCGACAGGTATTACTGTTCAAGTGAATTTCGACTTACTACTTGGCTTCCATCCTTGACAAGTTCTTCATCAGTATCACACAAACAAAAAGCATTGCATTATCTAATCAGCCATGAAGAGAAACTATAAAAGTGAATATTGCTTGAGGGCAGTGGATTTTTTTTTTAAAATTTTCTCTGTGAACTCTTTCATACTTCTCCTCAGCTCTCTCCATACTTCAAGTTAGAATAGGCCTATAAGCAGTAAGATTTGGGGTAGGTTATGATCCAGTGCAATACAAACATATGTAGCAGTCATGAGAATAATAGGCTTGTTTCCTTCACATTTTGTAGTGAGGAGAGCGTCATTTCAGATTTTGCCAAGGGATGGACAAAACTGCCCACCGACATAAGGTTTTCACATTTTTATTAGTATATTAATATATTATTTATTAAAACGCATACATTTTTGAATCATGAGGGCAGTTGCTAGTTCCTGCTCTTCCCAAATGACGTCCCTGCATTTGCTGTATTCTCGACTGCAAAAGCGTAGGTTCCCAGATATATGTTCTTTTGATAATAACTTTACAACGAATCGACATACTTGAGATTTCTCTGTGGGATAGAAATCCTTAATTCTAAGTAACATACTAAGAAACTTCCCGCGGATTCGTCCTGATGTTTCTAGGTGGCACCGTGACTTAATGCTAGACCGCTCACCTCTGGTGCGAGAGGTTCCTGGTTCAATCCCAAGCTGAGAGTTTGTGGTGAACAACATTGAGTTCGTTTTTTGTAGGGGGGGGGTTCTTGTTTTCTCCCACAGTCTTATTCCACCATTTTTCATAATCATTCGTCTCCTGTAACCTACAGGACATAATCGTGAAACGTTAGAAGGTCCAAATTAAAAAAAGAAAGATGGATCCATATATATATAATACTATTTCTCCTTGCGCAAAATAAATCAGGCCAACGTGGTCACTATGATATTTTGCGTAACAAAACACTAGTTATCATTACCATTGTCAAATATCTTTGATATGTTTTTCTTTTCCATATTTCTGGGAGCAGAGTTGCTGAAAGTTCATTGAAATTGAGATGCAGTTGAAGCTAGAACTGTGTTGAACATAGTTTTTGTTGGGGAAAGCAAATTGTATTGCGCAATATTTTTGAAAACAGTCGAACATATAGTCGCCAAATATTCTAACATTGCATCACTGGTGAAACTAACTAACTAACTCTATGGCCTATGGAACCCGGAGGTTCAATGCCGCGTTCACAAAAGCTCTCCACTGACTTCTATCCTTAGCCAACTGCATCCAGTTTCTACTTTGTATTCCAGTCTGCGAGATTCATCTTAATATTGTTCTCCCATCTGCGCCTAGGTCTTCCTAATGGTCGTTTTCCGATTGGTCTTCCAGTCAAGACTTTGAAAACGTTTCTACTTTCTTCCATTCTAGCTACATGACCCGCCCACCCAAGCCTCCTAGACTTGAAGACCCTAACAATGTTGGGTAAACCGTATAAATTATGTAGTTCCTCATTATGAAGTTTCTACCATTCCCCATTCCCGTTCCTCCTGGGTCTGAATATTCGTCTCAGGATCTTGTTCTCAAATACTTTCAGTCTATGTTCTTCCCTCAGAGTAAGTGACCATGTTTCGCACCATACAGAACAACAGGCATGATCATCGTTTTGAATATTTTAAGCTTCAAATTCCTCGACAGAATTCGCGACAACAAGAGATTTTGAACCGAATAGTAACAGAGATTTTGAACCGAATAGTAACATGAATTCCCTGCTTTTAGTCGACATTTAATTTCTTCGTGAATATGATTTTCCTATGTTAATATTGATCCTAGCTATTTGAAAGTATCCACTTTATCAAAAGTATCATTTAATATTTTAATGCATCTATTACTTGCTGTATTACGGTCCCGACGCACTTCCATGTGAAAATAAATCTGTAAATGAGGATGCACCCAAAATATAGAATTACAATATCAAGATGAAATAGATTATTTTAATTCCGCAACAAAAGAAATATTGTGATCGACGCAGATAAACGAATCTGTTCCGAAGTTTTGTTTTACGAATGCAGTGATGAGAGAGCGAGAGAATGGTTGTTTGCCCTTCCGGTTCGAATGCAGTGTGAAGACTGACTATTGAAGGAGAGTGGAGAGGCTGCCGTGTGCTTTCGCCCCCGTCCCTCTCCCCTTCCTAGAAATGCGGAGACTTTCAATCGTCGTATCAGCTGTGAGGCTGCGTTGCCGCATACGAGGATTTTGGGGAGGAGTTCTCTATTTGTGAGTTTGCGAGTGTGATAAGATGCTGTGACGTCAGAGAAAAGAGGAGTTTCCGGCTCAAGAAAGTCACGTGGGTGGGCGAATGACATCACTGCCATGCGTAATTTGGATGGTTAACTTTCCTTTTCTTCATAATAAACATGAAATTGTTTAGGTATTTTAATACAATAAACCTGATTTTTTTCCCTGCTTCTAAATGGTGATGGTTAACTGTAAATATGAGACCTTTGTTATGCGCGGATTTGTTGTAAGGTTTAGAACCAGTTATAAAGGAGTGACAAACAGATATGAGCTACAATTTATCAAAACGATAAATCATTATAATGCAGTTAGGTATGTTGAAATGAACTTCAATTTTGAAAGCACGAAGGATAAAATTGCATGATCCACTTTCGATCGTTGAGCAAGGTCGTCGGTGAGCCCAGCAGCCGTATGTTCCCGAGCCCCGGTTATTTGCGCCGATCCCTCTTGCATGCTCTGCACATATGGGAAAGGGGGGAACTAGCCTGGCATGGCGGGCTGCGATTCTGAACTTACGGTAGCGTACGACAAGAAAAGTTGTGTGACTGTGCAACCCTGGTGTTGTGTTTAATTTTAAAGTCCAAAAATAGGGGGGGAAAACCGACTAAATATCAATTTCTTTATTGATCATCTAAATCTAGTTGGATAGCTTTATTATGTGTGTTCAAATATACATTTTATCGTCTGTTTATGTTTATGATAATCATTTTGCTGGAACCGGTGTTCAGTTCGTGTATTAAGGAAGATGAAGAGTAATCTCTAAAACACCAGAAATAGAGTACATATATAATTTGTGAGTAAAGTGTTGTGAATTTAAGTGGTCATTTGAGTTACATGGGAGAAGGGTGAAACAAACGAACAAACTTTTAAACATACTTGGAAACGAGGAATTCGATTCTCTCGAGGTGGTAAAAACGATTGGGGGAAAGTATTTGTGAAATATTAATATTTTCCAATGAAAATTGTGGAAACTGACTTTATGGATGCTGTTGAACGTGCATAAGATAAATCGTACTATTAGTGAAGAAACTGTTACAGGGAACGTTTATTATGTTGGAACGGATGGAGGTGCATTTGTACGTGGCGAAGATGATTAATTATTATAGCTAAGAAGAAAAGGTATCGTAAATACAGAGTTTAGATTTGTGTATGCAAGTAATTTATTTATATGCTCGCATATAATCATACGATTTGTAATATATTTTAATACCATTGTTGAGTACAAAAAAAATCTCAATTCCTTACCAGCGAATATGTAATGTTGCCACGTGTCAGTTCAATTCAAAATTTCCCTCGCAATCAGCTGATTGTGAAATGAGTGGCTAAGCCATCAAGACGTAGAGTTTTTACATGTGCTTGGGGGGCGGAGGAGAGGTGAGGTACAGACGCAAAATGATGCTTCTGTTGGATGTAAGTTGCTGGTAGCTGCTGACATCTCGCGGCTATCTCTGCAACTACGTCCACTGATCTTCGACTCCCTCCTGCCGTCATCCAGTCATTTAGGGTTAAAGGCTTTTATTTTGTTATTGTTTATCGGGGAATCAGCTGGGAGAGTTGGTTGAATGGGAGCCACGAGGTCTGTCTCGAAGGCGAGTTCAATAGCCGAAGTTTACTCAAAGAAGCGCCTCCGAGCTATAAGGATGACTGGCAGAGCACGTTTCCTTAATACAGGGGAAACCCTCTGTTTTTTTTCTTTTTTTTTCTTTTATTGCCTGTACGGATGTTGTGCTTTACCCTTCCCTTGTCTTCTCTCTTTTAAAGCATGTCTAGGTCGTATTGGTTTTTGTTATATAATATGGGTGTGTGTGTGTGTGTGTGTGTGTGTGTAAACTGATATGAAAATCGTAAAAAAAGAAAAGAAAAAGAAAAAAGAATACATTCAATAGTATTATTCATTAATTATTTCTGAATATGAAGTGCTTTGGGAAATATATTTTGTTTGGATTCAGCCATACCGGAGTAATTCAGAAGAACGTCCCCCTCTTAAATATAAAATATAAGCAGTTGTCACTTCGGTTTGTAACTATCGGCTTTAGTCTAAAATCCATACTTTTTGCACGTATGGATTACTTATCTTAGATTTTGGATTATTTCAGGAACATAAACATAATTTTGATCTAATTTTGCTGTTACTTCCAGAAAATGAAATGAAACATTTAAGTTTTACGTCCCACGATTATGCCGGCTAGGCTAAAGAAGACGGTGATGATGAGAAATGAATAAAATGGTGGAATAAAGAAAGTGGGAGGAAACGGGAGAACCCCGAGAAAACCTACGCACACAGTGTTTGTTCGCCACACTGGTACTTCTGGATTTTAAACACATATTTGCGTCAGTTTTTGATATATCCCTTTATGTTTCGAAAGGTGTAAACTTAGAAATGTAATAGACAAGTGCGAATAAGTGGTTAGTCATACCTATTACATATATATAAATATTTGCGGATCCAAGGGGAGAAAGCTATAGGGGCTATAGTAGCCCCCTTTGACCCTCGGATATACACTGGATAAAATGGACTTCAATCCTGTTTTACACTGGATAAAGCGGCAAACTATGGTTTAGCCCCTCTCTTGATCATGTCCTGGATCCGCCACTATATATATATATATATATATATATATATATATATATATATATATATATATATATATATACATATATATATATACATATATATATATATATATACATATATATATATATATATATATATATATATATATATATATATATATATATTAGTCCAAGAATTACATGATCAGCCCGCATGTGGTTGTATTTTTCGTAGTGTGGTGTGGGCTGGATTCCAGTCTGATCCCATTTATGGTCAACTGCAGAAAACGCATTATTACTCGGGAAGTCCTTTTTACCTCGATTTCTTCATAATACAACGGTCATCACAGTTTACTGACTTAAATTGAACTAGAACTGTTGGCCCTTCCACTTTGTAACTGAAATCTAGCTCCAAAATACTAGAATTTAGTAGTAAATATCGTCCATTTGTTTGCAAAGTGTCGTATCTAAAAATAAAAAAAAAAATAATAGTAATCGATTTTTGAGTTAAGACCAGCCCCGAATTTCCCTTGGCACCTGTGGCACAAACTCCTGCCCCCCCCCCTTAGTTACGTCACTGCCGACATCTATTTTCTTACAAAACAGGCCATCTACAATTACAGAATGGCTATTTAAGAAAGCGTTTTTGATGCGTTACCCTCTGTAGCGAACGCGGCCTAGGTGGCTATTCAGTAATTTTACTTTTGTCAGAGGTGTAAATCATACTGTGAGCCAGTCAGGGTTTCCGGGTCTTTTTGCCAGGTCCAGGTCTATACTAGCAGGGTTCCAATACTCTGCACAAACCATCTTGCAAGCAGCTGTTTCTTTCTACAATCCCCTTGCCTGACAACACGTCTTTCCTTTTTGTCCTAAACAGCAGGCGGTCTATTCCGAAACGCACCAAATACGCTTGAGCTGACGTTTTCTCCGCGTTTTTATTACTTTCGCGTTTGAGATTAGCCACCTACATTTAAATACATGATCAGCGTATTCCAAGCGTACGCATGAGCAATAAATACGCTTTGCGATCGCCTCAAAAGCCGGGTACTTAGACTACAAGGAACTTCAACTTAAGCGCCTCAAGAAGAACGTAAAAGATTTTAAGGTCGGAAAAGTTAGACACCCAAAACAAATACTCCGACTTAATATCTCTCTGCAACGAACCTACCCCTGTCATACGAATATCCGAGTACCAGCAATTTTACTTGCACTTCGACCATTAGGACGGTTTCAAACAAAAACGAGTTCTTTCTTTTTGTATTTTTGTTAAGTTTGACTTGTTTTTTTGCCAATTACTTTATGGACATGGTTTAGTAATTTTCAGTATTGTATGGAGGTGCTATTAACTGTACTCATTTTAGTTATATTGATGTTTACTTAAAAGAATACTATTATACTCTAGTTTAGTAACGATACCTTATTTTTAATTTCATTATTTAGATGCTGTTTTGAATTTTATTCTTCTTTTATATAGCTTCATATTTACTTAGTAGTGTTAATTTGTAGTATTAATTTCATACCACATTGTTTCCTTTTTAGCTGAAAGGTCATAAGCCTTATTAATTTAGTTCTTTTACTATTAATTTCGTAAACATGTTTAATTAATTAATAAAAAAAAACATGACTTTTGGTTCTATCGTTTGTGTACTATTTTTTATAACTTACTCATGTCAAGATGAATACAGCAACTTAAATGTGCACAAATGGACAAATTTACAGTTTTTCAGCTTCAATTTTTGGCATTACTCTTATATCCCAAGAACTATGCACAGTGACGTAACTCGTTCTTAAAACCTTTTTTTTTTTTCTTAAGTGACGTATCTCAAATAAGATATTTTTTATGGTTAAATATTACAATATTAATTTGAACATATGATATTAATGAATGTACTGTTGGCTATATTGTGTCAAAAATTGGTAAACATTTGTTGGTAAACACGAGCGTAATAGGAAAGCGAAATAGGTGCAAAATTTCAAATCGCTCTCCTGAAAAATAATTTTTTAAAAAACTGAGATACGACACTTTGCAAACAAAGGGATGATATGATTATTATTTGAAAAAAAAAAAATTACTTGTGGCTAAGTGTTACAAAACTGTGCCACTTCTATATACTCCAACATACGTTATTGAAATTATTTTCAAGGGTCGATGGTATCTAGATACGAATAGTAGTAACAAGATAATACTAATATTTTTTTTAGTAAATAAAAGCGTTCTCCAAGAGTTGGGATGGGTCAGTGATAGAGCGGTTACCTTTTATGTTGGGGGTTCCTGGTTCAATCTTAGTCCGCGCCAGGTAGGCTTAGTGATGGACATATAATTGTGGATTGGTTTTCTTGAGATTCTTCCGTTTCCTTCCACCATTCAGTATTATCTCTTTTAGCCTCAGTGCATAATTGTTGGACGATAAACTAACAAAAATAATAAAAAAGAAAAAAAGGTTCATAGATGAAATTAAGTCGTTGTGAAAAGATGAAAGCTGGGAACACCAGGGAAGTCACCCAGAATTTCCTGATCTCGATCGTAAGGGAATTTACACGAAATATTAATGAGATCGAAAGATGAAGTTAGGTTATGCAATGTATTGAGAAATAAAATGTATTGAGTCAGTGGTATGTGGTCCTGGTAATTTAGATGTTTTTCTTTAATCTTAATATAAGAATTCGAGCTTATTTCATTGTATATCCTACTTCACAAAATGCTACAATTTAATAGTAAAAAAGGTCATAATTTAATTTTATACGTCCTTAATATTTGCGGAGTTATGCAACAAGTCGATAACTATTACTTTTTATTCATACAGTATCTTCAAAAATTCTGTGCCCAAACTCGGAAAGTGATTCCTTACATCAAGTGAAAGAAGGTAGTTATAATGAACATGAATCGAGAAAAGACTCTTTCAGAGCCATAAGCTCCCGAAAATTACGAAAAAGAAACTTGAAGGCTTCATAGCTCGACTTACATAATCGGATCTAGGAATTACGCACAAATTAGTATGCGCTCTATCTAAATATCCATTTTTCACAATCCCCTGGTATCAGTGTAGCAGACTGTATACAGGAAGTTGGGGTACGAAGGGACACTATTATATTTAAGAAGTGATACTATCATCAACTACGTATGTTATATATATATATATAATATCAGATCCCTGTGTGAACCCAGACTCGGGCCAGAGGGCTTAAAAATTTCGAAAAAAATAATCGAAAAATCTCCCAATTTTCCTCGATTTCCACGTTTCTGGTGTATAATATGGGCAAGCGAGTGATATCATTGGAAAGGATGCTCTATTCTGAAGAAAGGATGCTCTATGTTCTATTCCGAGGTATGAACCATGATCCTACGATAAATAGTAAGGAAGCAGAGTTTTAGTGAAAATCTAAAATTTATTTTAAAAAAAATGGAAATCCTAAAAGGGTTCAGGTGAATGTTAATGAAAGATTGGTGGAATGAGAATGTAGAAGGAAACTAGAGTACCCCGATTCCATTAGACACTACTGGTCTGATGAGTTACGATATTTATTCCACTCAATGGGTGGGCATGTAGATGTTGGGCGAAAACTCATGAGATGCTGAATCCTTGCTGCATCAGTGTAGGCCTTGGCAGGGGTATATGGTTTGGGGGCTAGTTTACATAATAAGGTGTGGACGATCGTATGAGTGATATCCGGTATCGCGACCTTCTGCCAGACAGGATTTCATCAAATTGCATTTTAACCCCCGTTGTGATGGCATCTTCCAGGGCGATAATGCACCTAGCTGTCGTACATGTGCTGTGCGGGAGCTGGTCGAGGAATATTGTGCTAATATCTGTCATAGCTTCCAGACTCTTAAAACTCTGCTCCAATGAACAACTGTGGAATTATAAAACAGTACACCGTCTCTAGAGATATCCACCACCCCAATCTTGCCTTTGAAGGCCTCCTTACGTATACGCAAGCTTGGCCATTCCAGCGGATTGTAACCTACTTATTAATTTTTGCCAGGCCGGATCTTAGCTTGTTAGTTGTATAATTCAGTAATCAGACGGTCATGTTCAGTTTAGTTTTGCCATATTGTTGTGCCATCCAAACAATCCGAGAGTTCGGTTTGGAGCAGCTTGACCATCTGCCTTACAGCTCTGACTTGGCGCCGTCTCACTACCACTTGTTCCAGCACCTGAAACGCGAACCAGTCAGTAAGCGCTTTGGAAGTGATGAAAGTAATTTTAATTGGTTTGTCTATAGCGTTTGTCTTCACTGGTAGGATGTTTCTTTGAGGAAGGTTTGGACAAGTTGGTCACCCGTTGTGACAGGTGTTTAAACATTGGTGAAAACTAAGTCGAAAAATAGTTTAAGGCGTGCTTTTTCATGTAAAAATAAATTTGGCTTGAACGGACCTGTTTTAGTATTTTTTTCGAAGTGGTACTTACTTTCCGGACACGCCTCTTGTTTGTGTGTATTAGAGACCTGCATGGGCCGAATTTTTCGGTCCGAGCCCAATCCAGCCCGAATGTACCTAGGCCCGTGCCCGAAAAGTTTTGGAGATTTTCGGCCCGACCCGGTAAGTATTTTAAAATTCTTGGTCCAAGCCCGGCACGGGCCCGATACATTTTAAAGTTTTTGGCCCGACCCCGGCCCGATAATTAAAAAAAATAGCTCGAGCCCCAGTCTTTCTCAAAATTTAGTATTAAACTTGACCTAACCCTCAGAAACATTTTCTAAACTCTGGTTCACAACCTGACGCCTCCCGAATGGTGCCATTGCCTCCTAGAACTTTTCCTGTCATCGAGAGAACAGAAACTCCATTTCTGTAACAAAAATCTAACTTAATTGATTTTTTGCATAAAGTGAAGATGGCAGTATCGTTTAGCGACAGGCAAAACTTTCCCACCCCTTCTTGTCATATGTTGGGTTCAGTGAAGGTCAGAGCTCAATTTACCGCGCAATGCCTGCAATCCTCTATAGTGAAAGTGGAGCCGCTAAGCAACATAAACGTAAATAGCTATTGCATTCTTTGTAACATTTTTCATGGGCACACTTCTTCAACGTTTGGCTTTATTTCAATTATCGTTTAACGAAAGTCAGTAAAGAATTGCAATTAATCGGCCCCAGTCCGACCCGACCTGAAGAGAAATCAGTGTCGGCCCGCCCAAGCCCGGCCCGTGCAGGTCTCTAGTGTGTATGTACTTCTTGAACATGACAGTTACGGGTCCCCATGGCGTTGTTCTATCTACGCCATTGAAGTAAGTATATGACTATGTTCTTACAAAGGATCAACTTAAGATGTTTACATGTAACGGTTGTAAAGTGATCCTATGAGACATCAATTTTCTGCTGTGCCATTCTTTAAAAATCACAAGATATTAAAGGAAGTTATAGACGGTCAGTGAGGAAGCTGTTTGTCCTATTTAATTACATGGGATTCATGGCTCGTGCATCATTATCTTGAGAATGAACTAGGATTTCGGGTAATACGCAGTTCTCAAGGATGCAAAATTCTACGATTTTCCCGAAAATGTTTCTTTATTTGGGGGGTGCGTACCCCAAGCGGGAGCCAGGTACCCTGAACAAAAGATACGGTACCTAAAAGCAACACATACTAAGCTACATATGTTTCAAATATCATTGATACACAGTATGAAGATAATATTTTCTAACTATATAAAGGGTAAACAAGAAATTGATAGACTGGAAAGCTGTATGTGCACAATGAAACAGGCATGCCATTTGACTAAACTAAACACGAGGAGATACTCGGTGTTTCTGGCTACCTCTAGGCCACAATTCTCCGTTTGAAACGCCGGTATTCATGATGTCACGACAGGAGAAAGAAGTGGCAAAACGCATCATTTCATCCTACGAAAATGAAACAGGTAAAAGTAAGTTCAAAACACTGCTTCATTTGCGACAAAGGTGTTTCAAAAAGCATGATATACCGAGTGATGTCCAGGTTCGAGGCTACCCAGCAGAGAAGTTAACACAAACAAACTGGTCCTCCAGCCGTGAAATCAGGACCGAAGATGGTGGCGAAAGTACAAAAGTTGTTTCAAAGGGATTCGTTGATGTCGGTTCGCCGTGCTGCACAGAAGTTAAAGCTGAGGTAGTCAACTCTGCAGTTTATAAAGCAGAAAAAGTTGAAAATTAGGGCATACGTAAAGAAAACTGCACCCAAGTACATCAACGATCAGGAGGAGCATGATAAGTCAGGTTGCCGTTACGTTTACCAAAAATCACTGCGCAAAGTCCTCGTAGTGGATGACAAGACCTATGTGCCTTGGGAGCCAGATGAAATACCAAGATGGAGATATTTCCATGCTGCGATACGATGCGACGAAAAATGAACAGGTGGAGGAAGAAAATATTCAAGAAAATATTGGCGTGGCAAGCAATAGACAGCGAGGGGACAGTTTCGGAGCTCTTTAAATCTGAAGGCACCATCAACGCCAGCGTGTACCTCTCGGAATGTTTGAAGAAGAGATGGATTCCTTTCTTATCCGGACTCCGGAGAGACAACATTTTGATTTGGCCAGACCTTGCTACGCCGCATTACGCCATGAATGCTGTCGAGTTTCTTCGTAGTGAAGGCATCCCCTTCTTGAGAAAGCAAAGAACCCGCCTAATGTACTCCAAGCGCGGGCCATAGATGTATTTTCGACCTTATATAGAGAGAAGTATGTCGAACGTTCCGATAGAGCTAAAAATCTTCGTGGTTTTATGCAGATTTAGAGATCCCTCAGCCAAGAAGTGCGAAGTACAGGACTCGACCTGGTGCAGAGGGAGATACATAATCTGCAGGAAATTGGGTACAAAGCATTCAGAACACCAACTTTATTTAAATTGTTTTGTACAGAGTCCTCATTCTCATGTACTATCCCAGTTGGGAAATAAGTTTCAAAAATGTATTTCAGTCCTTACAGTTTTTCCAGTCTACCAATTTCTTGTTCACCCTTTATATCAAATACTACTTCGAAAAATATATTAAAAGTTTTACTTAGGAAGAACCTGCTCATACCCTAGTTTCATGGTTCGTGGATGATTGTCTTCCAGTGATACCATAAAAATGACATGGATCCATAAATTTGGGTAGAAATTCAGAAAAATGAACCTTCTTTCTTTTCTTTCGAAGAACGCTTTTTCTCCATTTGGGCATCGTTATCGGGGCTCCAGTCATACTTGCACTCAAGGTTGGCAAGGTAATTTGCTAGTTACCTTTTTTCTACGTAATTTACTAGTAATTTACGTCACATAGAAAAGTTTTTTACGCAAACATAAAACAAAAAAGAACTTTTTTGTTTAAAAAAACATCTAAAAACAAGACAATTAAAATATAATTTCTTCAAACTTCCTAGCATTAACTGAAGCGAATTGTAAACTTTTAAAGTAAAATCTCGTGGGCCAAAATCTCACCTTCCCAAATTTTCACGAGACAAGATCTCGCCTGGCTAGAACCTTGCTGGACGAAACCTCACCGTCAAAAATCTTGCGGGCCGAAATTTTTTGCCTTAGCGATTTCTTCAGTGTGTTAATATCGTTGTAAGTATATACACTTAAGATTGCTTATATATGGAAACCTCTATTAACGGGCATCTTCATAGACATGGAAAGTCTTTCTCCCCGCGTAACATGTTCCTAACATTCTGTTTTACATCTTCGTAATGAACTATTCTCAATTCATACGTACTTAGCGTAGAAAATTTTGCCTTCTGCATTTTAAAAATAAATTCGAGTACCGTAAAGTAGACAGAAAATTCATTTCAAATGGTTTAGCTGTTTTCAAGTATTAATAATACAGACAATGTCGATTTAAATGTGGGGTAAAACTGTAGAATTGTCACACCCTCTTAAAAGCTGAACTTTTGAAAACACTGGGACACTTTTCCACTTTTAATGACGAGTTTATATAGAATTCCATCTTCTTAATGCAAAGCATACATAATATAGCAGATCAATGGTTCTCAACCTTTTTTTTTTTTTTTTTTTGATACGACACTACTGAACGTCCAGGACGTCACGACACACTTGTTTGATATTTTTATCATGAAAGTAATAATATCTATTATAGTAGTGAAACCTATTAGTTTTTTTAATAATGTCTATGTAGCACTGAGTATTATTGCTACCGCTGGAGGTGTTGACTGGTACAATCTGTTTCTATTTTAACTAATTATTAAATTCTTCTTGATTTTTAAATTCTTAAATTTCGCGACACACCTGTAGGGGACTGTGTCACACACCAATGTGTCACGAGACATCCGTTAAGAACCACTGTAGTAGATGATGGCATTAATTTTGAACCCCCGAGGAGATTTACAGTTAACTCTCACCAAATAATTTTATTATATTAAACTATATTCGAATCTAGGCCTATTCATTTTTAAGTAAATTTTTCCGCTTCTAATGTCTACATAAGCATTTTCTGATTTTTCTTCTTATTATTATTATTTTGACCTCAAACTCTTACAGCTATATTGTTACGGCGAAGTTTTTATCCATACGAGATTTCGGCCTGCAAGTTTTAACCCCGCGAGGTTTTAGCCAGGCGAGATTTCAGTCGTAAGATTTTGTCCATATACTTCCATAAAACGTTATTTTGCGCACCAAAAATCGTTGTACTTATTATTTATACGTGCAAGGCTACTTTGTGAAGTCAATACAGGGTGGTCCAGAAGTAGGTATGCACTTCTAGTTTATGGGTTTATTTGCTTCGGCTCTTCCGAGCTAAAGATGTAAGTAAAATCACATTTAGAACAAATAATAAAAGAAACTTAGTCTACCTGATGGATAACAATAAAAAAAAAAAAAAAACGATATAAAATGCAATGAGCTAATCAGTACGGTACTGTATACCTACTTTTGGGCCATCCTGTGTAGTAGTTTATAAAATTGCAAAACCGTTTGTGCTATACCAAACGGTAAACAACACGAAAAACGTTTTGTTTTAATTTTTAGACTTGCCACTAGCTTTTTTTACGTACTTCACGTGTTTTACATATTTTATGCGTCGTATAGAAAACTTTTTAAAATAAAAAATTGTAATTACCCAACGCTGCCTGCACAAAAGAGGCTTCGATAAACTACATACTGCTGCTGTTAAAATTAGATTATCTGAATAATGAATTCTTCGATTATTGGAACAGTTAGTTGTTCGAATAACCAATAATTATTCGAATACTGAAATCGAATTTTCGGATAGTGGAGTAAAGCAGAAAAATATTCGAATAATTATTTAAATAATTTTAACATCATTACTTGATGCTCTAGGGCAGCCTTTTTGATTTCTTTTTTAAGTGGGGACTTTTTTGTCAGCCTGAATGCTCTACGCACCAAATTTATCATTAAAAAATTATAGTACTTTGGAGGTATACTAGTATAGTGGCTCAAACCTTAAGGTCTAATGGATTAAAAAAAAATTATCGGTAGAAAAGTTTAGGGTGTATTTTCGTGTTTGATGTTTATACTAGATTGAACAGGAGGTACTTTTCAGCCAGGAAATACTACGAGATGCTTAATAGGCGTTTGAGATGGATGCTTTTCACTCAATACCGACGTTTCATATGGAGTTCCGTTGAATTTAAGGTGTTTTTTTTTCTTTTAAATATGCAGACATAGTGAATATGAAAACTTTAGTTAACATAACTGAAGCTGGTAGGATGGTCGTAGGCAAGATAGTGTGGTGGGAAGTGGCCTATGATGGTTGATCTTGCGTGGTGGTCTATGTCCTCGTCAAGTGCACCGGATTCAAACTTCGAAGCCCACGGTAATACTGGATTCCGTCTGTCATAATCTCGGTGCATAAGGACGCAAAATACGAACACGCGAACTTTGAACTATAGGGCTACGTGTTTTCCTTGTATTAAGTAACTTTAGGGAATAATAGTCAAAATTACGATAGCACAGAAGTGTTTTGAGTAGGGTAATCTTGTAGGTTAAAAAGAAACCGTGTCACTAAGAAAACTAATTTCTTTACAGTATAGCAATGGTCCTTCCCTGATTAAGGTAATAATTTCACTGATGGCATTTATCCATCCATTTATTATTATTTAATTATTCGAATAAAATATTGTATAAATATTGATATTTGTTTAACCTGCTTAAATATTCAGTTAATGATACATACAGATGCATTTTTTTAAAAATAGATCACCCTCTTAATGAGAAGTAGTTGAGAATAGTGGCTTATTTATCTCGTCAGGCCAAAGAGCTGTGTGTTCGCGAGTTCCACCTTGACCTCGTGTTAACGCACGTGGTGGTTGCCAACCAGATGGAAAACAACACAAAGTTGGTTCGACAACGTGGTTTGTGTAATTCGTGCAAGCTCGGTTTGATTCCCTTCTTCACGAGCCCCGCGATCAGCGAGGTTAGACCAGAATACGAGACACCAGCCCTGTGATGTGGCGAGTCCAACTTTCCCTCATAGGGGTGTAGTTCCATCCGTGATGGGCTGTGATGTAGGTGCCGATGAAATGTCTTGTGTGCGTGCGTATTTGCTCGCTCGCTCTTGTGCGAAAGTTAAACTTTTGTTTATCTAAGTCGTTTAATAAAGAGAAAATTCGTGTGTATGTATGTTTAATCCATCTATTCATGTAATTGGAGCATAAAACACGTTCGCTTTTATACTATTAAGTGTTGATTCAATACTTGGCCTACTAGTAAACAAAAAATATCTTCGATGTTGTTTTTATACCTACATGTATGAATTGTTTATCTCTAAGTTTTTGAGAATAAATTATTAACCTAGCTTTTCTCACCTTGTATTAACTAATATTTGCCATCAGAATACTAAATTTATCGCTGGGCAAAATGCACTCTCGGCTGACCAACTGATCAATATGCTTGCTTCTTATGTAAGTGGTCCCGGATATAATACGCAGCGGATGCAGTACACTACTACAATCATGGCCGCTTGCAAGGGGGTACAGTAACTGTAAGATTTCTGTGTAGCTCTATATATTTATAAAATTATATTTTCCATACATCATAATAGGCTACTTGAATGGGTGAACCGTTTAATAATAGCTATTCCGTAACTATAATGATAAAAAGTAAATAACAATTATGGAGTTACATGAAATGGTTTCATTCCCGGTGTAATAATGATGTTGGGTTTCTAGGATTAAGTCTTTTTCAGCATCATTTGTTAAGCATGAAAACTTAGTTAACATGGGATTCGAATGAAATGAGCCCCACCGGGAATCAAACTGTGCGAAAATTATGATCTGTAACCATTTAACTACAGTCAATGCTAGGACACAGTAAAAGTTGTTGCTGATTGGGAAAACATACAGTTTAGCCTCTACTAATAATTTAAAAAGTGAGTTTTATAATTCCCCCTCCCTCGTTGTATAAATTTGAGAGCCGAAGTATTCGGGTAGGATGAACTGGTACACAGGGAGATTTCGATGTAGGTTGTTTCGGCGTAATGCTTATTCTCCGGAGTATAAAAAAGAAATACAATGCATGTAGTAGTAGTCAATGCATGAAAAATTGGAATTGAGAATATACAGGATGGACCATAAAATCTTGTAACTTTTTCTTGTAACCATCTCTTGTAACTTTTTAACTAATAAAAAAATAATAGACTGAAGTTTTGTATCATGCAAATATCGACTAGAAAACATTGTTTGCCATACTTTGTGATATCACAAGGTTTACAGTGTTGCCAACACAACATGAAGTCGTATTTTTCTAAATGGCTCTACATCAGGTTATTTAAAATTTAAAATCTACATGTTAAAATGAAACATACAGTAGCACAATTCTCATCCAGGGTTTGAAATTAAGAATGCTACAGTGTCATAAACATTCAAACTTTGGTGGCGTCTACAGCAGTAATAACAAAAATGAGACAGATGGGGCATTGCACATCCAAAGTACTTTAGTATCTTAATATTAGAAAAATAAACAACTGCTGAACAAGACTGCACTTATTTAATATAAAAACACATTTTTTCTGATTTTATTCGCAAGACGTTGACCATGATTGTGTGTCTATCTTAATATTATGATCATGATACGACGGATTTCAAGTTAATATGAAGTTATAAGGGGATGAAAATGTGACTTTGAAAGCATTTATTTCGAAAAACTGCGTAGAAAAGTGTCTCATCCAGTTGCATAGGTGGTTTTCAATACATATGAAGGCCAATAATGCCATTTACAACAATTTGGAAGAAAAAGTGATCGTGAAAAAATCTAATTTGAGGTTGCAAGGAATGTACTCGTCCCATGGGCCGTAAATATGAAAGAATGGATTTGTATTCGTCTTTATGTACAAATACCTAGATGCTAATTAAATTCTGCTGGAAAGAATTTTTCAAATTTTCCCTCCCCTTCCTCCTGTGAAAATTGAAAAGTTCGATTCTCAAACGGCTGTAAAAGTGTGCATTATTCATTATCGGTATTTCATTAATGACTTACAATATTACACAAGTAATTTATCCTTAAAGCAATTCTGAAGGGATAGGTTATTTATTGGGATGAGTTGTTTTTTTGCTAGTTTATTTTTTTGGAAAGTACCCAGGCGATTTTCTTCAAAACAAATAGTTAATTCATCAACAACTCCACAATATGGCAAGAAAGCAATTTCTGGAAAATTCAGTATAGTACAATACCTCTAATCTTGAAAAACGATGTGGTGTAAATTCTGCTGTTTATATATGTAAATTCTGCTGTTTATATATTATACACCTGCAGTTTCCTGTAGTTTCAATCCCAAGTATTTGAATTTCTTTGTCATTACCCCTCTTCTTCTTCTTCTTCCAGCTGTATTCTTTAATATTCGATTACATTTTTGCTGAATGAGTAATGTGAACATTCTGTCTTGGTTTTACTAATTCTAAGCCCTTTGCTCTCTAATTCTCCTCTCTAGGTATCTAATCTCTCTTGTAGTGCTGCTTTGGTCTCACCAGCACGATGTCTGCAAATAGCATTGTACCAAGATACTAACTTAGCACTTGGATATCCTTTTGTAAGTTCGTCCACCACCATGCAAAAATGTATAGGCAAAAATGTAAAGTCCCTTATGAAGTCCCACTTTAACTGTAAACTCTTATGTTGTTCCACAATCTCCTCTACTTGCCCTATATCCATCATACATACATGGGCGTCTCTGGCGGGGGGACGCGTCCCCCCAATATTTTGAAATACGAAATATTCAATATTTTATTTTAATTTAATTTATTTAGATACTCACTAGCAGACTAGTTCATTTCCTTTGATGCCCCCCCCTCCCCCAAATTTTACATGCCAGAGACGCCAATGCATACATATCTTGTATACAGACAGATATGTGTTCGGAATAAAACTTTTCGCAGTGCCCACCAAGTAAAATCCCGTGGCACCCAATCATACCGTTTCTCATCGTCAGTGCCAATATTGCTTCTGTTGTCGACCGTGTTTTCATGAAACCATTTTTTTAAAAATTTATTGTTTAGGTCTCTTCTCTCACTCTCTCCGAGGGCTTGCTCGTAAAATTTATTCCCCTATTGTGACTATATTCGTGCACATCTCCTTTGCTTTTAAAAACCTGCACAACGTAGCTGCTTCTACATTTTTTTCGGCATATTTCCTGTATCCATTATCCTATTAGAAAGTAGATTAAACCACTACATTTTTTTTTTTTTTAAATACCTAAACTTTTCTGAGGGATATCATCCGATCTTGAGGTTTTACCACTTTTCACCTTTTCCATTTTATGGCTTTCCCACCTCAACCATAGTCACAGGCCGAACAAGTTCCTGATTCGTGGCTAGATTTTCGAAAATTTTCTTCGGGTTTTCTGCATTATAAGCTTCTGGAAATATTTCGTCCACCACTTCTTTACCTTCTTCCTTGTTAGAACCTAGCTATTTTTATCCTTAATGCAAAATTCGTGTGAAATGTATTTCTTTTACCTCTCTCTTACCTTCGTAAGCTCGTAATTGTTTCCAGGTTGTTATACAACTCATCAGATTCCTTGCTTTCCACCTTGGCGTTCTTCATTTGCTTGTACTCCAAGTCTTGTTCATTGCCAGAATTCTGCTCTTTTTTTTTTTTTTTTAATCGTTCCTTTTTTTCTTCACGGCTATTTGAACTTCTTTATTTCGTTACCACGTTTATTTATCAAAGAGGCAACTTCCTTTTGTTTTCTCTCAACTTTTCGTGCGGTTTCCCTGAGTGTTCCTGATACTCTCGTCCATTTCTCTTTCCTCGTGCATCTCTTCTTTCTTAATTTGCAATACTTGCTTTATGGTAATTTCTCCTCGAATCTTTTTCAGCACTTCGTTTGAACAGGTACATTTCATCCTATTTTTCCTTGATGCAGATATCAGCTACTACGAGACAGTGTTGTTTCGTTAGATCCTGATCTAGTATTGTTTTGCAGTCCTTTGCATCACATGGTGATCTGAAACCCCGAGGTGCCATTCGAGGTGGTGTTCTTATAGAAGGTATTCAGGATAGCAAGGTGTTATGTTTCAGGATAGCAAGGTGTTATGTTTCCATCACTTCTACAGTCAGCGACAAAAATTCTTTCCTTTCGGTAAAATTTATTTTGGGAATAACAATGATATGACTTGAACGCACAGCAAGTTACATTCTTTTTCAATTTATTAAAAAGTGTACTCAAATTGTCCTTCTGTTCTTAAGGAAACTAGTTGAATCAAACAGAAAGAACTTTTGTCGCTGACTGCCATGTTTTCACCTTCCTTATTTCTGTCCTCCAATCCATATCCTCCATGTATTCTTTCATAACGTGATCTTGATCGTCCTACATGACCATTTAGACTTACTGTTAAGTTTATGCAACGAACAATTTTGCAGAATACTAACTAGCTCCATCCAAAATTCTTACTTTTATCTCCTCATCACACCCAACTTGTGAAGCATAGGTGTGACTATATTCAAAGTTTCTCGTAGCAGGAGCCGATCAAATGTGGATCGAAAAAGGACCCACATATGTAAAACACATTACATACACATGCAACTTTATCTTCTTTCTTAGCTTCTGTAGTTGGACAAGAAAGTGGGTTGCCGTGTTTTAATCATGATAATGTATTACGCTGTTGATGATAAGGTATCTAATAGAAATATCTCGACGTCTAATTCATCTCTTAGTAATATCAAATTTCATAGGCTATATTCATTTTGTAGGAGAAACTAATGAACTCATATAGTTCAACGTTATGTGGTTATTAAATAATTGTCAGTGTATATTTGTAATTATCGTCTAATCAACACCTATTAAAATCGTGTTATTACTAATGCAGTCCTATGTCCACAGGCGTGCGCAACGTGGGTGCCTTGGCACCCCCATTAGACAAACCGTTTTATGTAGAATTATTACAAACTGAGAAGAGATTTGTAAATTATTTCCCGTCTGCATGTGTGCCGTGCGTCGCCGACGCAGCGTCGGGTGCAATGACGCTATCTTTTCTTAGGGGAAAGGGGGGAGGATGATATTCCATATGGTGGTACTTTAGATCTGGCACCCACATTCCCAATATCCTGCGCACGCTAGTGCCTATGTCCGACATTTCTTTGAGGCTTGATAGTAATCACACTTGTGGTGACACAGCTTTATGGTTTTTTAGTAAGATTCCTCTTCCACATCATTTCACCCGCCGTCCCTTCATGTATTTGTACATGGATCATAATATTTAGTCTAAATGACGATCATGTGGTACGTTAACGGATTTCGTTATTCCTTGCTGTTGGTCAGTAGAGACCGTAACGAGCACAGTTGGATGTTGATAATCTGTTTGATAAAACTATGAAGTGGGAGAGATCTGAATGTATGGAAAAATAATATCCATGTAAACATTGTCAGATATGTCATACTTATGTTGCTAGAGAGACCTGTACGCCCGCATAAGAGATTATTCTCTATCATTGAGACACCGCTTCCAAAAGGTCGGTATGTGAAGTTATGTTTAAAAAAAAAAAAAAAGCATTTCTTAGATCTTGAGAATAAGATGAACTATATTGCGTAGTATGGTAGTTTCAGTGACTAAAAGGGTTTTTATTTGCTGGGGAAACGGCGAGGTAGTGATTCATCTTTTGTTCAAAGGGTTAGATTCCTGGCATGTAATGGATAGCATCACCATAGCAGGATAGCAGGATTTGTCTCACTTTCGTTTATTCTACTAGTTATTTCCCTATATTGTGCATGTGACTGTATTACCAGTTTCCTGTACAGGATTCGGAACATTACAAAAGTGTTATTTATCATTACTTGTACGTGGTAATTTAGTTATAGAATATTATCTTCACTGTGTCATACTTTTGTGGGTATAGTTCATAAATAGTAAATTATTATTATTATTATTTTGTTTCAGGACCTTACTGGACAGAATAGCAATGACAGTTCGAGCGGTCCAGCGCCGGGCACGCCCAATTCTCAGGGGATGAGGCCGACACCTTCCCCAACGGGTTCTACTGGTTCGCGTTCCATGTCTCCTGCAGTAGGTTAGTATTAGCAGGTGTTGAGCTTGATATATTTGTATTGATGTTACATTTTTATTTTTTGATACGGTGGCATTTTAATAATTAAAATATTAAAAAAATATTTCCTTTTCTAAGAGAGTGTAAAATTATATTGTTTGGAAATATTTTAATAACATTGGAAATATTTGAAACAATAGAAAAGAACAATTTTCAGGCGAGAAGGACTTCGAAATGATGTACATACTTTTCTTGCCATTTTTTAAAACCTTCGAGATAAAATTGATACTACTCAGTAAATTCTTTAGTGTGCAACCAAATAGATATATCTTGGATAATCCGATTTACTTAGACCAGTGCTAGTGGTGATGATCGTGAAAGGAGCACATTCCATCTTAATTGAGTAATTCATTATTTTTTCTTTACATTAGATAAACGAGTCTGTTTGAATTTGAGCTACTATGAAAGCTCCTAAGACTGGAAGGATTAAATTGCGTCTTCCCTCGAGATATAGAAAATATTTCAGTGGTAGAGCGTTCACCTCTGGTGCTGGGATCCTTGGTTCGATCCCAGCTCGCGCCAAGTGAGCTTCGTGGTAGACAGACATAGTGTACGTGTTTCTCGGAGTTCTCCCGTTTCATTCACCTTCTTCATTACACCATTTCATCCATTATCATCATCACATCTCCTTTAACCTAGCCGCCATAATCGTGGTACGTAAAACTTAAAAGATTTCATTTCATTTCAATACTTTGCTTCATAACAAGCCATAAAAGTAATGGTGTTCTGGAATTTTGCAAAAGTTTTGTAATTGGTCTTATGCATGTGGAAATACAGTGACAAAGAGTTGTTTTATACTGTGTTGAGAACAGTTCTTACAGCAGCTATTAAGAGACCGTCTTGATGGAACATAATAGCCGCTTACATTTTCCACTTTCTCAGATACTTTTACCTAATTTTCTGTCTGTATATTTTGTTTTTAGTATACCTGACAAGTAAACTATTTTCGTACTCTTTATGAATAGTTTTTTATTAATGGAAGTTTCTGGTTCATCATGAGACAGTTGAGAAGTAACCTGAATAAGGAGCTAACGAATTAATGTTTACAAAGCAAGAAATAGTCGTAATAAGAATCAATCTTCTATCATTCGGGCTAATCCTCATTTTGTCTAACGTGCTCCTCATTTCGTCTAGCCAGCTATCCCATATACTTAACGACACAGAAATGATAAAAGATGTGTGTTTGCTGTCTTAGTCGAAATAATGGTATTTGTTTTGTCTAATCCCCATTTGGTCTAAAATGACAGGAAAAAAAATCTAGGATATTTTTTTTTTTTTCGAAATTATGCTTTTCTTGATTTTCTCTAAGCTTGTTTTCGTATTTGGATGCTGTCGTATTGTATTCATGTATAAGGTTAGGATAATTTACGTATTTTCTTTTGGAGCGATTTACTTGCTTTTAATACATGATTTATTTTGTGTTCGCCAATACATTTTACATACAGAATTATGGGAAATGAAAGTACGAATCATTTTGAATAATAAATAATAATAATAATAATAATAATAATAATAATAATAATAATAATAATAATAATAATAATAATAATAATAGCAGTTTTCTAATTTCCTTGATAGGTAAACTTTTCATGAAATCAGAAACAATTAAAATAAAAGATATTGACCGGCGGTCAGTGCCGATGTACTATCGATGTAATTTTCTTTTCAAATTTGCCTCCAGTTTAATCCTGCAATTTTTATTGTACGCTGTTTAGATGTAACAAGGAGTAGGCAAACAGAGATCTTTTCTTATAAAGGAGTGACACGAATCTTATTATTAATCTGCCATAATTATGAGGCACGTGGTTAAGCGAAATGATGGCACATTGAGTGTCGATGATAATCACTCGCCACATCGTCAGTTGAACTACGCTGTCTGGCAGGCCATAAGCTTTGGCAAGTTAGAACATCAGTGGAGAATGTAATTGAAGCATTCAAAAGGTCGTCGTGGGTGTGAGAAAAATGTTACAATATTCTGTCGATTATTCAAAAGGAGTTGTCTGCTCTTCCATCAATGCTGTTGCATAGTAAGAGTCAGATGTAGCAAAATACTGAATAACATGACTATTAAATAAAAAAAAAAAAAATCACTTTCCATGCTTTTAATTAATAGCACCTGATTTGAAGCGGTAGATTCAGAGAAGAAACAGTGTGACTCACGCGGTTTAATCTTCGGGACTGAGGGAATGTGTATTGTGTGCAGCCACACTGAGAGGAATAGGTGTTAAGTTGGGGGGAAGTAAATATTTTGTTTTGCTTCAATCAATTTGGCAACGCAGCATTGCCTGCATCAGCTGATGCGTAAGTGTGGCGGTGTGTGCAGAGAAGAATGTGAGGTCGGTGACCATGAGGTTGTAGAGTCAGCTTCTGTGTGTAAGCGTCTCTCTCTTTCTCTCCTCGTTCTATTTCTTTGTTTCTGTGACGTAACTATTATTTTTCATCTGAGAGAAGGGGAAGATTTACGATTTCACTTACTGTAACATGTGTCTATTTTTAAATTTGTTTTGTATATCTGAGTAGGAGTCTGTTTATTCTTGTTAAATATTTTTGTTTTTTATAGCTTAATCTATGATAAACCATATTTCTGTTCAGTAACACAGGAATGTTTTTGATTTGGCCAGTGTTGGGATTTACGATCATTTCAAATCAATTTAATCTGTATATACGGAATAGAGATTAGTAAAATTATGTAATTTTGCAGGAGACGCATGGTTCACGAATCCTTTTCTTCGCAAACAAATTAGCTGACCAACAAGTTTTCTGAATATTTTCTCCTTCTTACGAACGATATTTCGGTGTGTTTGCTGTAAACATTATTTGTTAGAGTGCCGTGTTCAAAAAATACTCATTATATTCTGCACTTTTTATGTTATTTTAATCCTCATGGTATTTTGTTTATTTTAGTGTTGCTTATTCGTTCTTAGAAAGGCTAATTGAGGAATGTGGTTGAAAAAGTTAATAACCTACGAGAACCAAATTCTTGGATAAATGCGATTGAAATTATAAAATAATGTCCAAAATCACATCTTCGACCACCTGCTCGAGCATCCTTTTCATTTTTATTCAATACCTTTATGTTTAAATTGTTAATATGGATCGAACCAGGTACCCCAGGCGCCAAGGTGAGCGCGCTACCACTGACGCCCCTTGATGATCAAATTATTTTGAGGAAAAGACATTCGGTGTATATAAAATTGCAGTAAAGGGTATCTAGTTTTTCGACCTCACACTTCATTTTTTTTCATTCTACATTTTATTACCTCAGAAAATACTTAAAAATATAAAAAATACATATAGTACAATGTTTCTGTAGCTAAAACAGATTAATGATATGCACATTAAGGATAGTGTAATGCCACAAAAAGTTTGTTTCTGTGATAACAGATGGCTTTGCTTTCGCCGTATCTTTTCAATGTAAATTAAGTAGTACAAGAAATGTCAAATATCTTCTATGAATATTAAATTATGTTCTTCGCTCTCAGTCTATTTGAAGATAATGAGTGTATGCAGCAATTGTTCCGTGTTCCGTGTTTCGAACTTTTGACTCATTCATTGTTGAGTTCAACTAATTATTGAAGAGGAATTCAATGATTGTCGTTTGTTCTAGGACTGAAATTTTGGAATTTAGTACAGTGTAAAGTAAGCTAGGGTTTCCAAGGTGAAAATTTTTCGTCATTTTGCCCTTTCCATTGTTATGCTCGTAATAGCCACGAGTCAATTTCACTAGGCGACTGGGAACTGCACTCGAAGAATTATTATTAAGGTGTCGTTCCATCACTTCAAGAAAAGTGTCCCACCAAAGTGTTAATCTTATATCAGATTCTTCCAGCAGCTAAATGACCTGGCTACATTTCAAAGCTTCGAAGTAAAGGCAACAGGAATCTTCAGTTCACATTGGACATTTAGATAGAAGGAATAACTGGAATATTGTATTCATGGTGCCTGAATATGGGCTACTTGTAGAACTGTAATCTGATTTACTAAGCTTCAGAATTTTATTGAATGACGCATAATCTTCTGTCATAAAGTTAAAAAGTATTAAGAGTATTACTTTCATGCGCGAGGTCCTTCCATGCACGGTGCTCTTCGTCCTGTGTACAGGACGCCACTGTATCTTATTGTGAAGAGAATATACGTCCGCAGTGTGTTTTATCATTTCGATTCCCCATTAGATTCTGTTTTCACAATTCAGTCAGGCTGAGGAGATGATACGATCTTATCAGGAGTTGAAAAAGAACTCGAGTAGGTTGTAAGTACCAATGATTTATTTCATTATTATTATTATTATTATTATTAATAATAATAATAAAGACAGTATCATTGGGTACAGTATCTGTATATCCCTCTCCCCACTCGTATTCGTATTAAACAACGGCATAACTTCTGTTAATATATTTTGGTTTTGGATTTAAGTTCCAGCGATAATTTCACTGGTTTTGATTCCAGCATCATTAGAAGAATATGCAACATAATTAATATAGAAATGTTCAGATGAACAGTCCTATACTTAGCTTATTTACAATTTATGTACGGCTAGTTGGTTTACGCTTTTAATATTTCTGACTTATTCTTTAACCGATCTGTTCTGGGTTTATGTTGACTTTCATGTTCTTTTTTCTGTATTCTTAAAATTTAAAGTTTTTTCAGACTCTGGTTCATAATTTTTTTAATGTATAAACAAAGTAATTGAGACTCGCTCAGCATACCTATTTTCACCATTGAAATTTCAACTATTTTAACTCCGTAGGATTTCTTATTATCCTTGGTTTGTGTCTTGCTTCTGACTATACTACTTTCAGATGTTTAGATTGTATTATATGATTTCTCACAATTGCATTGCAAAACCAACACTACGTTAGTGATAATAAATACGATACCGAGTCAGGGGCGGATTCAGAACCGACTTCTGGGGGGGGGGGGGGAGCGGTGGGTTGTCATATTGCTACTTTTATGGGCTCCAAACTTTGGGATGAGTTTTATTTATATATATAAAATAAGAAAGTTTCCTCTTCTGGGGGGGGGGGCGATCGCCCCGATCGTCCCCCCTGGATCCGCCCCTGTACCGAGTTATTCATAAGTTCGTAAAACATTTTTAAGTATCATAATAAATGAACTACTCAGGGGATATGTAATTTTACTATATTGACACAGAGGTACATTAATTAAATTTGTTACATATTTTACAAATGCTTAATTTGTCATCTTCATTGATTAGGTACACGTTTATACAGTAACCCATTTTGTCCCCACTACAGACAAATCAGAGGTACTGCAACGAGTGGAAGAGAAGGCATGTAGTACCCTTCACAACTCCTTTCCTCAAGAAAAAGTACATGAGTTAAATCTGGGTACTGAGATGGCCACTTCATTAACTCGTTACTTTCCTGTTCCTTTATGGAGAAATTTCAATTCAGTTACCCTTGCACGTTTTGGAAAGAAACAACAAGCTGTGTTGTAATTATTAATGTCTTCATTCAATGTAAAATCACTAGCTAATTTTTCAACATGTTCAAGTAACTCTTCTAGTTACTTGGGAACCTTCAAAGAAAAATGGTTAATAAATCTTATTTTCCAAAATTGCGTAGAAGCCATTACGTTAGGTGAATCACGCAAATGCTTCGATTTCGTTGAATATTTCCAATCCTGATACTAGCACTGTTTATTTACCTTTCTAGAAAGATACGAAGTTGCGTTGTTGCAAAGATGAACAAATCTGCCGAACTATCAGCTTCACTTTTCTCTTATATTTTCTTGCAGCAATTACGAGGCTTTACAAAAATTCCGACTGACTCCTCATTATTATCGAGGTCCCGGTGCAACTGAAGTCTGGTACGTTCACACTTCGATCTCTTACAGAGAATCCACGATGCTGTTGATTAAGAGAGGTCAAATTGTCTCTGCCCCTACGTGCAGTTGATTTGCGGGGCTTAGCTGTTTTGCTAACACTATGCATTTCCTTTGTATGGTCTGAACGTTCCGGCCGAGAAACTACACCGGGCCGAAGCTAAACAGTATGTTTTTATTGCTGTATTTCGCATACACTTTTTGATACTGTTGAAAACAGGTGGGATCTCTTGCAAACCACCGTCGCACGGTCACAATAGCAGAGCTTATTTCAAACACGACAATTAAGAGGTCGTGAACTCGCCATCTTGTATGACTTGAGGTATTTTTCCAGAAGCCTATTATTTCCGTATCTTAACAACAGTGTTTGCGTTGACACATGACTTTTTCGTGCTGAATGGCGTACATTGTTGTTTGTGCTTGCTCGTGTGTTCTGTCGTGAAAATGTCAGCCGAAATTGGTGCAACGAACAAAAGTGAAATTTCTTGTAAAGCTGAGAAAGGTTAGCGAAATACAGGAAATGCTAGAACAAGTATACGACTAGAACGCCATGAAGAAAACAGCACCATGGGTTAAACGATTTTCGGAGGAGAGGGAACAAGTGACTGATAACAAGAGAGTGAGGAAGGAGTTGAACAGATGAGAACATGGTCAAAGTTCGTCAAATTATGTATGCAAATGGGTGACCGACTGTACGATTCATAGCAGATGAAGTGAACATTCATAGAGGAACTATGTGCAGAATTTTAACTGAAGACTTGGACTTGCACGAAGTATGTACCAAAATGGTCTCGAAAGACCTCACCGACTAAGAAATGCAAAATAGGATAAAAGTGTGCACAGACCTGCTGGAGAAGAAGGATTAAGTTTCTAGCCGATTAATCACAGGTGAGTGGAAGATAGCTGACTTCCACGACCAAAAATCAAAATCGTAATCAAAACGATGTTGATAACATTTTTTGATCCATGGGATCGTACACCGTGAGTTCGTGCCACAAGATCAAATAGTCAACCAGTGCTGCGAAGATTACATGAGAAGACGAGGCGCAAACGACTAGAACTTTTCGCGAGAAACTCACGGCTTCTCCGTTATGATAATGCACCTGCCCACACGACACTGTACATACTGGAGTTTTTAAATAGAAAACAAATAGTCCATCCGCTGTACTCGCTTGATCTCGCCCAGAATAATTTTTTTTCTTTACCCGAGGATCAAAACAGTGTTGAAAGAAAGGTATTTTGATTACATTAAGGCTAATACGACGGCAGCTCTGAAGGTCATTCCAGAAATAGTTCCAAAAATGCTTCGAAGGGTGGAGTAGGCACTGGCATCAGTGTATAGCTTCCTAAGGGGAGTACTTCGAAGGTAATCACACCAGTGTACAGTAAGAAGGAATGAACTCATTTTATGGAACAAATTCTCGAACTTAATTGTCAGACTTCGTAAAAGTTTTTTTTAAAAAACATTTATCTTTCGTTTTGTAGGATTGCAAAATTTTAAAATTAAACTGCCTCAGATTATTATATCTTTCTAAATTGTACGCTTACATTACTCTAATTTACTGTATCTATGTATTCTATGAAATTAGGAGACTCAGTAGTGTAATGGTTAGAGCGTTGGATTCATGTCCGCGGGTTCGATTCCCGCCCGGTGCTTCCTCAGTTTTCGGCGTCCACCCACCGTCGTGAGGCGAAATTGTGGAGTCGACGTGAATAGAAGCCGTGACAGCCACTAGGTCTAGAAAGCTCACGATACGCAGGTTAGCGATAGAGCGACGCGGCGCATTGACCACGCGTTCGTCGCTAGTTTGACGTAGTTACATCAATCGCTAACAGATGGCGTGGAGCGAATCAGGCCCACAAATCGGGCTATTACGCCAAGTGGTTTTTTAATTTTTTTTTAATGTATTCTATAATACAGTAATTTTAAAAATAGAGAATCGACTGTGTTGGACTGTTGAAATTGAAATACAACATGCTTTGATAAAAGAATAAAGCGTTAGTGTGTAACACACGAGATTGTAGGTTTGATTGCTGAAAAGAAATACAACATTTATATTTTTATTAATTTGTTTGATGCTGCAGTTTCAGTTCTTCTAACTTGTGATTTCATAAGCTGTTGTTATAGGTCAGTATTCTTTCATTCTTTACTCGTCATATTTTACATATGCGATTATTTTTCTGAGGCACTACTGATCATCATTTAATTCAGTAACTTGGACTGACCTATGGGTGACTAAGTAAGAGTCAGAAAATATATTAGTAGGAATAATGACCAATAGCCGTTACCGCATTAATGACTGGCACTTACGGAAACATTCGTTCTGTTCGGTTATTGAAAAATTATGTGAAAGGAATTCCGTTGTGTTCGGTAGTATATGAACGAAAGTTCCCACGTGATTATAATGTAGTACCATGCACGCGTTATACCTTAAAATACACTGAAAAGGACTTACTTGGACAAACTAACAGGATCTGGGTATTCAGAACGGAAGTTTAAAAATCCAGATAACTATATTTTCTCTTTTCTATGTCTTGAACTTTTGGTCAGTTTGTGTATTTTTCCTTGTGCAGTGGTTTAAAAGCGTGTATGTACTATTTTTCATTGGAAACTACTTATTCTGAAAGAAAGAAAGAAAGAAAGGAAAAAAAACAAAAACGAATCGATATTCTGTATATTTGAAAGTGCAGAAGTCATATTTTAATACTTCTGTTTTTATAGCGGAGCAGCACATCTACAAGAGGAGAAGAAATATTGAATATTTTTTTTCAAGTTGAATAGTTTTCTTTTGTATGTTTAATCTGAAAATACTTTACAGTAAAGCTTATTGAGCTGGCCACCTGTTTAATGTGATAGCATAGCTTTAAAACAGTATTGAAAGTGACATTATGGGATTATTTATCCGTAAAATGTCCATTTGTGTAAGCTATTTTCTAATGAACGAAGGGTGACTAACTTAGGGGAGTAAGTCACTACAAATGTTAATGCTTATTTTATATTATCAGTATAGTAAGTGTAATTATTTTATGTTATAATGACGGTTGACAATGCTTCATAGGTAATTTTTATGTCATTGGAATATTTAAAAACCAGAGTAGTCTTTATAAACGTACTATTTTTAAATCACACACACTCTTGTCTTTCAGGTCAGCAGAACATTCCGATGCCCCCACGGCCGTCAAGTAGTCAATCGGATGGAGGTGGTCCAACTCGTATGAGTCAATCTCCGATGGCTACACAAGGTGAGTTGAATATTGATAATTGATATTCTATATGAAATCTTACTGTCCAACCTGTAGTCGACAAAATTGTTTCGTAGAGAAGACCATTTTAGACTGATGTAGTCCACCAATGATGCATCGTATCACTATACTGATAAAATAAACATGAAGTGAATTCCAGTATTATTTACAAGAAAGATATCAAGGGAACTAATGGATTTGTGCATTTACTTGCAACGATATCTAAAATAAAATTTCAGCATTGAGTTCTTTGATCGTTTTGTAAATTTCCCCACACTATCATCCAAGGCTACACTTGACATATCTTCATTGCAAAACTAAAGAAGTTTACCACGTTCGAATAGTATTAGGGAAATCATTTTTCGAGTGATAAATTTATCTATACCGGAATCCATAGAGATTACCTCGGTTCAAGTCTCGAGCATGTTACCAAAATTAAAACAACAACAAGAAATAAAGAAGTACCGAATCTTACGAAAAATGACGTAAAAGCTGAAAATTGGCAAAAAAAGAAAAAAAAATCTTTAAAATTATCAATTTTTGTGTCAGAACGAAGTGTAATATTATGTATAATATGAAGTAATATTATTTGATAAGCAATGTGTCCGCGATACCAGAAAAAGATGGCATTTCATCTTTCGCACCCTATTTACAGTTCGCACCCTGCCAGTTACAAAGAAAATAAAATAGTTACAGAGAAATGTTCTGAATTTTTTATTAACATATTCGATTTTTCACACAATTTTATTTATGAATTATTTATTTATGAAGTATAGGAAATCTACAAATGTGCATATTTTTCAATTTAAGTGCATATTTCAGTTAAATGTATTGCTTATTTTGAATTTCTTAGTTTACATAAATCCGTTCTTCAATTATTACAAAATCTGCTTATAGTTAGAAATGTTAGTGGTCATTTTTATTATTTATAATTAAATACTTCTTGCGTGATGATACTCTTGCAGCATTAGCAGAGTTGTTAACTTTGATTTCTTTTTCAGGTGGTTACCAGCAACCATTGGGCCCACCTCCACACATGGGGATGTATTCCAATAAAATAAGTGGTCATCCAGGAATGGTTCCACCTAATAGTCAACAAATATCTCCATATAATCCTCAAGGTCAGCAGTATCCACAAGGTATGTTTGTTAGTTCAAAAGAACATTAAAAGGAAGAAACAAAATTTGTATCTTCTATTTGTATGTATTAAGGTCTTCTGTGGTTGACATAAGTTTCTGCCGGTGTTGATTAAACTGCAGACTGGTAGATTCTTTATTAAACGTTCTTTCAACCCTCGGAACGCCAAGATTGTGTGAAAGTGATTCAGTCAAATTTTTTCACATTGACTAGGTCGTAGGTACACTCCTGAAATTAAATATATTCTTCATGCATCTGTGTAGAGGTCTTTAAACAAATAAAAAATGCATGTATTATTTTGAAAATTGAAATAATATCGGTTGAGTCAATTTTGGCTAAATTTTGGCATTCGTGTGTGTTTTGCAAATTTAACAAATTTGTCATTTAACCCATTTTAAGTTGCAGCTAAATGTTAATATAAATATGTCAACTTGCTATCTTTATTCGTCCGTTTATTATTATCATCATCATTATTATTATTTTGGGTAATAGAATGTTTCATGAATGTAAGAAAATCGTGTTCTGTCTGTGAGGTGCAATTTACAGTTTATAAATATTATGATTACGTGATGTTAATAGTCAAAGAAATAGCGTGTGATGATCAAGTCGAAGTAAATATGTATGTAAATATTTAACAGTGCCATGTATCGTCTTTCTTATTTAAAATAATAATGATAATAATAAAAACCTAGAACATATCTTGACATTCTGAGGGTTAAAAGAAAGGAAAAGATAAATAAAAGCTGCTACTTCAAAATATGTATATACTTTCTTCATGAAATTTGCTCAATTGAAATTTAGAACTATGATAATGAAGATTATGTCATTAATTGCGTGTTACAAATAAATCAATCATAATATATATAGAGAGAAATGTAGGAAATCAGCCGATTTGTTTTAATACTTAGTTCTCTACAGGTAAAGATATACCAAAATTGAAAGAGTTAAAACACGTGACAAGGACTGTGATCAAACCTGGGTCTCTGTTTAACCATCATGTACACTCATGTCCAAAATTATTGTCGCATGTCTATAAATATGTTGTTGTAGGAATATAATTTGATAACGAATTCGCCCGGTATTTCTTATAATGTTAGTATGTGTATAATCGGCAATGACATGTATGTGGCAAATTTCATGTCAAAAGAGCAGTAAATAAGAACAATAGAACGAAAATAAAACTTTCTTGTTCATTTAACAACATTTTGTTTTACTCATTCTAGTTTTCGTATTTATAATTCTTTTCGTATGAAATTTACCACAAATATAAATTTTCCGATTATACACAAAGTATCAGTATTAAAAGCACCCTGCAAACCCATTATCAAATTATATTCTTACAAGAAGACAGTTATAGATATGCGACAATCATTTTGGACATGGGTGTACCTTAATCTTCTGTAACCCATACCAATCACACATGCTTAAAGTCGGTATATAGTCAGATTAGACCGGTTGGACTATACCACAACTTACTGTTATTTGGGCAATCCAATGACGGTATATTATTTAATATTTATGACAGATTGAAGACGTATGTAGAAAGAAACAGAAATTAAGTAAACAACTTACTTGGTTTAGTATGCAATTTTTTTTTTTTACAGATAATAAGAAAATGACCAAAATTGGGTCAACATTTACTTAAACAGTAAAAATGTGTGACTGGTCTAGGTAGAAACTGAGTAAGCGTATCGTTAACGTACCAGCACGGTAAGTCCGAAACTTTGGTCAAAGTCCTTGACTAGTCGCCCGTTCTCACTTCTTGAATTGCAGTAATCGTAAAATAAATTGTTTCGTAGATTTTTTTTTTTTTTTCATTAGATGTGTCAACTCATAAATGTTGTAGAACATGGTTATTGTGCTTCAAAACTGTTACTCTGTCAAGAATCAGAAGTGTATCAGAGTAGGAAGTGCTTTTACACTGAGTAAGGATTCAAATGCCGGATTTATTTTCAAGTCGGATACTTCATAGTTTGAGTAAGAACAATAAAAGTAGCAAGACTGGATGAGAACTTACACATACCATAAGAAAAGTATTCATGTCAAAATCGTTGAGAAATACAATTTAATCTTAAAACAGTAAATATTTTTGGTCACACATGTATAAAAGTAAAATGTAATAATCAAATCGGGACCATGTATACCAAAGACATACATGCTAACCACTAGCTCAGCAGGCATGTCCTCTGTGCATGAGATTGAAATAGTTAACTTGCTCTGAGGTTGTACTCTCATATTATTATTATTATTATTATTATTATTATTATTATTATTATTATTATTATATTTTTATTTTTTTTAATTATTATTTTGTGAAAATACATTTCTGTCGCCTTTTCACGATATCCCTTTAATTTATATATAGTTTTTTTCTTTGTCGAACTTACAGTTGAACTTCAATTTTTTAGTAGTTTATTTTAAATTTTTAGTGAACATGTTTCGGATCGACCAGTTAGCTTTATCGTGATGGGGACAGATGCCTCACTATAGCCTCACTACTGAGGTCTCCAGTGTAGTCAATGAAATTTAAGTCTACTAAATCCACTTTTCAAAATTTTAAAGTCCGTTTTTAATACTCAATTTAATCTTACGGAAGGTAACTACGTCTATCGCTCTTTTCTGCCTAATTCAAATTTCTTCATGCTTTTAAAAACTATTCGTAACTCTTTTCTTTGTTTCAGATTGTAAATTGTTTCCTAATTTTTATGTAAAGGTTTTGTCTGTAACTAAGGTCTAATTTTGTTACGACTATAAGTGACATTCATTAGTATAAATTTAAGGAGAAAGAAATTTACAAGTCGTATATTGGGTGAAGATTTCATATAGTCTTGGTAAAATACAGGACATTCTAGAGAATCTTGTCAGAATTAACAGTCTAAACGAAATGTTCCACAACCCTCATCGTTATGATTTTCCACTGTCTGATTGACTTGAATGTCCTTTCAAGAGTGCTGTGCGTTTTATTGTCTGATGCGAGTATCGTAATCAGGAATTTTGAGTTGAAGAAGACCTGCTAAAGGTTACGATTACTAGCATCATTACAGTCGTATTCAGATAAGTGTCCAACCTACTAATCTAAAATATTCATCCATCTTTAGCTTTAATTGTTATATTAAACAAAGGGTAAGCATTTCTTTCGTTCAGATCTTCAGTACAATTTTGTTTGATGTGAGTACAGGTAATAGCCGTTTAGAAGACCATTAATATGTTATGAACTAATTTTATTTGTAATTTTGTTTTGGCAGGCAACTATACTCCACGACCTCAAGGGCAAATAGGTCCAATGCAAGGGTATGGTCCCAATCAGAGTTTCGGGCCAAGTAATCAACAGCCTCCGCAGACGAACAGCATGAGTGGACAATATCCAGGTCGAGGAATGCCTAATCATGTTTCTCCGAATCAGTATGGAAGTTACCAAGGAAGTCTAGCCCAGTACGGACAACAGGTAGTTAAAATAACTTTTATTGCTTGTAGTAGGTGTTCTAAAATTAATTTATATATTATTAATATATGTATTTTAAATAAATATTAACAGACGGAAACCATATTCACGAAGAAATTAAATGTTGACCAAAAGCAGGGAATTATTGTTACTATTCAGTTCAAAATCTCTTGTCGTTGCGAATTCTGTCGGGAAATTTGAAGCTTAAAATATATAGAACGATAGTCGTGCCTGTTGTTCTGTATGCTTGCGAAACATGGTCGCTTACGTTGAGGGAAGAATGTAGACTGAAAGTATTTGAAAACAATAGCCTGAGTCGAATATTCGGACCCAAGAGGAACGAGAATGGGGAATGGTGGACACTTCATAACGAGGAATTACATAATTTATACGGTTTACCAAACATTGTTAGGGGCATCAAGTCTAGAAGGCTCAGGTGGGCAGGTCATGTAGCCAGGATGGAAGAAAGTAGGAATGCTTTCAAAGTTTTAACTAAGACCATTAGCGCAAATGGGAGGACAATATTGAGGTGGATCTCGCAGAAATAGGAATACAAAGTAGAAACTGGACAGGAGTCAGTGGAGAGCTCTTGTGAACCAAGCATTAAGCCTCCGGGTTTCGTAAGGCATAGAGTGAGTTAGTTTTAAATAAATTTCATTACTGGATTTGTACGGACGATGTTGCATATCGTAACTATTTACCTTTTGTGGAACGGACAATAAATTTCCCATCATACTTGAGAGACGAATTCTCAGAGGATGTGTAATATTTTTGCAAGTAGTGTTGATTTGTTGTTACTATAAAGGAAAATTCAATTGTTATGGTCATCGTTGTCAGTAAACGGGAATTATGTTACAAAACATTGCAGAAACAATATTTTCTGCACTTCAATTTTATATTTATGCTTCATGTTATAAAAGCTCACCAAGAAATATATTATAGAGCTAACCAAGAACCAGTTCTACAACACTCGTTCTGTGACCTTTGGTGACCTCTGGAGGGCACAGGGTTGGTCATAGGGAGTTGACCCCATATATACAATTTTCTGGGACATCCTCAGCTACAACATATCCGGAAATCTCCCAAATCGAACAGACGAGGAAATACAGTGCATTTTATACGGCGTTCTTTGGGATGCTTGTAGCTGTAGAAGAGAAACGAACAGGAAAATTGTTAAAAGTTGTGTATTTTTTTAAAGTACCTTTTCAAGGGGTAGAAAGGGGAAATAAAAAAAATCCGCATGTTATTTAAATGAACGTTTTGTTTTTAAAGATAAAATTTCGTGTTTCAAGTAATTGCAATTGAAATGAAAACTTGAAATTCGGTATACTTGTAGGTTTTTGATAGCGTTATCTGAGTAAGCCACCAAAACTAAAAATTACCAACTTCAGTGGAGTTTTATGGGAAACTGAAAAGTCTTCCCTATGTTGTTTATGTTATTTAGGTAAATAGAACAGCTTCACTCCTCATAATTATTAGGCACGTCGGCAGTACAACAATGATGAAATTTGGCATGTTTGTAGCCTGTCGGGAATAACTAACAAAAAAATAGCCAAAAGTGAAAGAAAAAAAAATCTTCGTGTTATTTAAAATGCGGTTATTTTTCAATGAAATCTTAAAAGTTACATACTTCTAATTGGAATAGAAACTCAAAACTTTGCATTCTCGTGTGATTCCCCCCCCCCCCCAAAAAAAAACGGAAATTTTGGGTTAAAAAAACAGTTTTTTACCGTTTTTTCCCGAGATTGGAAAGAAACGGAAATATTGGGAAAAATTGGAATTTTCGAATAGTTTACTGCATTATGCTTTTAAAATGAAAAATATTTTATATTTACTAGTTTACAGTTTAGATAATTGAGTAGTTATGTTTCTTCTATTAGAATAGGCAAATTTTGTGGTAACAAATATATTTGTACCACTCCTTTAACGTTAGCACCGTGATAGTATAGAGTTATGACTACAAAAGATCCTAAAATATACTCCTAGTTAGATTAATTAATATAGACGTATTTAAATTATCTTAAGTAATCTTATAAAGTTACCGTTTTATGGCAGGGAAGTGTTAAATAAGAGGGCCAGAATCATTTTAGTTAATACCAGTATGTTAAAATCAAATATAGTATATATTTTATGGAGATACGTATTGTCCTTGTGCTGTGTAAAATTTCCGGAAATTTTGAACCCATTAGAAAAAATCTTTTGGAAATATTGGCAAAACCCGGAAAATATAATTTAAGAACTATTTCTTCGCCTGATACTAATCTTATTTGCTGTAACGTGTCTCCAGCGTATATACAACGTATTTCGCTAGCAGGAAAAATACTTAAAAGCAACAGGTTTTAATTTTACTTTTTAGTTTTCTGATTTCTAACAAAAATCCCTCTATTTGTATATTTTTCGAACAACTCAAAAGAGAGAGGTGATCTTATTTACATACACACACACACACACACCGCACAAGTGCGTAAGTTTGAGCAGCGACAAATATATTAAAGAATTTAATATGTAAAATTTCCGTTCGTTATTATTAAAGACTAACAGAATACTGGATACTCGTTCTTCGCACGGGGAGAATATGTTTCATTTTGGGTATAAAGGGCACCAAAACTGTCACCAATGAACTTGCGGACCCCGAAAACTATGAATTCGACACTAGTATCAGTCACTTTTATTTACTTTTACATGTCACTTTCCCCCTTTAGGAGTAACTAATGGGGGATGAATTTGGATTTAAACGGCATCGGAAATGTCACTGTTCATCTCGGCCACCCCAAAAACCATTGGTTCGACACTAATATTGGTCATTTTCGATCATTTTTTTTATATATTTCCCCTCTCCTCCGCCACCAAGTTACGAGGATGAATTTTGATTTAAACGGCATCGGAAGTGGTACTATTCATTTCAGCGATCTAAAAAATTATGGATTCGACACTAATATCGGTCATTTTCGATCATATTTATATATCTCCCCGCCCCCAAGTTGCATGGATGAATTTGGATTTAAACAGAATAGGAAATGTCACTGTTCATCTCAGCGACCCCGGAAATTATGGATTTGACACTAATATCGGCCAGTTTGTCATTTATATATATCAAGTTGCGGGCTTGTATTTGGATTTAAGCGTCATCGGAAATGTTACTGTTCATCACAGCAACCCCAAAAACTGTGAATTCGACACTACTATTGGTTATTTTCGATCATTTGTATATCTCCCATCTCGCCGCCCCTAGGTCACGGCTCTGAATTTGGATTTATACGGCATTAGAAGTGCCACTGTTTATCTCAGCGACCCCGAAAACTTTGGATTCGACACTAATATCAGTCATTTTGGATCATTTTTTTTTTCTATAGGAACGGGGAAGGGGGAGTTTCGGCGTTGAATTTTGATTTAAACGACATCGAAAGTGTCACTGTTTACCTCAGCAACCACGAAAACTGTGGATTTGACACTAATATCGGTCATTTTTGATCATTTTATGTATCTCCCTCCTCTTCCCCCAAGTTGCAGTGCTGAATTTGAATTTAAGCTTCATCGGAAATGACACTGTTCATTTCAGCAACTCCGAAAACCACGAGTTCGACACTAAGATCGGTAATTTTCGATATACAGTATATCCACACTTCCTTCCTCCAAGTTGCACTTTCAGAGTGAAATGGTACAATCCATCTCAAGCCCGAATCTCATCTATGTTAAAAATTTTTATCTAGATCAATCTGGTAGCTCAAGAGTTGTTAAGTTACAAATATAGTCACTTTAATTTTATATATGTAGATAGATTGTCGCATTAGAAAACACGTATTTGTTTACATACAAAATTTTGTACATAAAATTTATATTAAAGTTTGCATTTGAATATTAAATAATAGTAGTAATTATATGTCTTAGTGCATGAGCATTAGTGAAATTTGCCTACTGCTCTTTCTTTTAAGAAGTAATTTGGTTAAAATTAACAAAATTTAACCAGGTCAAAGAGCATATTAAGAACTCATTTTCATTCAGAAGCCCTACTTCTTGCAACAGAAACGCTGCATGATGGTAGATGTGTTTGCAATTATAAAATTTCTGTAATTAATGCACAACCAAAAGTAAACTACTAAAAGGCACATAAAAGAAATGAGCGCAGACTACTAATTTGCAAGAATAATTACAACTGCTTTATTTTCGAATGCTTCTTTTTTAAATATTCACAACATTGAAATTTCTCAATTTACATTTTTCACACCTTCGAAAAACAATGGTTCCATTACTAGTAAAACTAACATAAAACAAAGATTTTTTGTATTTTTTTTTCAATTTTTCCGGAAAGAAACCGAAAAAAAAACTTTTTTACCAGCCGTTTTAAAATTTCCGGATATTTTACAACATTAATCAAGAGTAAAAGTCCGAAATGGTATATAAGGGAGGTTAGGGTATCTGCCTGTCGGTGTTCCGGAAAGAAACCAAAAAACTTCGCACAGATGTTCCTCACACCGAAACAAGAGATAAATTTATTTTGCACTTTGCTGAGGAGTGCCCAGTTTCAGATACAGTGACTTTCAAGCAATATAGTGATAATGACGCCAGATTGGCTACACTGTGACCATCAACAAATAAAGTCAACGTATTCCTTACATCAGAACAAGAGAAAAGTTTATTTTCCACTTTGTTTAGAAGTGCCTAGTTTCGAAGGTACAAGTTGACTGAGTTCGTTGATGGTTGCAATGTACCCATTCTGAGGTCACTAATCACTCAGTGGTTTAATAGTGTCTGTATTTCCGAAACTAGACACTTCTCAGGAAAGTATAAACTATAAAATTTTCTCTTGTTTTGATGTGAGTAACATGTATTGGAAGTTTGTCAGTTTATATATATATATATATATATATATATATATATATATATATATATATATATATATATATATATATATATATATATATATATATATATGGGTATAAGCAAGTCTTCTTGGTACGATAGAGTTTGCAATTTTGTTCGTATCAAGATAATACATGGCATTTGCGTGATAGAGTACTTGGTTTCATTTGCTGATCAGCTACATCCGCCATCCCGTTTGAAAATGGCGGTCGTTTAAAAATATAAAAGATCTGTAATTTCTTAATATTAATGCTAGAGGAAAAATGGAAAAGTGGGTTAACAAAAAGGAAGTGATTAAAGAAAAGCGAGTAAGGTGGTGGGTATGGAAGCGAAGCCCCCATCTATCTGAGGATTAGTCCTGGATATGTTTTCCTTTTCGTGAATGGAAAAATATTGAATTCGTGCTTTGTTAGATGCCATGTAAATTAACATTAGTTTTCTATTATTTATGTCGTTTGTCTTAACTTTCCTCTTCAGCACCGAGGATATATGAAACGTAGATCTACAGTTTAAGGTGGAATCCGACCCGCCGTAATGCGTTCAATGCTTTCCCATCGGGAATCTTACTAGGGATCACGTGCATCAAGGGCACGCGTGATAGCTCATTAGACCATAGGGAGATTCTTCTGTTATTAGTGTTCGAGATATGCTATTTCATTGTAATTTCGTTGTATGAATGTAGTATAAAATACTCAGATTAATTCTGGTACATTTTTTTATTTACCGAGCAATAACAATTTATTTGTTGTAGGGTTGGGCGAATCCTGCCATGAACCAAGGACCTCCTCCTAGCCTGATAGGAGGACCAGGAAGTCAAATGCCTGCTAAGGGACCACAAACTACTGTTCCAGCATCAGCAAATTCTGCTAGTGGGCCTCGACCTCATACGCCACCTCATTATCTCAAACACCATTTGCAGGTACAGTATATTGACTTGTTAAATAGTTTCTTCTTTGAGGCTCACTTTCAAAAAGATCGAAAAGAAGAAGCTGATTCAGCGATAATAAATAGTCATTGTTCAGCGCGTGGCATTTTTTTTTTTTAAATTATTAATTTATAGGTGCATATATATAGAGATCCCTTTACTGTTATTTTTATCTATAGATATCAGGGTTGGCTGGTTTAAACCAAGGTGGTTTAAACCAGCTGTTTAAAAAAAAAAAGTTTAAACCAAAAAGAAAACAAGAACGAAAAATGCTTTAAATCGTGTGAACTTCATGGTGACGTTTCCACATACCAAACCATCTGCATTAGTTTTATCTCCTTTTCACCTTTTAATCAAGGTGTCTCATGTTCAATTCTCGGTCAAACCACAACCCTTCTTTCATGTGTAAAGCAAGTAGCAGTTTGGATGTCACTTTAAAGCGAAAGTCTTCTTTATAACCTCGGGATTACATAAAGATGTTAAGCCTAAACATACGAAACGAAGCCAAATTGTATGTTTTTTTTTTTTTTTTGCTTGCCTAAATGCTTGTTGTTTTATAAAGAAGCAAAGGTTGCCTAAATATATTGATAGACATTGGCAAAATTTATCGACTGCCTATGTAGCTTCCAACATTAGCTTGGATTAGACTTCATTTTAATTTTATTGAATGATATCTACATACTAAATTTGCAATTTAATACCTCAGTTTAAGCGCACTGATTATGATACGTTGACCTTAGATTTTACATGCAAAGCAAAAACAGGATTTGCTTTGCCTTTAAAGTAATAACAGGATTTTCCCAATGGCTAACGCGGGAGTTTCCCGATTTATATGTATAATAGTTTCACTTGTGCAACTATTTATCTTTTTGTCCTGAAATGACTCGACAATTATATTAACAAGTATGTAAAGATCAGTACAACGTATTTTTATCAGGAGTCCTTCGTGAGTGAGTCGGCAGACTCATTGCATTTGTGGCCAATTAGTCCCGGTTTCGAGTCCAAATGGAGGACAATTTCTCTCGGATGTAAGCCGGGAAGCTGTTTGGATCCCGCTTTAAGCTTATAAGACCCCTTGCAGCATAACCCTGTTTTCATAATAACAGCAAGGCGAAACAAACTTATTTCTCTCCATATGTAATATAAATACATAGAGGAAATTATTTTTTTAAAAAAGTTAAAAAAAAAGGTTAAAAAAACGGGTTTTTGGTTTTTTCCAACTCTGATAGGTATGAAAACAATACCACTTTCCCATCTTCAGTATCAATTTTTTTTCTTGGTTTTGTTTTCGTAAAGTACACTAAATCATTTTCAGCATCGTACTTGTTCAGTATAATCGATTCAGGTTAGGGCAGGAGTTTTCAAACTTTTTGCAGTTGAGGCTCCCCTCAACCACCAAAATCTGAACGCGCCTCCACTGTCAAAAGGGAAATGTGTCAACAACATAAATACTTGTATCCCTAAAAGAAAGATTATCACTATGATAAGCTATGTTTCATTTATTAATTACTATTGGAATATCTCATTAACACAGGTGATCTACATTGTACACACTGACTACACCTTTTAATGTTATTAGCCGGTGTTAATAATTATAAGTTGTGGCAAGCCAGATATTTATGTTAAAATTGAAAACTACGAGCAGAGAGGGAAATTAAACCGACACATTTAAATGTTGAGCAAACTCAATGGGATGGTATGAGCTTATTTTGAATCTCACAATTTATTAAATCTTGGCACATACTTTGAAATGGCAAGATACATCTCTTTCTGGAGTTTTATTTCTGACCTATATTTGGATTTGATCACCGCCATGGCTGAAAATCCGGTTTCACAGAGATAGGAAGTTACAAAAGAAAGGGGCACTCGCAAGGCCTTCTTACTTAATTCCAGATACTCATTTTTCGCTGAGCTCCAAAATTCAGGGAACGATGCAGAGAGAAACTTGGTCTTCAATATGCTGTTTGAAGAAAGATCAATAAGCTGTTTCTCTTCTCGGATGGTGAAATTTGGTGAATTCTCTGCGTTGAATGGATTTACGATCCAATTGTGCTGTGTGTCCTCTGAAAAATACTTCTCGAATTGGACATAAAGTTATGTTAAGTGTTCCTCAAACACTGATTTGATTTCTTCATTTAGCTGGTCCCCGGTTTCTTCTAACGAGTTGTTTAGTATAGGAAAGCAGTCACTAATGTTCCCGTCTTCAATGCTCCTCTTCCAAACCAGCAACTTCCTTTTGAAGTCTAACACCTTGTCTGACAATTGCAAAATGTGTGTATCATTCTCTTCTAAAGACAAATTTAAAACATTTACTTTCTCAAAATTATCACAAAAGTATGACAGCTTCTGAAGAAAGGCAGAATCGATGACATTTTCAGCATTGGAACGACTTAATCGACGACTACTTGTGCTGTCAGATAAAGGCACACTTTTAGTTTAGCTGCAAATTTACCAACCATAATCGAGACCATGTATCAATTGCAGCCGGCACAATCAGTTCCTCAGCTTTAGAGTGGGATTTCTTGCATTGTGCCACACGATATGCTACTTTATATGATGCTAGAAGAGCTTTTCCCGGCACAGAAGTTTGTTGAGAAAATGTACTTTTGTTTCGTATCACTTCAGTTTCTTTACGGGGAAAATATTCCCGGTCCTTATCTTGTAAATTGATGTGCATAGTTTCTAAATGTCGCTTCAACTTACTGGGTACCATGTTATCTGCGGCCAACACTTTCAAACAAATTACGCACTGAGGCCTTTCTTCATTATTAACAGTAGAACTGATAAAACCAAAGTCCAAATAAGGTTCATCATATTTCCTATACCTCTGGTTTGGTTTCTCTGAGCCACTAAGTTCTGCATTATAAATATGTTTATTTGTAGGATATTTTTTTAAGTTCTCGTGCCTCCCCTGACAACCTTCGGCGCTTCCCCAGGGTGGCGCGCCGAAGCTTGAAAACCTGAAAACTGAGAATACGTGATTAGGCGATTAAATGGAAACGATTAAAAGAAAGAAAGATAAATGATCTATATTAAAACTATCATATATTACCACCGTTGCCGACAATAGCTTTAATCTTTTCTTCCATTTCTCTTCGTCTTCGTTATTGAATTTTGAGTAGTTTCGAAGATCTATTGATGAGCGACTCAGTGGGTTTACTTTACATATGCATACATAGTAAGTCATGCGAATTATTAATGTATCACCGTTACCAAGTGTTAACTTCCTGCCATTATCTCCAGGGGGCAAAAAGGTTGACCTACTCTTTCCTTGAGTAATATCACTCTTGGGTTTTGGTATTAATATCCAAGTTGTTTACGCGCGAACTGTAGGAGTAAAATTGCGATTTGATGTTGAGCATAATTAAACTATATTGTAAACGAAGCGTGTAATTCCTGGAAGGAATTTTCTCATGTTCATTTTCAGATAAATTTACTTATCTAAATTCATAAATGCTTGATTTGATTTACTGTTAACGAATGAAAGAAAGTCTTAAAACAAGATCGCTGATGTAACTTAAATACCATTTAGTATTGAATGTTCGTCTGAAAAATGTATTCTATTTAGATCTGCTTTGAAGAAATAAATATTATAGTTTCTTATGTACAGTCATAGGGGAAAAAATGCCTTTATAGTTGCATCCATAAGTGGAATGTTTAGAGGCATATGCATGCAAGGAGGTCCTTGAAGAAGGGACAAAGAATATTTTTAGTTCTAAATTGTTAAACAAACGTAAATTTGCATAGCAATTTATAGGTGTTGCATAGCAGAGCCAAGACGTCTACTGCTACTGGAAATTCTTGAATTATACTGGAATTTAATTTTGGTACTGGAAATACTGGAATTTTGATCTACATGCTGGAAAAATTATGAAACTGGTAATTTGTCAACAATACTTTTTTGTAATTGTATTAATAGTCTTGAAACAAACAATTTTGTATTCACTGAGATGGTAAACTTTTCCAAAGCAAGAGTTGTATACATTTTGTAATTAGATATTTAGAGCAATGGGTGGAGTGGAGGGCTGTGAGGGGAACTGTTAAAAAAAATCAGGGCTAACTAAATTTATTAAAAATAAAATATTCTTTTGATGGTAAAACAATTACAAAACCTGAAATCATCAAGAGTGTGATTATTTCTAAAGAACTTAAAAAAAATCATTGTATTAGGTACTGGAATTTTGCTGATAGTTATACTGAATATACTGGAAATATACTGGAATTTTCAAAATAAAATTCAGTAGACACCCTGAGAGCGCAAGAGAATTCTTTTTTTTGCTTCTTTTTATTTTATTAGTGTGCGTGGATATGAAATAATAAAGAAGTTGAATAAACCACACAACTATGATAATCAAAGAGGAAAATAGAGAAGAAATAATAATATTTATTTTCAACTTTATCATTCTACAAATCATTTACGCTAGTAGCCATGTTTGAATAGGTTCTTACGTCTATTTGGAGTTTTATTATTATTTATTAAATGCTGAATCCATAATGTCGTTAAGAAACGGGGAAATCGCATTACGTTATCCTCGAAGTTTTTTTTTTTAAACAACAAAGGCACAATAACTTACTTTACACAAATGTTAATTTCCTAATTCAAACTGAGTTAAATGTTATGGGGATCCAGTTCTTTTTCCCGTTCTTTAAATGCTTTAAATCGAAATTTCCTTTTCACTGTTTGAGTGAAAAACAAGACGGCGTACAAGAAAGCATATGTCAAGCTCAATCCATGGAACATCTAAATACTTCAATGTGCTCCTTACTAGAGCTTGAAAGAACTGTGAAAAGATAGGCCCAAAAAGGGAGTACTGCTGAAGTCCTGTGCTTTCGCTAGTGAATAGGTTTCCGAATAGTAAGCTGGGGATTACCAAAGCCCATTGAAACACTTTTATTTCCAGATGCAATATGATGTCAAAATACACATCTTCATTAATTCTAAGGCCAATCACAATATGGTGTGTGATGTGTAGTGGATTGAGGTGTTTTTTCAGAACTGGGAGGCATCCAAAGGGAACGCCAGGTTTCGGAGGGGACATTTATGATTAATTATACGATATGTGAGACTGGAAGGGAACCGTTCTATCATGTTGGATAGATAATGATAAAGGTTTTTTTATTGCAAAAATAACTTAGTTTGGAAATAAATTATGAGAAATGCATGCTATCCAACTTTTGTTTGTATTGCGTTTATAGCAAACTACAAGGTGACACTGCTTTTAGAAAACGCTCATCAGTGTATCGTCTTTGTGTATACTAAATTAATATTGAAAACTATTTATAACTAATGTTCACACTTTTTTGCAGCAGAAGATGGGTTTTGGACCATCTAATGCTCCGGTTCCTCCTACACCTGGTGCTCCACAGCTAAATTATACCGGAAGCTCGGGAATAGGGCCTGCTGGTGGTCCCCCTTCATCGTCACCTGGAGTTCCACCTGGTTCGACTCCTGGAATGGGTCCTCCTAATAACGTTCTAGGAATGGGTCCTCCAATGGGACCTCCATCTTCACATGCTGGAATGGCACCTCCCAGTTCGACGTCAGGAATGGGACCTTCTTCAGGTCCAGGAATAGGACCTCCACCGTCGTCATTGGGGATGGGTCCTCCTGTTTCCGTCGGTGGAATGCCTCCAGTATCAGGTATGGGTCCTCCGCAGGGCGGACCTCCAACATCAAGTTCAGGGATGGTGGTTTCAGCTCCAACAAGTGTACCACCCGCAGTGTCATCTACGAGTACATCCGTTTCTACGTCGACTCCTTCATTACCTAATAGTCATGATGGACCGTCTCCCTTAACAATGCCACCTCCATCGTCTACACCAAATTCGCATCCATCGTCTATTATTTCGAATATGTCAAGTGGAACTCAGGTGGATATGCCCATGAGCAGTGTTGCTGAAGTTGCAGGTGATAACGGAATTACAACTACAGCTTCAGGTACGTTTTTCGTACTTGTTTTGCACGTTACCAGTTCTTTTTAGAATATTTCTCATAGTACAATGGCAAGATCGTGTTCAGATAATATTTCAAACTATTGATTAAGTTACTGTATAAATTCGATAGGTACACTCATGTCCAAAATGATTGTTGCATATCTGTAACTGTCTTCTTGTAAGAATATAATTTGATAATGATTTTGTAGGGTATTTTTAATACTGATACTATGTGTATAATCGGAAAATATTTGTTTGTGGTAAATTTCGTAGGAAAAGAATTATAAATACGGACATTAGAATGAGTAAAACAAAATGTTGCTAAATGGATAAGAAACTTTTATTTTCGTTTTATTGTTCTTATTTACTGCTCTTTTGATATGAAATTTGCCACATTTCTTTGCCGATTATACATATACTAACATTATAAAAAATACCAGGCGAATTCGTTATCAAATTATATTTACAACAACATATTTATAGACATGCGACAATAATTTTGGACATGAGTGTACGTTTGGAAACCTTTGTTTCTGAATTGTATCATTAATATCACTACTCAATTACTTTTAAGACTGTATTTTTCTTTTCAATTGAGGTTAGAATTAAAGATTAAAAGTGATAAATTCTTAAGAGTCTTTATCTTAAATTTTAAAGTACATTCTAACTATACAGTTGCTTAATAAAATATAATCTGTATTAATCTTTTTAGTAAATGAATCATGTACAGTTGAAATTAATTATTATGTATTACTCTGTACAAAGTGATGAAACTTTTTTCTTTCGATGTGACTTTAGTTGACCTATTTAAAAACAATTTTAAAAATAGTAGAACTTTTACTATTTGGTCTAGGAATTAATTCGTGCGGGTGGACAAGAGATGGCGCAACGAACGGAGCGTCCCACAGTTCCGTGTATCCACACATGTGTTGCAAACCCCTGTCATCGCGTATCGTTCGTAGTATAGGGCAGTGGATTAAAGCGTCAACAACACCAGTTTGTAGTTAAGTGAACATGGCGCAATTTGTGCCTGATAAAGTGTTTTTGCGGGGTGTCCTGCTGCATTACTTTAACATGCAGAAAAGTGCGACTGAAAGTCATCGTATTTTGGTGGAAGTGTATGGTGACCATGCTCTAACTGAGCGAACGTGTCAGAAGTGGTTTGCACGGTTTAGAAGTGGTGATTTCGGCTTGGCAGACCAAGAGCGAGCTGGACAGCCAAAAAAATTTCAAGACGAAGAATTGACAGCATTGCTCGAGCAGGATTCGTGTCAAACGCAGGAACAACTTGCAGCAGCATTAGGCGTTGATCAAACAAGTCTCCAAACGCTTGAAAGCCATGGGAATGATTCAAAAGATGTCACATTGAGTTCCACATGAATTGAAAGACAGAGACGTTATCGAATTATTACGGGTGATGAGAAGTGGATCCATTACGAGAACCCTAAACGAAAAAAGGCCTGGGTGAAACCAGGTGAACCAGGTCCATCACAACCAAAACGAGATATTCACTGTGCAAAGGTTATGCTGTGCATATGGTGGGATATGAAAGGTGTGGTGTACTATGAGCTGCTGCAACCGGGTGAAACTATGAATGGAGAACGTTATCGACGACAATTAATGCGTTTGAAGCAAGCTCTGGCCAGAACACGACCAGAATGGGAGAACAGACATGATAAACTTATTGTTCAACATGATAACGCTCGCCCACATGTCGCAAAACCGGTCAAAACCTATTTAGAAAATGTCGGATGGGAAGTTTTACCCCACCCGCCGTATTCACCAGACGTTGCTCCTTCGGACTACTACTTGTTCGATTGCATGAACAACGATTTGATTGGACAGCGGTTTACTTCTTCAGAAGATATCGAAACATGGGTCTCTGACTGGATCGCTTCCAAGGATGAGGACTTCTTTCGCCACGGAATCCGTACATTGCCTGACAGATGGGCGAAAGTGGTGGCTAGCGATGGACAATATTTTTCTTAAGGTATTTATGTATTTTGTGTTTGTACTACAGCTTCAATGTGTGCGTACCAACCGCACGAATTAATTCCTAGACCAAATAGTATGTATAAATAGAAGAGAACATTATTTATACGTTAATTATTCATTAGTATGTAATGGTCTCATCAAATTTCATGTTTGCTTATCTCGATTTATTACGTATGTTAACAACTAATGTAAGTGTATTGGCTATAAATACATATTCGTATGTATTACCTCAAGTGCGACAGGACGCATAATACTTATGTGAAATTGTATTTTATCGAATACCTCTTTCCTAGTCGTTATTCATTTCATACGACCCTGCATTCCCTAAGAGTGACGCGCCCCGCCCATCTTACACATTTCTGTCTAATCGTTCGTCACATATTCAGTGGTGACTAATACATATTGTTGAATATTGCTATATAATCGAGTGCAAAAGGTAAATTGAACGGTACAGGGTTCGATTCCCGGAGGAGCCACTGTCGGAAAGATGTACAAGCCTTTTCAGGCCAGTTATCCTGAGTAACGTTTTTCCTGAGTATTTTCATTCACATCAGGAAAATGCCGGGATGGTATGTAACATGCAGGTCCCAGGATGCTTCCTCTCATCTCCACTTCGCTGGGTGGTGTGATCGCCGAGGGATGTCATCCCTCATCTGTGACGGACTTTACAAGGCCATAGATCCCGAATGCAGAGAAATGTAATTGCTAATCCTAATCCGAAAGGTGAATTGGATTATGTATTATTTTGCCATTGCTGGAAGTCTTGACTGCTGTGCTCAGGAATTAGTTTCGTAATGGATGTCACTACAGCATTATAATTAATATTCATAACATAAAAAAAAATTAAGTAATAAAACGTAATTAAACCAGAGTAGGAGATTGTGTAGGAAGCACGTAATATGTGTCATTTCTGATGCTGAATTCAATATATTAAAAAATTCTGTTTTAATGTTTTAGTGCCCACTTCACTAGCATCTGATAATATGAATGATTTCGTGTTAACCCATTGGCCTTATGAAATCTTAAAAATAGTTATTTAAATTAATTGTTAAATTATTTAACTTATTAGCAATGGCATTAATTCAATATTTTGTTTCATGAAATATTTATTAAAATAAACTAGTGTAACACGTATTTCTGGGGAAATGTTTAAGAGTTGAGATTACATTTATGTGTATTTAAAAAAAAAAAAAAAAGTTGTTTTAATTATTTTTGTTATATGCTCTTAATTTTATATATTGAATTAATGTTTTTATCTGTTTAACTTCAGGCACTACTACAACGAACGTTACTCCTTCTATGTCAGGTTCTGTTACCTCAGTTATTACCACTGGTCCAGATGGTACACCTTTAGATGAAGCTTCTCAGCAGTCGACTCTCTCCAACACTTCTGCAGGTTAGTGTTCGATAGTAGTAACTCACTTCTACTTCTTGTAAATATGTTATTCACGGAAAGTATTTCACGATTTTTTTTCTTTCTTTCTTTTGAATAGAAGTAGTATATTAATTACTTAGCGTTGAATTCGTTATATATGTATATATATATGATCAGAAAGAATATTATTTGCACTTACGTAATTCTTAGGGTATAATATTCATTGTCCAGAAATTATTATATGGTATGGAAGAACATTGAAGGAGTTCACATAATAAGCTTTCCTATTTATGTATGTAATTATTACAGCACAAAGGAAATTTGTCTGTTTCTGATTCACGGAAAATTTGTGTAAAACCACTTTGAAGCCATTATGTTCTTTGTTTTTTAAACTTTTATTTATTTATTTTTTTTTCTGATTTGCCAGCAAAACTGCATAATTTCCTTCTACATTTTTTATTAGTAGCCTTCGAACTGTTGCTCAGTTCAGTTAGAGCATTCTTGACGGGAAGAAGATAATTCTCTGCATTGTCTAGCTTCGAAAACCAGATTGTGTTAATGATATTTCGAAATTATTGTCTAAAGAAAATAGACGTGAGATGACACTTTTAATAGCCGGAGTTTTCTAACACTTGCATAGTTCAAATTACTAGTTTCGGATCTAGTCCAGTCACTTAAAAGATTTTGATATGTCTCACTATCTTGACTCTTTTTCCCTTATAACTAGTGCCAATGCACTGCTTCGATGCCATTCAATCACTCAAGAGTGCAAGTGGTTCCGTTTGAATTTGAAGTGTTTGGTTCTTGATCTGAAGGTCCCAACCTTACCATCACTCTCGACTTATTTTTCAAATGAGTTGCCATTTGCGAAAGCCACTATTACTTGTCAAAATTTGACAGGCTTATATGAGCAACCACCGAGATGTGTGAATGTATACCGAAGTTCAGAATTAGGGAGAAAATAAATATGCCTGGTGTATTTTTTCTGATTCTTCGCTAGTAATAATATAATAATAATAATCTGTAAGAAGTGAATTATTACTGATTTAAGATGTAGTGCATATAAATGTTGATTAAGTTTGTGATTGCAGTTTTTAGCATACTGTGTACTAACAATAGTTTTAGTTCTTCAGCAATGTATGTTATTGATAGGATAAAAAGTTACTGCTTTAATATACTGTAATGCGAATTAAGGAATTATTCTTTCTTTCTTTATTTCTTGACACGTCTGTTCCCCTTCATTCTATACTCTGGAAGGAATGAATACCCCTTTGGGGTACTTATGGTACAATTTGTACCATACGGGTGTTTCATGGTACATTGCGTTATAACTCTCCTATTTGAGCTTTTTCGTCCGGGTTTTTTGTTTTTTAAGTCCAGAGGCATTGTAGAAGACCTTACGTATGGTTTCACACCTTCCTGCGTCGAGACATAGGAGGTGACGACGTCATAATTCTAAAATATATATTTTCTTTTATTAAGCCTATGTTCATTATTTTTTGGCGGGCTTATTTTTGCACCTGGAAAATTGGAATTGTGCATAAACATTCAGCCCACCTAGTAGTATTTATCAGATTTTTTCAGATCTCTGCGTTAAAACAGGGTGGGTCAGGGGGGCTAAAAGTTGAAAAAGGGATATTTAGACCCCAAAAATCCATTTTTTTCGGGATTTTCCCGCCTTAGATACACGATAGAGACACGTTAATGGTACCGCCTGAAAGGCAGTTTTATTCTGAAGAGAATGATTGGCGGATTATAGTCCTAGGGTAAATAGAGATGTCTCAGGAAATGTTTTATCAGATCATGGTGCATTGTGGGGATTCTTGATAAAATTTCTCCCGCCCTTAGCATTCAAGATAGAAACTTGAAATTTGGCACACACATTCAGTATACCAGTTTATCAGATTTTTTTTTTTTTTTTGAGATCTCTACGTTCACATAGGGCCGTTCCAGAAGGGCCCAAAGTTTAAAAAAAAAATTCCCTCGAAAGTTTCCCTTTGACATCACTTTTCCCTCTCCTGGTATATGGTATGAGCATGCAAGCGGTACCATTTGAAAGCCAGCTCCATTCTGAAGAGAATGAGGGATGAACCATGATCCTAGGATAAATAGTGACGATGCAGTAGCTGCTTGACTGAAAATCTAAAAAATACCCCAAAAACCCCGGGTCCCGAAAGGGATACTGGCTTGAAGGAATGAGTAGTGGCCAATATTGGCTTCCGTTCTTTCCTTTTGTTTACATTTATTGCTGACACTTTTATTTCCATAAATCTCTGCTATGCAATGTGAGATTGGAGGTACTTATGTTTTTGCATTCTCAGAATTTGAATCGCAATTTTTTTAAAATTTTTTTTTTAGAAGTAAAGTTTGCACTATACGTACTAAACATTATTGTAACAAGCAACTATATATTGAAGTGTAGCGAGAAGGTTAGGTAATGAGAATTTCATTATTTTCTGATAGCATCAGGTGAAGATCCAAGTAGTACTCCAAAGCAAAGGAAAGACGGTTCGGTGCTAGGATCTGGAGGGTTTCATAGTCATCCACCAACACCACAGAGTACTGTACCTTCTCCTGGTGCTGGTAGTTTGAGTTCTATGCACGAAGAATATGGAGATGTAAATAGTCCTAGTTGGCCACGAACTCCGGCCAGTCCTGTAAGTATTCCAGTAGTTTCATTATTTACTGAAAAAGTGCTATTTATTTATTTATTTATTTTTCTTTAATTTCAGAATTTAACTAGTACGTGATCAATAATTACAGTTCTGTGTTACATCTAAGATGTAAGCAATTCTTACTGAAAGTTAGTAATGATGATAGTATTTTATGGTGATAGAAATGAATTAATGACACTTGTCAAGTCAAACTTATAAGTCAAATTAATGAATCCAAGAAAGTAATAAAATTCCATACATACCATTAATGGAGGAAATAACCGATTTTATAACACACCGTCGCACCTATAAATTCATTGGTGTGATATAAAATTGGTTAATTCATCCATGTATCGTACATATGTAACAAGGTGGCTACACAACAGTGAAAAGCGTGAAGAAGTCGCGATGTCGTATACGTGAATGAACCTGGAATAAGCCATAAATTTTGTTATTAGACCTTGGAAAGCTAGAAAATTTTTAAATTAATAGAAAATACCTCTCAAAAGAAAATAAAAATCGAAAGTAATTCAAAATTTTTAATGTTTTCCCGTTTCTTGTATGTAACAGTCGCTCTTGAACGAGGGCAAGTTTAATTATTCCACTACTATAACGTACTGACCGCCGCGCCATGCCTTGGACTACGCCCACGATTTGGTTTTGCACCGGGGGGTTTATACTACAGTGCAGCCAGTAAAATTTATTTTGAAAAATTTTCCACCGTAAAAACCGTGAATTCGATTATTTAGTTTGAGTGGGAAGCCCGTAATTCAACTGACAGAGGTGCTGGGTTGGTTGTGCAAGCAGAACAGTAGTTGTGATATAATCCATATGGCCTGAGTATCTGAGCACTGACGTTGAGTGACAGAATACATGGCTATTCAGGGAGCAGACTGGATAGCGTAGTAGTTAACGCTCAGAGTGGTACGGCGGAGACCCAGGTTCGATTCTCGATTCAGTCATGCATTTTTCACATTTTATATTATAATTATGTAATAAACATTTTATAATACCAAAATTCGCATGTAGAACAGCACTCTGAAACTTTGTAGATAAATAAAGGACTGTGTCGAAAGATAAAGAATGTCAAGGTTTGTATATGCAGGGAGCTAAACTTAGTAATTTTTATTGGTTAATTGTCCAGTGTACATATTGAATAATCTATGAACTTGGGTAGATGAAAATCGACAGTACAAAATGAAATAATATTAATTGTTTTTTTTTTTAATTTTTTATTTTATTTATTTAACACAAAGCGAATTTCTTTTTGTTATTCCCGAACTACAGCAATAGATGAAAAAAAAAAAAAAAAAAAGAAAATCAATCCGAATTCAGCTTTCTCTATACACGCGCTCATTCACATATAAAATACTTCAGAAATTTCATGTATTTCATAAATCAAGGATAATCTCTTTGGCTGTCAATGCACGAAATATTATTCATAAAAATATTTTAGAATATTATCACAAAAGTACTTCTTTCGTCCTATATAGTTCTCTTTAAATGAGGCAGGTTAAAAGATTAGATGTTGAAGAAGTACTTAGTGTAATTTGCCTTCTTTGTAGATAAGAAAGTAATTTAAAATAATGGGCATTGGTAAGAATAGTAACTTGATTTCTACAGAATACTTTTGTAAGTAGTTTATATATATATATATATATATATATATATATATAATATGAGTTTCAGACAAATGGAATTTCTGTATTACTTTACTTGAAGAAACATTGTAGCAAAATAGGTAGTTTTCATTCGGTAATTTTATTGCGGGTATGTCATGGTGAGATGTTTTGGTAGTTACATTGATTTAACTACTAGATTTCTACTATTTGAAATTATAGAGTGCATGTGGTTGGTACAGTGCGGGATTTCATAATTGATGTAATATATTCTATGAATGAAGATCACACTGGACCATGTTTATGAATGGAAATAATTGTTTCGATTGTTCAGATACTCTTAAATTGGATTAAGTTTTATTGGTTTGGGATTATACAGTGGAAACTTGGAGGAATTAAAAGTGTTGTTCTTGAGATATTTTTATTTAATTCACCCTAGAACATACAGAGAATAAAGTGCTGTGTAGCATAGTATTCTTCCAAGTTTCTTTTTATAACAAACTTAAGTGCTTATAACCTGCTAATAATGGTTTAATTAAGCAGGAACAGTTCTTTGAACGTGGTTGTGATGCCTCACACCATGTTTTCCATATTTATTTTGCAGGTGTTTAACAGTCATGTGCCCCAAGACCCGTATCGATCAAAGGTTTTTATTATTTATATATTTCTTATAATCTTTATGCTTCTAACTTTATTCTGTGCATTCACTTTTCTTGGTTCCTTATATATGTGGAGGTGAAGTACTAAGATGCTTGCATGTTGGAATACAGAATTGTGCTCCGAATAACTTCCCTCGTACATTTAGAGACTATTCCTCTTTGCGGTTACAAGAACTAACTTTCTTAGTGTTGAGTAGCATGTAGCATGTTACATATTGGTGCAAATAGCTCATAAAATCTTAATCTAGTAAGGAAATGGGGAGATATTGCTTGATGGAAATCTTGTACCTTTTACCCGACTAATGCTTTCCTTATCCTGTAGCATCATAGTACTAATAAGCATTCTTCGTAAAACTAATCCTTGATATAATTGAGTGTTGTTTATGATATGTGTTTATTTTTCGTAATCCTGGAAGTGTCTTATTGCTTCCATTTTATTTTTTGGATTATAACGATGTAAGTTTTTAAACTACAGCATTTTTTAAAAGTAGATGAATAATGACGTAGAAAACTGTAATTAATATTTAACTCTTTTGGTAAAGATATGGCATGTCTTATGTAAAAAGAAAATAGTATTTACATACATATATATATAATATATTTCTTTGGTGAAATAGTGAATAACGAACTTCAGTTGTAAATTAGTTTTAGCATATTGAGGAATTGCATTTGTTTCTTCACAGAAACCGGATAGCCTGAGTAAATTGTACGAAATTGATGAGAGTCCGGATCGTCGAATATGGTTAGATAAGCTCTTGCAATTCATGGAGGAACGAGGAACCCCGATTACAGCTTGCCCTACGATTTCGAAAAATCCGCTAGATCTGTATAGACTATACTTGTTCGTGAAAGAGAGGGGTGGTTTCCTGGAGGTAAGTGTAAGTATATGAAATTACATGCGATTATTTTTTCTTTTTCATATTTGTTTGTTATTCATGTTGTAATTAATTCAATCTACATTTTCTAATCTTTGTGGTGTAGGGTGATGTGTTGGTGACGTCTTGTCAGTATAGTGTTTGATATTATTGGTGAGGTATTCTTCGAGGATTTCTAAATAAGCATTTTTTCCTCTCTTAGCAGTGATACTGTTCAAAATAATTTTTTATGTACTCTCTAGCCACTGTGTTAAAATGTCTAATTATCGTAAATATTTTGAAATTTATCGTTTCATATATAAAAGGGAAGAGCGTTTCTACGGAGTTTCTTGCTAATCATTCATCATGAGTAGTACTATATAAAAAAAATCGCAGCATCAATAGTGTGTCCGTGCAGATCTTTAAAATTGTATACTTTATTTATTTACTACCACAATTCCGCTTTACACGCTACTAACCAAGGAAATGATAAATCAATGATGAAATATCGGAAGTGGGGAAAGACAAGTACTCGGGGGGGGGGGTATCATTCACCACCAAACTTACGTGAATACAACGAGAGTTCGTACTTGCGGCAGGGCACATATGATGCGCTATTTCTTTTCTGATCGAATATGATTTGAGAAAATTTATTTAATTGCTGTTGTTTGTTGGTTGAACACTATTTGGAGAGTTATGTAGGGTAAGTCTGGTGGGCACTAAGAATGTAATGCAATAAACAAATAATCTTACAGTACTATTTTTTCTTAATTATTACACGAATTATGTTTATGTAATATATGTTCACATACGGGCATAATCCTAACAATAATAAAGTTAAGGTTATTACTAAAATAATTATGTTTAAACCAAATAAATAACCCGACTGCTAAAAGAAATTTGCTTTAGTATTTTTTTAAATCAAAACTGAAAATTCAAAATCGAATATAACGTCAAAGAAATTTGTCATGACATGCATTCATAGACAGTTTCATTAAACACAACATACGGTACAAATGTCCAGATAGTAGCACACTAACCTGCTTTAGCCCAGTTTGCGTACTGTACCCTGAGGATAAGGCAATCCAAATTGTACAGAGTAGTTGAGGTTAAGGAATAAAATATCTTCTCATAACCTTGTTTTAAATTTTATTTTTACTTGGAGTAAAGTATGTCGACAATAGACGAAATTACTGTAGTTGTAGATGATATTAAGGTAAAACTATTTCGTTATAAACTTTAAATATATTTTTAAAATATATTCCATTCACTACCGGGTTAATAGTTTACAGTATGTATGTATGTGTGTAAGCTATATAGTTTACAGTATGTGTATGCAAGCTATGTACTACGTAAAATCATCTAAATTTAAAGTCTTTAAGCATGTTACAAGACACATCGGTTTGTCGGATTCATCCGATTCCGAAATTCAGAATATAAAATTATAATAATAATGATAATGATAAAGAAGCAAATACGAAGGCGCATATAATTAAGAGTAATTCGTCGTAATTAGTTCCATGTAATCAATTACTAATATTAAAGGAGCAGTTCGACTTAGAAATGCATTTTTTACAGATTATTTCAATTTGTATAGTTGAAAATTCTAAAAGGAATGGTGTTTATTTGATCGCGATACGTTCAGCCGTTAGCGAATAACAGAGGAAGAAAGACTTTGTGATGACGTCATCCGTAGGCAAGCTGCAAGAGCAGGCTTCCATACACACAGTACCAAGCATTTTGTTTGTGAGTGGTGCGGTGGCACGTTCTAAAGTGCGACTTCCTTTTCTAGATTTAGAAATGGAAAGATCAATGCGGTTGCAAAGATTTAGAAATGTTACCTGCATGTAGAATATAATAATATCTGATGGTAGGCTGCATAAAAGCTTTTATAGTATTACGAAACGCAGTTTTTCCTACAAAGCATAAGTTCAGCGTTTTACAAAAGGAACTAAATTTTCGAAACCAATACGATTTAAATAGATGACGGACGAAATTTCTACAACACGTAAGTAACTTTTCTTTAATTATGGTTCCGATTCCCAAACAGAAGTGTTCATTTTCATGTTTTGTTGCAATTTTTAAATGCTGACCCTATAATTTTGTGCTGTAAGGTATATACAGGAGCGTGCCATATGGAGCAAAAATGAAATAACATCTGTACAATTTGCCAGGATACGAAAAATACTTTACCGGTTAAATTTGTTTTACTCGTGTCGCTTTCCGCGGAGCAACTCTCGTCACCCGTTTCATGATTGTCACTTGATACAGAAAAATTAAACGATGAATCAATGTCCTGAGGAACACTGTCATCATCACTGATTCCTTCTACAAGCAAGTATATTGCAGTCCCCAATTCTACTTATGTAGCAGTTGTAAAACGATACCTTCAGAATCATGAGTGACACCGTCGCTATTACCCCTCTAATGCCTTGTCTTCACTACAACCGTCAATTGCGTCTTGTACGATATTTTTACGTTGGTAACTTGGACGTACATCGGCTCTTGTTCAATGGCTCGGATTCTAAACTTTTCAATAATATACTTGGAACATCATTCTTTCTCAGTTTGCATGTAAATGAATCACCTTTTCTTTTAGTAAACATGACTGCTCGAAGTCGGATTCTTCAAGATGTTTGGAACAAACACGAGTGTTTTTATTTGGTACAAAATTTTTCCTATTGATTTTCTTGAGTCATAATTTATATCGATTTGGTGTCATCTCATGACTTGGAAACGTAAAAAATGATACTTTATGTCCCTCAGCTTTAATCGCACGAGAATTACAGCCGAAAATATAGCACTTGTTAGGCATTTCTACCTCACTTCACAGACACAGCACGCGCTGTACTAACACGTGTTTTCTACTTCGCACCAGTGTTCCTTTGAGAAAAAATGTTCCGGGGGAACTCAGTATTCGGAGGGGTACATATTATTTTCACACGGTACTATTATGTTTATTATTATATTATAGACATATAATTTGATCTCCTGGGGGACGCTCTCAGAGCTCGAGGAGACAGTGCCCCCGAAAAACGTCTGGAAGAAACACTGCTTCGTACAACATTACGTAATCATTGTTCTGTCTTTCTATTTTTTTATATACAAGCTGGAATGCTGTAGGAAAAAAAAAAAAAACTAACAGAAACGTCCCTCAAGAATTCAACACAAAGCAAGACTGCTAACGAACCCAAAACATCCTATCAAATCCACTGCACTATTAAATGTTTATCAGCTGCGCACAAGGGAGTGGTTGCTGACTCGCATTAAGTTACTCGGTAGCTCACGGGTGACATCAGCATTTGCGATTCATCAAAAACAAACGCCTATAGAAACTGAACGAGACGGCCTATCAAGATTTTAAAAAAATATGTCTTTCTTATTTTTTAAAACTCTTTCTATTGCACCAAACTTGTCTTTAACTTGAATTGCTCCTTTAAGTAACTATGCACTTACTAATATCTTCATGGATTCAAAATTTTTGATTCTGCGATTCATTTGGAATAGGTAAAGAAATCACACTAGTAACTCTTTTAAGTTCACTGGACTCTAAAGCAGAAAATATTTGACATGACTTTATACTTAGAAACTGAGTCCTCGAGTTTTGCCTTACCAGATGGTGCTTTCGTGTGCTTATGTAGGAGTATCAGATGTCTTTCTTTCTTCTGGGTGATCCCTTGATTTTATAGTGTCGATGTTATTCATCATGTTAATGAATAACTAAATTTTCCTTGTTACGGTTAACTGATTTTGACTTTTAAGTTAAAATAAAAGTTTTTTTTTTTTTTGTTTTGTTAAAAGTACGTACAAATTTTGATGCTTGCTTAAAATAATTAAGAAGTCATCACCGTATTTTGATTTGTTGATATGCATGTAATGCACATCGTTGATTAAACCTTTCTTTCCAATAGAAGCAGAATCTGCAATATTTCTTAACACTGTATTGGTTCAAGGTTGAAATGACCTGTATGTTTAGTTTCATAGTGTGTGTGACCAGAAATTCAACTTGGGGATTCATTCACTCTAATGTTCTAAGCACTCACATTATCTGCTTATTGCTTGTTGCTTCGCTGCCATTCTACTTTCTAATGTCCAGTTCTCGCAGATTGATAATCATACTCATATTTTGTCATATAATGAACTTTATGATACAAAATTAGAATTTTGGCAGCGAAGTAACAGTGAGTGTGTTTTCTTTAGGTTTAGTGGTGAGATTCCTCATCGCTAGCCTATGGATTTTTTTTTCTTTTAAACATTGTATTTGGTGTTCTATAGCATTTTTTTTTTTTTCTTTATTTTAAGGTTCAAGAATACAGGAAGCATCTTTCATTACCGGACAAGTAACTCAAGTGGTGACAAATTGAACCATGTTCTATCACCATGGCAGTTTTTCCATAGTTTTTCTTCAGTCTTTCCATTCACATGCTGAGATGGTATTTTAAACCATGTTTACTGTTCAACGTCATTTCTTGTTGTGCAACATTGTAACGAGGTAGGGAGGGGGAGTCTTCCAACACGATGTTGCAGGCGCAGGTTTGAAAACAAAAAATTAAATCTACGACTCTCCGAAAATTTTGCAATTCATTAGTGAAATTAACTAAAATACTGTGAGGTGATAGAATTCTTATAAGTAAAGACTTTTGTTGAATAATAATTAAATACTTGTATATTTGTTATTAACTCAGGAGACATGGTTCACGTAATTAACGTGCAGTAAGTGCACAGCATTTCTGTTACAGTATATAAGAAGCAGAACTGTGCATCGGATTTATGCTAGTAATTCGACAAATAAGTATATAGTCCACGGCGAAACTAGACTCAGTATGTTAGTTCTGTAACTCAGAGAAAAGTTTGGTGACTCGAACATTTTTGTAATTCATACAAGGTAAATCATCGGTTTAGTGGCTGATAATGAAGGAACATTTCACTACCTTTCACAGTTGTCTTGAATCAACTTTACAAAACAACAATGGATATCGTGTCACTTGAACCTGTAATTTTGTTTGTTTCCGTTGGAAGGCAACTGCTAGAGTAGGTTTTTCTCCAGAATATATTACAGAGGTTTACATTAAATTAAGTGTAAGAAGAAATTTTTCCAATTAGGAATCAATTCTTAGATTTACCATGTTGGCATTAGTTCATGTACATTATTTTTCTACTTTAACGCATTAAAGTATAGATGATGCAGAGTAGTAAATTCTGTAGGAAAACTTTCTTTTCCGGTTGCCATTTGAATGATTTTTTAAAAATACATCAGTATATATTATTTTTATTTTTATCAGCTAACTGTAAATATTATTTTCTATATATTTGCAGGTAACAAAAAACAAAACCTGGAAAGATATAGCAGGACAACTGGGTATTGGTGCTTCCTCTAGTGCAGCGTACACGTTACGAAAACACTACACTAAAAATCTCTTGGCTTACGAGTGCCACTTCGACAGAGGGGGAATTGATCCTCAGCCAATCATAAGCCAAGTTGAAGCAACTTCGAAGAAGAAGACAGCGAAAACGACATCTGTTCCTTCACCAGGTAATCTTTATATATATGATAATGAAACATTAATGAAACGTGACATTAATGAAACAAGAAGTTCATATAAATGCAACGGGGATCAATGTTAATTTTCCTTTTAGTTTATATATATATAATATCATTCCTTCCTAAAACCCGAAATCGAACACCTTGTAGATATGAGACGTCGTTGTTGTTCTACAGAAATGTAAAGTTGATAGTGAAAGCTACTGTATATCACGGCCATCGCGATTTTTCTATCAGTTCGAATATATGAAAAACATCTTAATTCAGGTCATAGTTAGCTCTATTGTTAAGTTATTGTAAAAAGGTCTATTGTTACATTACTGTAAAAATCAAGTTCTACTCATATTTTAATACTCCTTCATACAAGATAAATATTCGTAAATAGAACCTGCTTTAGTGGAAGCCACTCGAGAGCGAAACAGAATATCGGGAACAAGTAGAAGATAAAGTACAAACAAGTAACCAAAAGCTTCTATATGTCATTGAATCATATATGCGATAGAAATCTTACGTTTTATATTCACGTGACAGATTTCGTACTTTTTCTTTCATTGCTGGGTTATTTTTTCAGTATCTGAATATTGTAGACGATAAACACCGAAATATGACTACAACATTGCCAGATATATGGTGTAAGGAAAAATACAAAAATTAACTCAAGATATGTTGATTTATGCAGTGGAGGCGGAACTAGAGGGGCACCGTGCACATTGCTCTTCCTCTGGATGACCGCCGGCAGTTAATTTGAGGGACCAACTATCATAGTAATTGAAGAGGAATAAGAATAAAGTTCACAGTTATAAAATAAAATTTATTTTGAAATTAAACTTTTGAAAATTTCATGTTTTGATTTTCAAAGTTTTATTCACATTGCATGTTACGTTACATTGTATTAAGTGGAATTTTCATTAGTGTTGGCGCTTGCTATCGTCTTTTCTAATTTCATGGAATCTTGGCGGGTGCTAAAAAGTGCTTTCATAACACAGGCATGGTGTTATAACTGTGATATACAATTAATTGGTTATTTGTCAGTAATGTTCTTCGAACATAAAGCTAACGTATCAATAGATAACTAATCTTTAGTATGTGACTAACAATGCCAAATGGTTATGTGCGAGGAATGACTATGGGTAGGAGCTCTTTCGTGTCTAAGCGATTAGCGTATGCACCTTTTACGTAGGAGACCCGGGTTTGATTCCTGGCTGGAGCTCATGTGGTTTGGATTCCACGTTAATCAGTAGGTCCCGTCTCATACAGCCTCGATGCTAAAACGGACGTTAAACTCAAAATCAACTCATGACTATGGGTAGAACTGCATTGAATTCTTGTTTTAGAGTATTAAGATGTTAATGGCTGTGAATTCTTGTTTCAGAGAATTTAAGGTATTAATGAATTTGATAGTTTGTATAACACCAATTTGCAGGCCAAAAATAAGTATCTGTTGCTCTTATCTTGCGCCTGTACTCGTATATTCCACTTTGTCATTATTCACTCTATCTCCGGCATCACGCAGCATATTCAGGCATTCAACTTAAGAAATACGCACATAGATATAGAGGGATGCTTAACTATTTCAAAGCGATCACTAAGCAAAACTTCTATGGATAATTACACTAATATCAGAAGTAAAATCCTTAGTTTTGAGGCATAAAAGAAATCTCTGAGATATGAAATTTCAATGAATTGAGATTTTAAGAGAAAAATGAGCAAATTATTCGCAATGGCAAAAAATTTTTAAATCAATATTCAGTAATATTCTGGAACTATTAAAGTTTTCAAGGTAGTATATTTCGAGCTTTTGGCTAAGTATTAAAACGTAAGTTTAGAACTATATATTTATATAAAGCAGTTCAAATCTGTAAGCGCTTAACATGTCCAATAGGAAAAAAATATTGGTTGCTGTTTGCACTCATTTATGACTATTGACGTGCTTCAGTTCCCAAATTGAATTTGTGTTGTGCTGCTAAACGTAAAGTGGAAATAAGCATGAATTTCTCTTCAGGTTTCCCAGTTTTTATGTGACCACTACGCGAATAATAAGAAATATTTTTTCCTAAACTGTATTTGTCTGAAAACAGCCAGGAAAAGTATAAGTATCGTTACTAATAAATGAATTATACGAATTATACTTCAACACCTGTGAGTAGCGTAGGGAATAAAATACTGTACACTTCTCGCATTTTATGCTAATAGCTAGTAAATGATATCAGTCCTCAATTGGTAGTGTATTAGTATAGAAAATTTCTTGAAAATTGGATTTGTGACCTCTGTGTCCCCAGCTGTATTTTCTCGTAAGTTTTCCTTTGTTTTCTTATACATTATCTTCAGATCTAGATGCATTAATTATATATATTTATGTGCAGTAGCTGGAACTCGTTTTACTTTCCTGTCTTGTGTGATGAAACGTATAGCGAATAGTGTTCTCTTTTAAGTGTTTCGTGATTATACTTTAACGATTTTCTAAATAATAATGAATAATAATATGATCTTCGACATCCACGTATACAGCACAATTGATGGATGATAATGGTAATATATTATTCGTTAGTTGGAGTTTAACGACCGAGAAGACTATTATGAGATTTGGATCTACAGTTCAAGGTTCAGTTCAAGGCATTAGCCACTAGACCAATGATTCCCAACCAGTGTGTCGCACAATCTCTTGGGATGTGTCACGAAATTTTAGAATTCAAAATCATAAAGCATCTACTTATTTGTTAAAATATATTTTAAGATGTACTATACCAGTGTAAGGCTCCAGCAGCAGTAACATAGTTAGCATTTATATTAGCAGCAGCAACATAGCATTTATATTACAATATTATTTTTAAAAAATCCGTGGACACCCAATAAAATGTGTCATCAGTTAAAAGTAGTTGGGAACCACTGCGCTAGACCAGCGGGAAGGAGCATTATTATCATCAACGAGAAATTTTGTTTTATACTTCTAGCCCCGCGTTGCGTAGTCGCTAACGCTCTCGCCTTCTGTTCAAGCGGTCCTGGGTTTCATTCCTGGTGGGGTCACTCGTCGTAAAAGTGTAAAAATCTTTTTCAGGACAGTCATCTTGAATGAGGTTTTCTTGGGTTTTCCTCATTCATACCAGGCAAATGCCGGGGTAGTAACTAACTTTCAGGCCACTTCCTTCCTTCCTTCCTTCCGTCCCTTTCCCCGGATAGTATGCTCGCCGAGGGACGTCATTCTTCATACGTGATGGGCCAAATGGCCATAGATGTCGAAAGCCCAGAAATATAAATCGTAATCCTTGTTTTATACGTGGATGCCGAAAACGAAATTTTTCACTTGTTTATAATAGTCCCCCTTTGTTGTTTAATGTCTCATACAGTCAGCACAATATTTATTGTGGTCATTGATCTTCAACATTGGCTATTTTTCTCAGGTTCGTCTAATTCCCAAGACTCATATTCCACTCCAGGCTCAAATAGTGCATCAATGGATGGCTATGGATACGGATATCCTCCAGGAAGTACCCCAGACTATAGCACTTCTCCTATGCAGCGACCTGCTTCTCAAACTAATGCGCCATCTCCTCATCCAGGTGCGTAATGCTGTATTTGAATCATAGATTGAGCACAGAATTAGTTTGGTATAATACCCTTCTGACATGTCACAGAAATACAAACATTTGTTTTGTTAAGGATCTGTCTCCGTGTTGAGACTACATAGTGAAATATTTGTAAGCTAGAACATGAAGAAAATTTTCTATTTTGAATCTAGTATAATCGTTCAACATGTACTATAAAATGTTCCAAAAAAAAAAATCGTGTCTTTATTTTCGTATACTTATTTTAAAATCATTTCATGTGCTACTAATGTTCCTGTCAAGTGCAAACATTGCACATAAATTAAGAATTCGGTTGTACAACAACTATTTGGTATCATAGAGCTCTCCGCAGATCTGGTAGTGAAAGAATAGTATTTCTCTCTTTGATAATTATAAGTTGCTGAAATCATTATATTTTAATCACGAAACAGATTTAATGTATTGTGACAGTCTCAATCAAATTTTTATTCCCATATAAGTTCCATTAACTTCCGAGTGAGTGGGCAGTCACTGACAGAATTATATTGTGGGTTAGCTTGTAAATTCAATGTATATCAGCCTCCAAGAATTCATAACTGTACAGTTTCCTGTAAATTACATTACTGAAGACAAGTAGTATGCTCTTTGTGGTTAGTCATTCAAAAATTATTAATGAAAGAAATATAAAAGAGAATACACTTTTGAACGTGGCTGTGAAAATTATTAGTCAATTTCAGAGGTTGCTTTGGAAATTTTCGTTACTGTAGTTCATCCGAAGACTCGTTTTTTATATTCTTGTTTGTATACGTTCTTCTGTTCTATTATTGAATCATTCATTATATTGATGATCGAGATCAGATTGTTTTGATATGCTATTAGGTTATGAACATGTTATCTGAAAGGATTGATGTTGGTAATAAATAATTTACCAACCACAAATGGGATCGAGCTCACGCGTACCAGAGGCAAACTTGCTGTAACAGTTGATGAAACTTGAGAGTGAGAAAGTGTGTGACTTACTGACAGTTTATTCTTTAAATATACCTGGACGAGAAGCCGGCTATACTCCTGGTGGAACTGCATCTAATAAGACGAACAACGGGCATTACCTTCCTTTTTCTTTATATTTTTATAGCAAACTTTATAGTTTTAAGAAGTGTGTTATAAATGAAAGCACAACTTAAACGAGTAATTTCAATGAATTTTGGAAGAAAAAGACACACACAAAACTACTGGGTGAAACACTTCGTTCACAAGGTGTTAATTGTCATATATGCTGGCTAATTAACCAGTTAACTGTGGGTTTCGGTAATATCTGGTTAATCACAAAAAAAGGAGTTGTATTGGCCTCATGGAGATATAAACGTTGTATAAAACTACAAGTTCATATTTAAATTTCTCCTTCCTCACCCTTCGACTGTGATAATCAGATTGACAGCCTCTCGTACCACAAGGAGGAATTTTTGCTTAGTCATAATTTATTTTTCTTTCTTGAAAATTAGTTTCTATTTGTGACTCAACTTGAATATAGTTGTATGACTTCGTGTTCCCTTCATAGCCATTTTTATCGTATTGTAGGCTTGACAAAAAAAAAAAAAAAAAAACCTGTCAGTAGTATACGTGGAGCAATGGAGAGCGCATGCACACAGAGCAACCTTAAATTTTCTAGAAGAGAATGATATACATGAGTTGCCGTTCTCAGTTGGGTTTAGTCTGTGAGCAGTTATTGAAAGGGAGATTGCAAGCATGTTGTCGAAAGAGTGGCAGATGTGAAAATTGAGCAAGCGTGTTGTCGGAAGAATGGCAAATGTGAAAATTGAGCACGCATTAACGTGATATTTCTCGTGAAATCAAAGAATTCACCAAGTGAGTATGTGAAGCTGTTGATTATACGTATGGTGATAATACGATGTCACGTACGCGAGTGTTTTGGGTGGCACCATCGCATCAGTGAGGGATGCGAGAATGTTGATGATGAAAGATGGAGTCGTCCTGTCACAGCAACAACACGAAAATATGGCAAAAAGTGACTGACATTGTCCGGAAAGTGCACAGGCTCAGGATTCGAATGATAGCAGACATGGTAGGCATCGATAAAGAGTATGTCTGCGCAATTCTGTATGACATTTGAACATATGCAAAAGTTTGCGCTAAAATGGTATGAAGAAACCTCACGAAAGAGCAGAAGGAGTTCCGGCAGCACATATGCAGTAGTAATACATACAACATCTGGAAATAGAACCAGACTTCACGGAAATCGTCACTGGTGACAAGATGCAAAATTTTTTTACGATGATTCTAAAACGAAAAGGCAATCCGTGCACTGGAAATCTCTATTATCTCCGCGAATGAAAAAGGCATGCAAGAGAAAATCGAAAGTAAAGGTCATGCTCATTGTGTTCTTCGATATCAATGGCCTGTTCCTGTTTAAATTGGTACCATTAGGTCAGCAGTATTATCAGCAGGTTTTGGTGAAGCTGCGAGAACACGTAAGGAAGAAAAGGCCTCTCTTGTGGATGAACAGTGATCTGTTGTGCATCGTGCCAATGCTCCTTCGCACACTATTTTGACCGTTAAAGAGTTTCGGTCAGTAAAGAAGACCCTTCGTTGTAACACTCACCTTGACTTGGCGCCCTGTGATTTTCTTTTTCCGAAAGTGAAGTTTGCCCTCAAATGGAACTCATTTTCAAATTGTGGGAGAGGTAAAGCAGAAAACGACAACGGTACTGAAGACTGTCACACCTGAAGATTTCCACAACTGCTTCCAACAATGAAAACCGTATGCAAATTTGTGTAGAGAAAAGGATGGTATGTTGAAGGAGATCACTTTTTAATTTGTAAGTTTGTGACAATGAACCGTACTTTTGGGGCGTTCCATTATTTTTTTAGCCAGTCCTCGTATATCAATAGGAGCTAAGTGGTTTGTTTAACATTGTTTCAATCGTTATAATATTTGAAACCACCGTTTAATTTTCATATTTGATTAGTTGCAAGCTAAAAAATTATTTTAATATATATCCTGTAGTATTTTCAATCCTAAATGAGTAGAAAAAAAAATTCGTAGCTAAAACATTTGGGTCATTTCCATGTAGTGGCAAAAAAAAGTGTATAATTCAGAAAAAGGCAAGGAAAGCATTTAGACTTCGAAATTAAATATCAAGTTGAAGCTTCATGAAGCCTGCGTCATATCTACATGTGTCCTTTATGATGCAGCTGTAACTAGGTTGCTTCTGAATCGTACAATTTCGTATAACCCAGTTCTGTTGGTTATAATGATACGTAATTTTGAGACCAAAATACTGTTATTTTGCCTAATGCTACGCTGTTTACCCTATAGTAATTGTTCGCTGATTTTGAAACGCTGAAACAATATAACAGTGTAACTGTCAGAAGTAACTGCTTTACTATTGCCCAAGTATGCTTGAGATTAGAAATAGTAATAATTATTATAATAAAATAGGGTGGGGACATGAATCAAACGTTGATCTTGTATTTGCTTTGTGTGAATTACTTTAACAAATTTTCAGCTACTATAGTGTCTTTCATCGAGGTGACAACTTGTACTCCAGGAGACTGTTGTCCCTGTTAGATCTTCATATTTACCTCTTTATTTTCTTGTGAAAAAAAAAGTTAATATTTCAATATATATATAAAAACAACTAAAATAAAATTATAATGACTATCCTTAAGCATGCTGTTCTTTTTTTTCTTCCTTTTCATTGTTGGCAGATACTATTTCTTGCATGTTCCAATAGGATTGTATAACAAAATGACCAAACTATTTTTTCTTGAACAGTGTTGTGAAATTTAATATTTCGACTTTCACAACGCAAATACAAGGTAATAATTTTCATTTTATTTGTACAGTATATTTTTGCGGTAAATGGAATTGTCAGAAACGTTGATCGTTGGATTAGATTTATTTCAGAAATTTTAAAAATTCGACCACATTGACTGTAATAGTAACAAGTTGAATAATTACTAATTACCAATTTTAGGAATTTTCGTATTATTTTCCCCAAAATTTATAAATTTTGACACGGTCTTTCAATGTTTTTCCGGCATGAACAGAGAATGGGGAAAATATTTTACAAATACACAGAAACGTTATCAAAGAGCGGCAAGGGATTGATGATTCGTCGGTCAGCTGAAAGCCTGGGAATTCGATTCCCAGCCAGTCGTGCCTAAAGTAGTTATTGTAATTTTATCTCCCTTTAAGAGAAAGTCCAATAAGAGATTAAAAATATAGAAGTGATTGCATATGCTTGAATCTTTTCAAAAAATATATTTCTACTGTACGAAGGTGGGAGTTCTTTAGGAATTATGATTCACATTATTTGGTATACTACGTATTTGCATATTACGTATTTCTCTCTTGTGTGTTAAAAAGAGAGAACCCACTCAGAAAACAGATGAGGGGAATCTTCACCTCATCCTCAGGCTCCGGTATCACCACTGGTATCATAATAGTAGCAAATCCACCGTACCGAGCTTTCTTCGACTGTTACAGAAATATGCTATTCATGGAACTTTTGAGCTGAAAGTTGATTTTCATTATTTACCCAATGATTTGAATTTCGTTATAGTTTATCAGAGAAGATCGATTAAGTTTGTCTTAATTACTGGTTTATTCTAGCAATTTGAAGTCGTATTTTTTATTTGTATGTAACATCAGAGTAATAATGTATATACAGCAACAAAATCTATGAAATCTATGCAAACAGTAATTTGCTATCTAATTTGCTTACATGGGGTTAAAGTTATCGACCTGCCAGTTCGGTATTGCTTTCACTGTTTTCATGAGTAAATTATTCCTCTTCACATCTTGTGCGAAATCTTACTGAAACAGTTTTTACCAGTATTTGTAAATGCGTCTCTGAGTATCCTTCTGCTAGTTAGTTGTCATGTACCATGGCTTGACACACAGCCCTTAATAGTACATCATAGAACACTACGACAAGGTGTTATCGGAACTCAGTGGTCCGTTACCAGATAGCAGAGAAAAAAACTATGATAACCAAAGGAGGATGCTATTTCATACGTATACATGTAGGAAAATAAACCGAAGTGCTTATGTCACTCACCTGAAAGTAGAATGCAAAGCTGATTAACTATAAAGTAGTAACTCCGGCGGAGCAGGGGGTTTATAAGAGTTTAAGATTTAAGATTACCTTTAGCAAAGAGACGACCTTTTTTTTTTGTGTGTGTGTGGGGGGGGGGAGGTAGTAAGTAAGTTACGATATACTACGTATCCAGACATTATGTTGCAAATAATCACTTTTTGACTTATTTGATCATAATTATACACTTAACTAGATTATCCGATCTTTATTAGAACTTGGTATATTTTATTACATAAATGTAGATGAGTACACTACAATCACTTTCAAAAATATTTGCTTGTGTTACTTATCGTGTACTTGGTCTGTAGGTAAAATAATTTTATTTAATATGAAAAGAAACATGTTTAAATATTGTAATCCTATGTAAGATCTCTCAGAATCCAAGTAGCGTGAATGTATAGTCTTAGCGTACTAGGTCAGAATTGTGAATACATTGATCAAACTGAACGATAAATTATGTTGTTAGCGTTTTTCTGTATTTTCTGACTACATCTAGTTATAATGTAGAAATAACTTTTATGCGTCGTTAAATATATTTGATTTTTTTTTTTTTTTTTTTTTAAAGCAATGAAATAGCTAATTAATACTGAAAGCTGATAATAATAACTTTGATCTTTATTGTCTTTGATTACGCCAGAACATATTCAGTCATTAATTACTTGAAATAAATAATAATAGTTATAATAATAAAAAGTTGGTAAGTATGAGAACTCAAGAGGTTGTATGATGGCATTGAGTGGAATCATTGAATTGGTAGTTTATAAAAGAAACAATGAAACCTCTCGTAAAACGATCACTGATGTCATGTTTTCTTTGTCTTGATTGACTTCTTGTGAATCTGTAATCTTTCTCAAGTTAGAAAGAAAGGTATTGCTATGGTTAGAATTTTATTGAGTACATGAAAACATATGTTTTACAATTACTTCAGAGTATTTGTAGGTATTTAAATAATTTGTTTATACAATCATATTTTGTCAAGAAAGTATATTGAAATTAATGACCGCATACTAAAATTGTGAAGTAAAAAATTTGATTTTGAATTCCAGTTTCAATATCTTTGTTCGTTTTATCGCGAATAGTTGGTGCGACTAATACGTTTATTTCCATGGAGTTTAAAGCGTAGTTTCTGAAATTGTTCATGTTTTATTTTAGTGATACCGGTACATGAAAAAATTCAAGAAAAATATTTCACCAAACATAGATAACATTCTGTATATTTTCCGTACCATATTTTTCTCTTCTTAGTATGCAGCAACATTGCATTGTGAAGTCAGTTTTAAGCATAAAATTTTAAATTAATAAACAGTGGTCGTATTGGGAGGTCTCATTGTATTACTTGATTAGGTGAGGGCTTTAATTACCGACAAAAATATGTACTTATGTAAACTGCAATGGTCCTTGTGAATAATATTAGAGTTTGTTCAGATCATTCAAATTCTGTTAATTTTCTGTAATATGAATTAGATTGATTCAAAGATTGTTCTATCATAAGCAAATTTTATTTTATTTTAGTTTTTTTTTTCTTAATTGTTACAAATGGTGTTAATTTTGTTAGACATAATACTGGAATTCATTATTCTCATTTCGTTCCATTTGACCAGATCACATAATAGTGATTTGTGTATACAAAACAAAAATTTGTATGTGATCATTGGTGATTTATACTCTGCGTGAACATTCAGGGTTATCAACAAGAACCAACAGAATGTTTACCTCTTACGATAGGTATGGGGGTGCCAAACCAAGGTCCCGGGGATAACATTAGTGTATCCAACCCTTTTGATGACCTGCAGCAGAATCAGTATCAGAGGCCAGGCTTGCCCAATTCTTATGGACCACATTATGGAAACTCCATGCCTAATCGTCCCCAAGGTACGAATTGGACCTACCTTCCCTTCATCTTTGTGGAAGTGGATTATTCTTGCATGTTGCTCATGGATGTGGACCATGACTTTTTTTAAATATTTTTTATTTTTTTTTTTAGTGAATGCCTTGAGTTTTGTGAAAATTTAGCATGGCAGGAAGTGGCAGTTCTAGGTTTATCATCAGACTTTTCCTTCCATAGTGTGTTGTGTTGTGTATAAAGTTTGTTTCTTTATGATCAGCACACGTTTTAAACATTTTTTTTTATTTGTTTACTTTGAATCACAGTTTTGTTGTTTTGTTTTGTGTGAGAGTGAATTGTTCTGTTTCTTAACTGTTAAAATCGTACCACAGTCCGTACTACTTCATGGTTTTACAGCTTCAGTGAGTTGAAGTGTGTGTGTGTGCAGAAGTTACTGTCAGTTTAATATCGACATATCGTAGCAGACTTCACTGGCATGTGATATTATGAGTTGTGTCAGTAAGAATTGTTTGTGCAAAACTAGTGACGTGAAAAATGTCGTATGTGGTAGTGTTGTGTATGTGTATGTAGTAATACGTATATAATTCATATACTTTGGTTCTTTATATTAGTGAATGTACAGAACATGCAGATTCTTTTCAAAATGTACGAGTTCTTTAGCAATATGAAGCAAGCGTGTATTGTTTACAGAAAGAAGAAGAAAAAGAAAATACGTAAGATTAGTATTAATAGTTCGGCTTAATCACGAAAAATGGAAACCTGCTGTGATTGGAAGCAGACTTTGTCAGTAGAATCCTAATGGAAGTTTGCAAAGTTTATATGATACGATTGGCTCTGAAAACCCAGTATTCTTTCCAGCAGCTACGCAATCCAGTAATACATTGAGATACGTATGAAGGTTAGAAATTAATAAGCTTTGGATGATGTTTCATATACGGTGAAAAATAGTTGAAAGAAAGAGTGAGGAAGAATATGCTGGAAGAGAAATAAAATGAGGTTAGAACATTCGGGCAACGATAGTGCAAGATGAAATTAACAAGACAAAATTGGAGAACAAAGTGCTACGAATGTGTTACATTGATTCTTTGTGGACGGAGAGAAACTTCACATCTGAGTTGGTGCGTTTACTAACAGGCTTATCTAGGGCAATTTTTCTTAAGCCAGTAAATAAAATCTTTCGTGTTATAATGCCTTAAAATAAATAAATAAATAAATAAAAGCACTGTAAACCAACTTGAAAGAGAAACTTGAATAGAGAAACTACTGAATTTCTGACTATTCAGATTACTTGGTTAGCTTATGTCATAACATCATAAAGTGCTCCAGTACACATCTTCCAGAACTGTGGTAGAATGAATTATTTTTACGTATTTATATAAAAGGTGAACTTACGTACTTATCAGTGATTTTAATATTCCGAGGCGTGTTTGCTTGTTTCACTTTCACTTTCTACAGTTATAGCAGTAATGAGAACTTTGTTTATGTCAGTAGGCACAACTTTCAATAAACAATAAATAAATAAAACTTTGAAAGCTAGATTTTATGTTAATCGTCTAATTCATTGATCTTAAGTAAAGTCATAAAAAAAAATGTTCACGTAAACCATCAGTACTTTCGTTGAAATGCATATCTCCCAGACGAATGTCTGTTTCCAACTAACAGAATGTTGCGACACAATCCACCATGTTGCGACACAATTTAACTGTTGCGATAGAAACGAGAGGCACCTAAGAGGTGCGGGATAATAATATTAAATTTATAGTAATAAAGCATATGCTAAAGGGGGGCGTTTTTACTACTAGTTTTAGGTGACTAGAACTATGAGCAAAATTAGACAGGGTAATGAATATGAATTTAGTGTTAAAATAATTTGAAAATAACTAATGTATTTTTATTGAGAATTGGTAGCAGTAAGGGCGTTAAGGAATAGATGGTAGAGCAAAGGAATAGCAACTAATTTAGAACAGTTCTATTTTAATTTGAAGTAGTTTTAATTTCCTCTCTCTTACTCATAGGTGATGTTTAGGCGGTGTTTTTGAAGTTTTAGTGACTTGTAGGTTGAGTTGTCTTGATGAAGTTTACGATAAAAACGTGTCTGATAAACAACCATGGCATTGAATGCCGGCCTCAAAGGCAGGGAGACTCCGATGTGTTTTGCGTCGTGGTTGAGATTTAAAGACCAAGATTGTGCTTTTTTAGTTGCTTTTGACTTGACTGTCCCTTTTACGTTAGAATGAGATGGTGGTGACACCACAAGATTTTTTGTGTGTGGTTGATTATCCAAAACATATTGACCAAGTTTATGTTTTTACATGTTGATTTACGAGGCACGTCCAGAAAGTAAGTTCCGTTTGGTAATAAAATTAAATTGTGTACAGATACAGAAAAATTATTTATTGCACAAATTTCTACAACTCTTAAACTACTTTTCCACATAACTGCCGAAATTTTGCAGGCATTTGTCATAGCGTGGCACAAAGTTTTGTATACCTTCTTCATAGAAGTTTGCCGCCTGTGTCTTCAACCAGCTGGAAACAAGTTTCTTTCAGCTCGTCGTCATTGTTGAAGTGTTGACCGCCAAGGAAAGACTTGAGATGTAAGAACAGATTAAAGTCGCTAGGAGCGAGGTCAGGCATTCAGCGCATTCAGAAAACGAATCACCGCTCTGATGTCACAAGCGGTGGGAGTTTCAATCAACACCGACATTGTAAACAAGCACAACAAAGCGTACGTGACTGACAGCGATCTCCAAATGGCGCACGTTTCTTCTCCTTGATACAGAGCGTCTAACGCGCATGTGCGGAACTGCGATCGCAGCGCTGCAGCGGAGATAAATTGAAACGGAACTTACTTTCTGGACGTGCTATGTAATATAAAGTTTTTAAACTTGCTCCTGAGCTTGTTAACGTTGTCAGGTAAACGAACCCAAAAGGAGACTCACCTGAGTTAAAGTATTTACTTTTATAATTCTTACTATCTTGTTGTAATATCGTGTCGTGGGTAAACGAACGAAACGGATAATGTTTTGTAGTAGCTTGACTGTGAGGGGCCAATGAGGTTGAAGCAATTGATTTAACAAAGCAAATTAAAAGCGTTGCGTGTGAGACTGTTAAAGGGTGAAGAGTTTAAAGGTTAATTATAAATTATAAGTATAAAGACTTCCTCAATAACAGCAAAGCAATAGTTAATTTATCTTTTAATGTAAAGTTAGCTAGCGACGTACAAAAGAATATTGGTGTTAATAATATTAGGCAGTGAACTCTTGAAGGCTGCTTGGCTTCCATTGATGACTGGTTGAATTTTCATATAAAATAAAGATGTCCTAGCTTGTTTTTACTTTATATTCCGTAACAAGAAGGTGATTTCTTTTTGGTATTACGAAGTATATTATGAAATGTTAAAATCTGCTTTCATTATAAAATAAGTAAATGATAATAATAAAAACAATAAGGACTATGAACTTAGTGATTTTTGCAGTTTGTGAGATAAATTCTTTATCGAGGTTGTTGCCGCTTCTTGGTAAAGTTAAGCTATTTTCTCCTTTTGTTTACTTGTTTTCAAACTTGCCTACATGCTATAATTTCTCAATTTATTTTTATCATCATCCATATATTTTACTTCATATTTACTGAATTAAAATGTTTTGAAATATAAAAGGTTCTTAAAGTATTGTTATAAAAGCTGTAATAGCACGCGTTACTACTGACGAAATCGCTTGTTTGTAGTGTTATCTCATCAAGAGGAGTTCACATTGTTTTGAAGGTTGCCATGCTTTCCGTTTTTTTCTAAAAACCGAATAGGAGTGAAATGTATCCAGAGTTAACTTCAGAAACCACATATAGTTAATAAATCTAAGATTCGTTTATGTTTCTAATTAAGTAATGGCCTATAGGTCCGATAGACAGAGTTAAATAATGTTTGGGCTCGACGCCTGGTAAAAAGACGATTTCGTTAGAATTATTCGTAAAGTCTATAACGAATACGGATTCGGAATCAAGGTTGTTAAACTTTGAAAACTGTGTGAAAAAGTGTGTTAATGACCATTATTATAGTGAATTGAACATGATAAAAGATTCGCGCGAAAATTCTGCAGCACTGGGCATTATGCACATATTTCATCCGTAAGAGAACCTATTAATCAATGTGTTTGAATTTTTCGTATAATGCAACATTTGTTCATAATGGTTCTAATCTTAATTCGGATACTGTTATAGGGGATAAGTTGTCATTATTTTTGGTTAGGTTTGTTTTAAGCTCTTATTCAAATAATATTAGCAAACCAATTCAGTACTTAAAGAAAAAAAATATATGCGGTTCATCCTTTTCAATTTTAATAATTTTTAGATTTGAATTTTAGACATTAAGTGAAAATTTGTTAGCAAACAAGTTATATTGTAAGACGTGATTCTAACGAATAAATTTACTTCAGTATAGGTAGTCTAGAGCGACTTGTCTGTGATCGAAATAATTGGAATTTATAAGCTAACGCAACATTGTATTAGCATCTATTTACCATAATTTTGAATATGTCTGGCTAATATCTTCTGCATTTTTCTGTGTAATTGTTTGTTACGCTTTTTTTATATACTTAATTTCAAATTTTGTTAGCGGTTAAGTCATCGTGGTTGAGCTAAATATTATTTTCAAGTACCGTGGCTCAAAGCATATTGCATACCGTATTTAAAAGGAATTTTTTTCACCATTGTTCCCTTATACCGTCTGCTTAATAAGCTATTTTGAATCTTACAAGGAATTTATATTTTATATGCTGCAATCAGTGAGATATTCTGACTTAAGTAGTTTAAAAGGCGTATTTGTTAAGTCTCGTTAACATTTTCTAAATCTACAAGCATGAAAAATCTGTGGTGTTAACGATAGAAAGGTTAGAATTCTATTTTGCTGCTTCACATAATACGAAAATAAGTTCATGATCTTGTTTATTATGATTAATACTGAGTACACCGATTTGTGGCAGTTGATTCTTTTCTGAATAGGCTAAATTCTTATTTTATGTGTGACAGTGGGAAATACTTAAAATAGTTTGGTACGTACAATGATGATATTCAATGGATTTTTGTAGTTATATAATAATTTCTTCTGACCACATTTCCCACCATGTGACAGGATTGTAAATAGGGTCTATAACTGTAATTATAATTCAAGTATGAAATTATTAACGAGTTCTTCATAAACCAAATATTATTTGTTTGTTTGCTCAAGAACCATGTATATGTAACGAAATTAGAAACGAGTTAATAATTCAAAATCACTTTTCTGTTGTTGTTGAGAAGAGAGAATCTGTCACGGGGCCCATCGAGAAAGAGCCCAGTGATAACGTCATGGTGATCTTTACGATGGAGAGAGGGTTTTTGAAGAAAGAAACAGCATATTACAATGTTTCCGCATCGTGCTTATCAATCGAAGTGGAAAGAGGATATCTGTAGCTTCTTATATGCATTAAGTGTTTTGTTTTCTTGGTGCTTACTTTGGCTTGTTTATCTCATTACCATATTACCATATTATATATATATACTTGATTTCAGGCTCCGGGCGCCGAAGTAGAGGGATGCGAAAAAATCGGGAGAAAAAAGGAAAAAAGATAGAAAAATTGCTTGGAATACATGGATGGGGGCGCCGTCGTATACTCTCGCCCCGGGTGCTGATTTTCCACGGCACGGCCCTGCCTGCGAAACCAGGTCCAGTGGGGAACGGGTCAGAAAAACCCTTAACAAATGTTAATGCAACCAGCCGACCGCAGAAAGTTGGATAATCCTGAGATGATTTATTTTCCGGGGAATTTTCTTGTCTTCTTTCGAACGGGATTCCTACAATGGGAGATATATTCCTGTAATATGTAAAATACTGTATTCATATTCATATATGAGATTTTTGTTGGCTTGGACGGTATTCTTGCTCAAGCACAATTAGTTCTTAGACAGTATCAAGAGTGTAATTTTTGTAGTGTTTATCTCTGCTGTCTCTTTCCAACGATTTGAGATACCTTACCTTATCACTTGGCTTTATGCACTGGGTGTACTTTGGCCCTCGATACTATCCGTCTCCATTTCATCTTGTTTGCTACTTCTTTCTTCCACTTTGCTCTTTGTATACTTTAGATCATTTCTTCCTTTGTAACTGTGAGATTCCTGCTACTAAACCAAATATGAAGTGCTTTATAGATTCAAGTAATCGATCATTTTTAAACTGTTGTATAGAACACGTTAATCCTGTTTCTTGCATATTTGTATCGCCTGTAACGTCTCTTTTGATTCTGATACTGAAAATTATTTCTTTTAATATTTACATAGGAATGCAACAGGGATATCAGGGTCAAGGCGGATATTCTCAATATCCTTCACATCAAGACCAATACAACCGTGGTCCTACAGGAAATATGAGTCACGAATTTCCTAATCAACAATATCCACCAGCTAGTGGATATCCTCCTAATAGGGGCATGTATCCACCTTATGGGCCTGGGCCCGGGCCCGAAGGAGACAGGTAAGTATTATTTTTGTCTGTTCTATCAATGTTACTTCGACTATACAAAGATTATCACATACAATTTAATGTGTACTAAAAACTATTGTATGGAGTTTGAGACAAAGGTATTGATTAATTAAAATCCATAGCTAAATTCGAGAACAAATTGTGAATTTACCGAATTACAATAAATACTTTTCATTTTACTTTTTTTTTTTTTTTTTTTTTTTCAAATATGCTATAAAACGAAAAGGAACTAGAATTTGAAGACAGTAGCAGAGTTAATTTAGAGAGAATAACGAAGTGTTTAAAATTTTTCTAGATCTCTTTAGCACTGAGCAATATATGTTGCATCTTCATAATAACATAGTATAATACAATAACTAACCTACACTATGCCGCAGTATTTAAGCAGGTCAAAAGTTCGGTGATACTTTTTGGCAGTACTGTATGAATATATTGTGTTACTCGTTTTGTTTGTTTTTCTCTTGGAAAAAGAAAAGAAAAATGTGTGTGAGTATTAAAATCACGTTCAGTTTACCGACTAGGTTTTAATAGACTAACTTGTGTTACAATGCAGTGTAATGAAAACACTAAAATGTAAGGTCATTGATATCTGCGACCTTTCTTCATTGATGACTGAAGAATGAGTGACTGCAGCTCTTGAAAACTTTTAATTTCGGATCCATTTCTCAAAACTGCTAGTCACGTAACATGTTTTTTACAAGCCGTAAAATGTCATAAAGTAGAAATATTATAATAATAGAAGTCACTTGTAAATACCAATGCTGATACGTCTGACTTGTCATGTCATAATTTTATGGCATATATGTATAGTTGTAAAATTTTTTAAAATCAAATATTTTACAGTAGTATTACAAGATGTAGTTTTGAGAAAAAGGCTCCTGGTTTAGCACTCTACCTCTCCCCCTACTGGTTCTAGTGGCTAGCACGTGTGACTTTGATACATGTGGTCCCGGGTTCGATTCCGGGCGGGAGAGCACAGAAACTAATTTCACAATCATTCAGTTGCATCTCATGGTTAATCGTGTCTCCTTTAACCTAAAAGTCATAACCCTGAGACGATTTTTAATTTCATTTTCTCACCTGATTAAATATTGTGACATTGTGCAGGTTAGTTTGTTGTGTTTTGTGTAAGAAAAATGTCACATACCTTCTTTAAAAACATGGTATATTTCTTTGTTGAAAATTGAATGTTTAAAACTCTTGGTAGTCAATTACGCAGTTTTCCAAGTTGTAACGCTGTATTCTCCTGAT